>NC_051076.1:70130826-70479992 GCF_004664715.2 Peromyscus leucopus | reverse complement strand
TTTAACTTAGGTATCGTACCTATCCAGAAAATTATCCATTTCTTTTTGATTTTCCAGTTTTGTGGAGTAGAGGTTTTTGAAGTGTGACCTGATGATTCTCTGGATTTTCTCAGTGTTAGTTATTATGTCTCCCTTTTCATTTCTGATTTTGCTAATTTGGATGCTCTCTCTCTGCCTTTTAGCTAGTTTGGACAAGGGCTTCTCTGTGGTGGTATTCTAATTGTACCGAAATGTGATTTTGATTGTATGTTAATAAATAAAGTTGCCCGGGGCTCAGAGCTATTAGAGCCATAGCAAGAGTGTGGCGGTGGTGGCACACGCCTTTAATCCCATAGATCTCTGTGTGTTCAGGGATACAGCCAGCATTGGAGACATATGCCTTTAAGACCTAGGGGGCTGTATATTCAGACAGTGATGAGGCAGTCACGTGTTTGGGTTTACAACCAATGAGAAGGCAGAACAAAATACTATAAAAAGACGAACAGACAGGATATAGCTCTCTTTCGGGAAGCTGGGACACTGCAGGAGGAAGGGTGAGATTTTAGCTCTGAGCTCTGACCTCTCAGCTTTCTCTTTTACATTGTTTCTGTGTTTCTTATTTAATAAGACTGTTGGATACATCTACATCTGGTGCCCAACGTGACAAGAATCCATTAAAAACCGCTTGGCTTGGCGGCAGGTCCACTTTCCCGCAAGGGCGCCAGGCCGGGTGGTCGGCTTCCTAGTCCGAGCGGCGGCTTCCTAGTCCGAGTGGTGGCTTCTTAGGCCGGGCCTAGATCTGCTTGGCCTCAGGCCGGACTAACTGTGAGCAGCTTGCTTAAAGCCAGTGCTACAAACAACTCAGACCTGCCCTGCCGAACAGGGCCCTGCCTGTAAAGCCAACGCACGTGGTCTGAGCTTAAGGAAGCCAGACCCAAGCCTTGACTCGGCACAAGAGGGAACACGTGGCTGGATTTAAGCTTTAGCCAGCTACGCTTTCTTGTGCGTGTTCTCTCTCTCTCTCTCTCTCTCTCTCTCTCTCTCTCTCTCTCTCTCTCTCTCTCTCTCGATTTACACCTTGGACACTAGGTGGCTGTTTTGAAAATCCCCTCGGATTTCTACTGTTCTACGCAGATTTGGTAAGTCATAACATATCAGATATTTTAAAGGAAACTATCTAAAAGAGAATTTTTTTCCACATTAAAAAAAAAATGGGTTTTATGTATACATTGGAAGAAAATTGGGTTTTGTTTGAAATTTTAGGCAGTCTGACAATGGAACAACTATATGAGAAGATTAGTATTGGTGGAATTATGCAGTTTATCACTATGCTAATCCTCATTTTAATATTTAAAAACATAGTCAATTTAAGTGCCAGGATAACTTCGCCCATACCCAGCAGGAAGCAATTTTAAGAATACAATGCCCACATTCCCAAAGAGGTGGCGTGGGGCGGGTGGTTTTTTGGTCTTTTTAATGGGTTTTGGGTCTGGGATAATTTTCAGTGTTTAGGGGGGTTGGTTACAAGTTGTTGTCAAGGGTTAGGAAAAAGGCTAAGCAAAGGAGATTAGATTTAAGGTTCTTGTTTAAAAAAAAGAAGAAAGAAAAGAAAAAAAGACAATTACTAGCTTTAAATACTTTACATTGGATTGGATTGTTTTTTTTTTTTTTTTTTTTTTTTTTGGTTTTTCAAGACAGGGTTTCTCTGGGTAGCTTTGTGCCTTTCCTGGGACTCACTTGGTAGCCCAGGCTGGCCTCAAACTCACAGAGATCCTCCTGGCTCTGCCTCCCGAGTGCTGGGATTAAAGGTGTGAGCCACCACCGCCCGGCAGATTGGATTGTTTTATATTGTATACAAATTTGAAACTGATATTGTTAGAAAATGCTATATGTATATTTCTAATTGTATTTATACCATTCATTTAACAATGTAATGCAATTTTCTGATCCTTGAATGTTATTATTACCATCTATTAGGATATAAAGAAATGAAAGTTAGTAGTCAGACATTACAATAGAACTTGTAGTCATATTAGATATGTTTTAAAAATTGAGCAGAGATGTTTTAGACAGGTCATCTTCAAACCCTTCAGAGATCTAAAGAATATGGCATTTAAAATGTTTTAATAACTTGGAAATTTTTTCTTTTTTTGAGACATGTCGGCTCCTGACAGTACCAATATACTTCAGAGAAAATATGGGCATTGAAGAAACTGCATATGGAGTCAACTTTCATTGTGGCAAAAGTTAGCCACTGGACAACAAAGTATCCTCGAATCAACAGGACAAAATGGACAGACAGAACACTAAACAAGGGACTACTGATTCTTGCCTAAGCAAGTGTGGTTATGGCTTTATCAAAAGGCATCTTCTGAGGCCAGGACAATATGGCCCCATCCCTGAAGTGGCCTTCGCAATCTGGAAAAGGTATGGTGCCCTTTTCTTCGAAGGCAGCTTAACAGGCAGAGGGCCGATGGATTCTGTTGTGCAATGGAACAGCAGCTGAAAGCTCACACCTCTCGATAGTAGACTGGCATTTAATAGAGGGATGTGGAGAAGAAGGGGATGCTGAGATGAAGCCATATATACACAGCCAAGAAGAATGGACAGCTGAATTTAAAAACTGTCAACAATTTCCAGAATTTAAAATCCTGAATCATGACAGGACACTAGTGGAATTCAGGTGTTTCTGGTACGTGGACTGCTCTCACCCAATGTGAGGTTGAACTGTTGACCTTGTGTACATCCTACTTCACAAATGAGTCTGTCAGATACACTAAGCCTATAGGCTGAAGATGATGCCCCAACACTGCGGAGAAACCTCAGGTGACTGCCCAGGCAGCTGGCTGTTTCTGTCAACTCACAAATTTTTTGGAAGTTGCTTGCATGCACTTCCTGTTTTTATTTTTGTTAGCTAATATTATTCCCTTCTTGGGTCTCTGAGGGAGTTGAAGATTAGTTAGTTATGGTTGAAGATTAGTTAGTTATAGTTGAAAATTAATTAGGATAGAAAGTGCATTAGATACATCTTGGATTTACCAAAATAGGATAGATAATGGAATTATTTTCTCTGATTTGTCAAATACCTGTTTAGGTATTTATTCTTGTATATATTGTATATAGTTATTGTACTTTTGTATATAGTTTTTCTTTTGTTAGTTATAACCTTTTGCTTTTCTTTTTCTTTTCTTTTTATTAAAATAGAAAAGGGGAAATGTGGTAGTATTCTAATTGTACTGAAATGTGATTTTGATTGTATGTTAATAAATAAAGTTGCCCGGGGCTCAGAGCTATTAGAGCCATAGACAGAGTGTGGTGGTGGTGGTGGTGGTGGTGGTGGCACACGCCTTTAATCCCATAAATCTCTGTGTGTTCGGGGATACAGCCAGCATTGGAGACATATGCCTTTAAGACCTAGGGGGCTGTACATTCAGACAGTGATGAGGCAGTCACGTGTTTGGGTTTACAACCAATGAGAAGGCAGAACAAAATACTATAAAAAGACGAACAGACAGGATATAGCTCTCTTTCAGGAAGCTGGGACACTGCAGGAGGAAGGGTGAGATTTTAGCTCTGAGCTCTGACCTCTCGGCTTTCTCTTTTACATTGGTTCTGTGTTTCTTATTTAATAAGACTGTTGGATATATCTACACTTCTCTATCCTGTTGATATTCTCAAAGAACCAACTCTTTGTTTCATTAATTCTTCGTATTGTTCTATTTTATTGATTTCAGCTCTCAATTTGATTATTTTCCTGGCATCTATTCTTCCTGGGTGACTTTGCTTCTTCTTGCTCTAGAGCTTTCAGGTGTGCTGTTAAGTCACTAGTGTGAGATTTCTCCAACTTCTTTATGTGAGCATTTAATACTATGAATTTCTTAGCACTGCTTTCAAAGTGTCCCATAAGTTTGGTTATGTGGTATATTCATTTTCATTGATGTCTAGGAAGTCTTTAATTTCTTTCTTTATTTCTTCCTTAACCTATGGGTGATTCAGTTGAGTATTATTCAGTTTCCATGAAATTGTAGGCTTTCTGTAGTTTTTGTTGTTGCTGAAATCTAACTTTAAACCATGGTGGTCTAATAGAACACAGGAGGTTATTCCGATTGTTTTGTGTCTGTTGAGATTTGCTTTGTGGCCAAGGGTGTGGTTGATTTTAGAGAAGTTTCCATGGGGTGCTGAGAAGAAAGTATATTCTTTTTTGTTAGGATGGAATGTTCTGTAGATATCAATTAAGTCCATTTGAGTACGTATTAACAAAAAAAATTATTTCAATAGATTTTTTTCTTATTCTTAAGGTTCCAGTGTTTCTTACTTTGAGTTCCTTTATTATTACTTATTATTATTATTATTATTATTATTATTATTAATCTTAACTAAAAAGCAGAGATATAATTGAGTTCTTCTAAAAGGAAAACTAAAACCTTTTCATACTGAAATGTTTAACTCCCAGAAAAACCAGTTTTCTCCAGCGGATTGTTCCTGGGTGTATCAATTACGGCAAGCCCCGAGTTGGCCAACACAGAATGCAGTCCATGTGTTTTGGTAAGCTTTCCCTTGGTTTACTTTGTTTTGGCACTTTTTGCTTTCCTGGTTTCTTGTTCTGTTTTGTTTTTTGGTTAGAGAGAACAGGTGGTCAGGGATGTAGGAGAAGTTGGAAAAGTAGAAAAATATGATTAAAATATATTGGGTTTTTTGTATGTTTGATTGGTTTGGTTTTTCAAGACAGGGTCTCTCTGTAGTCCTTGCTGTCCCAGAACTAGGTCCATAGACCAGGCTGGCCTTGAATTCAATAGAGATCCAGCTGCCTCTGCCTCCCAAGTGCTGGGATTAAAGGCGTGCCCCACCACCGCCTGGCTAAAATACATTATATTTAAAACAACAACAACAACAAAAGCTCCAGAATTGAATAACATTTACTGTAGTAGTCTCTCTCCGGTCTCCTTCTGTCCTTTGTGTGGGCAAGTTGTAGACATTTTTTTCTTCATTCCCTCCACACCTCGGATAATTTATTGACAGCTCCATAAAGTTGGCTTCCTCTTGATTTTACATCATTAGCTCAATAGATTTCTGAAGATATCTTGTGCTTCTCTTAACTCTTGTTTTCTAGAGTAAACACCATGCTCTAAGAGCCATGTTGTCCTTTCCCATCTTGCTTTCTGTTCCTGATGTGACAGAGTAAATTTACATCATAGATTATCAGTTTAGACTCCTCAATTCAACTCAGTCCTGACCTGCCAAAGACAGTTTTTGCTTTATGTGTGCAGATTAAACCTTCACAACATAGTTTTTTCTACTTACATATTCTTTTTTTTAATTTAAGAAGTTTTTTTATTCATTTTTACATACCAACCACAGATCTCTCACAACATAGTTTAAAAACACACACCTGGTGGGGCGGTGGTGGCACATGCTTTTAATCCCAGCACTCGGAAGGCAGAGGCAGGCGGATCTCTGTGAGTTCGAGGCCAGCCTGGTCTCCAGAGCGAGATCCAGGAAAGGCACCAAAACTACAACAGAGAAACCCTGTCTCGGGGAAAAAAGAAAAAAAGAAAAAAACAGCAAAGCCTTGAGCTTGTGGTTTGAACTTCCTGCCACCAGATGGAGACATGGAGCTCTTGCCAAGAAGCTCAAGCAAAAAACTTAGAAGGTTGCTTTTTCTTCACATTTTATAAAACCAAAATTTAGTACCTAAATTTGAACCAGTAAGATGGCTTAGTTGTACTTACGGCACAAGCCTGATGTCCTACCTGAATTCCATCCCCAGAACCCACATAAAAATGGAATCAGGTAAACTGACTCCAAAAAGTTGTCCTCAGACTTTATATGTGAACAGTGTCATTGTGCGCGCTCTCTCTCTCTCTCTCTCTCTCCCTCCCTCCCTCCCTCCCTCCCTCCCTCCCTCCCTCCCTCCCTCTCTCTCTCTCTCTCTCTCTCACACACACACACACACACACACACACACACACACAAATTGATTAACTTTTTTAAATTAAACTATAGCGTCTAAATTTGAAATAGCCAGTATTCGGTTAAAGTATATATTGCTTTACCAAGTGGACTGAGTTGCTCTTCCTAAGAGCTACCTCCTTCAAGGAGTTAAAATGTAAAGAATAGTTTTAAATATGCCAAAGTCCGTTGTAAGCTCTTCTCTTTCCCCCATCTCTATCTCTCTGTCTCTCTTTCTCTTTGTTTTGGTTTTTAGTTTTTGGTTTTTTGTGACAGGGTAGGTTTTGCTGGCCTATAATTCACAGAGATCACCTGCCTCTGCCTCCTCAGTGTTTGGATTAAAAGCAACCACCTCCATGCTTGGCTGGATTTACTTGGTATAATTTCATAATTGCTTGTATTTGGGTATCCTTTAAAGAGACTGGGGCGTGGGGAAATTAGCCTAAGGTAGAAGCTTACAGACTGCAGACACATGTGGTTGGAAGCCTGCTCACTTTTCTGAATTGCTCAGAAAAGCATAAGTTTTCCTTTATTTCTTTTCTAAACAAGCTTTCCTTAACCCTTGGGCTTTCTTAATCTTTCTCTAAAGCTTCCCTTCCTGCCTTGTGGCTTCTTGTTTACCACACATCTGGCCTCCATGACAACTTAAATTGCATGACTTTTTTTCTTTTCCTTCATTTGCCTCCTCCTGGTAGCTGCTGAGGTTTTACAGCTTGCCTGCCCTGAGGTTATTCTTTTAAGCTCTAATAAAATTGTCCTTCATCCTCCAAAAAAAATAAGTAAATTTCCCAAGTCCATAGTCATCTATTGATGGCAAGATTATGGGTAGATTAATTTTTTCCATCCATATTTATAATTAAAAAGTTTGTATATGATCAGGGACATAAAATTATTTAGGTATACATATGTGTAAGAGTTGGAATGGACACAAAGCAATCCTTTGGTTCAGATTCCTCAGATAGATAAACAGCATTTAATTGATTTGTTTAGCATTCATTGCTTCCTTTTGAGCTTTTTTATGACAGGGTCTTGCTGTATATTTCTGGCTGGCTTTGAACTTGCTATGTAGACTAGGCTAGCCTTGAGCTCGACCTCCTGAGTATTGGGACTTAAGGCATGTGCCACCACATTTAGACTTAAACTTTTTTATATATATTTGTTGCATTTATATATTCATTTTTGTGTAGATGCCACAATGTTTATGTGGAGGTCAGAGGGTAACCTCAGAAATTAGTTTTCTCTTTCCATCATGTGTGTTTTGGGAACTGAACTCGGGTTATCCGCCATCAGTTTGGTGGCAAGGACATTTACCTACTGAATCAGCTAGATTGGGCTCATTTCTTCAGTCCTACTTTTTGGCTCCATCCTTCACTCAAGGTTTTTGGTTGTTTGTTTTGTTTTTGTTTGTTTGAGACAGAGTATCACTATGTAGCTCTAGCTGTCTTCAAACTCCCAGAGATCTGCCTGCCTCTGCACTGGGATTAAAGGTGCCAGGCTCCTCCTCCTTCTTCACCTTCTTCTTCAGTCTTTTTAAGGTTCAATTTCTTGGGTACAGTGATGTCAGTCAGTTGAAACAAACTAAGTAATATGTACTGTCATAAGGCAAACAGTAAATGTGGAGGTAAGAACTGTTCGTTTGGAAGTGTTTTTTTTTTTTTTTAAATCAGTCTCCTGCAGCTGAATAGAGCATGTTGACTGGAGGCTCCTGGAAGAGAGACTGGTCCCTTGAGTGATTAAAAAGCTCTGATTGGTGTTTTGTTTCTCTCTCATTTGTTTGCTTTTAAATCAACTCAGATATGGCTCTGTGTTTTAGAAGCTTACCTGAATTGTTTGCTGTTCCATGCTCTTGAAAATGCTAGAAGTGATACAGATGTGAATTGTGTTTTATTTCAGACTATGCTTTCTCTCTCTCTTCCTTACAGACAGTACAACAACAGAAAAATTAAGGGCTATTTGTTTGGACCTTGCCAAACTTGGAGAAAGCAGCCTTAGTCCGTCTCGACTCGCTTTTCTTTGGTCCTTCTGCCTCACAAGTGCTATACCTAACAGAGGTTGGTTTTTGATTTTTCCATTTTGAATTTGTTCTTGCTCTTTATCTTTAATGTGTTACTGTGAAGAATATGGATAAGATTACTATTAGACGGTTTTGAAATGGTCAAGAATATCTTAGCAGTCTTCGATGAAACAGAGGTTATGTTTTAAATCCCTTTAATACACTCCTTCTCTCCTTCCCCCCCCCCTCTTTTGTTTTCAGGTAGTCTGTGCCTTGTCATCGCCTGCCGGTGCAGCCCTGGCTGGTGATTCCTCCGATTTTCACTTTCACGTCTTGGAAAGTGGTGGTCTACCGCTTGTCCTGAGGATGCTAACCAGGTGGGCCGCCACACCCTGCTAAAAGTTTTCATTTTCTTGAATTTTATTCAATTGGATTGTGTGCCAGGACAGAATCCCAACACTTGGGAGACTGAAGCAGAGGGATAACAAATAGAAGGCCAGCAAGACTGGATCACAAAAAAAAAGTTGATGATGCTTTGTGAGTTGTCAGTGTTCTCAGGCTCCATGGTTCATTCCTTTTTGTTAAATATGATTCTGTTATAAGCCAGTTGTGGTGACACATGTCTTTAGTCCCATCTCGTGAGGGGCAGAAGCAGGTGGGTCTCTGAGTTGTAGGCCAGCCTTGTGTACGTAGTAACTTCCAGGACAGCCAAAGCTACATAGACTGTCTCAAAACACACACACACACACACACACACACACACACACACACACACACACACACGAATATTCATACACTCAAATATATCTTTTATATATAAAACAAACCTATATATTTATCCCATTATGAATATGCCATATTTTCTTTATTTGGCAAAATATACTTGGGTTTTTTCCGCTTTTAGATGTGAACAAAACTGCTTTGAAAATTCTACACAAGTATTTGACTTTCTTTTGTTGGAAACACTTGGGAGTGCAATGGTTGTCTTAAAACAGTTTTAATTGTTATTCTATAGGCTTTAAGATATATGCCTGATATTTGTATAATTAGAGCTATACAAAAAATTATTTGGACATCAGGATGTGGGGGATTACAGCTGGTATTCAGCCCAAATGAAGAAATCACAAAAATTTATGAGAACATAAGAATTATTAAGGGAACTATATCCCCTATATTAAAATGAATGTTAGTGAATTTTGTGCATATGACTACACTTGTACTCTGTTCATCTTTAAATATCTACTCATTACATAGTAATGATTTCAGCTATCGTTGAATAAAGATTTACTTTGAAACTAAGTTAATCCTGCTATGAGGCTACTTTAAAATTAAAAGGGAGATTTTTCTGTTTTCACTGAAGTAGGTCTATTTCAAAGAATTTGCCTTTTCTCGTTCCTTTTGTCCTTTTCATTATCTTTCGGTCCTATATTAGCTAGGGTTCTGTCGTGTATACCTACCCCTTGGATACTACTGCATTCTTAGCTTTTGGGTTGTTTTTTGGTTTTTGGTTTTTTTTTTTTTTTTAGTTTTATTTATTTTATTCTTTTATGTGTGAGAGTGTTTTGCCTACACGCACCTGTGTGTACCATGAATGCTGGCTCCCTCAGAGGTCAGAAGAGGGTGTTGGGTCCCCTGGCACTGGAGTTACGGACAGTTGAAAGCCACCGTGCACAGGTGCAGTAAATTGAACCTGGTTCCTCTATTAAGTGCAATAGTGCTGTTAACTGCTGAGCCAGCTCTCCAGCCCACACTGCTACATTCCTTGTTGTTGCTGTTGCTGTTGTTGTTAAACTGTTGCATTCAGAAGAAAAACTTGAGCAGTAAGGACTCCCTTGCTCAGCAGAGCTTCCCCTTTATATCAAGACATTCATTGTCCTTATTACTATTTTTGTGTTCCCATATTATCTGTTTGGTATAGTCCTCAGGACTTATTCAGCAAAGTAATTGAAAGCCTATTTCATTCACATCACTATAATACTGACTTTTCAATAAAATCACAGCATATTTGGGGTTAGGAAAATTTTTGAAACTCTTACAGAATAATCGTCCAAAGAGATTGGTTGTTGGTTCAAAAGGTCTCTAGGTGCTTCTTATTAATGATACATATGCTCAGTATGTGCCCTTAACCCCTTTTGGGTCATAGCAGAATATTGATATTAGACTCCATTTTCTATTATAGTTGTTTCCAAACTATTCCAAAAGGCCTCAAGAGATATGGATAAAGAGAAGGACCATGGGGGCTGGAGAGACGGCTAAGGTTCAGAGCACTGGCTGCTCTTCCAGAGGTCCTGAGTTCAATTCCCAGGAACCACAGAGTGGCTCACAACCATCTGTAATGAGATCTGGCGCCCTCTTCTGGCCTGCAAGCATACATGCAGAACATTGTATACATAAAAAATAAATCTAAAAAAATTAAAAATTCACTTTAAAAAAAAACAAGAAGGACTATGTAGTTTAACTGAGTAGGTGAAATTTAAGCACTAAGGTTTTGAAGTCATATGAGATTTTTCTTTTAAGCACTTTCTAAATTAATTTACAAAGAATTAAGATTTCTTTATTGTGCTTTTTAAATAAATTTGTTTTTATTGTTTCTTCCCTTCTTCTTCCCTTTCTTGTGCTCTCTGTTCCCCAGCCCCCAGCCAGGAGTCTTCCCTTATACTTTCACATTATATATGCTTTTTCTTTGAAAGAACCTTTAACTAACTTGTTCCCAATTATAATTTTACAGACCAAGCAGGCAGTGAGCCAGACCTGGAAGACGAACAGGTTTGTTGTGAAGTGTTGGAAGTGATGACATTGTGTTTTGCCTTGATTCCAACAGCCTTAGATGCTCTAAGTAAAGAAAAGGCTCAGCAGACATTCATTACTGACTTACTATTGCACTGTCACAGCAAGTAAGTTTCTTTTTAATTTTAGGAAACTTGATTCTATTTTTATAAGTAGAGTCAAATTTGTTAGCATAAGGTATCACAAAAATCAAATAGTCTCCATGGTATATTAATGTTGAGGAAATTGTCATTTAACAATGTTTGACCTAACCTCAATTTGTTTAGTTTTAGTCTGCAAAATTGTATAGGGTATTGGCCTCCTATCTTGTTTTCCTAGGTGCCAACTATTAATTTAATGTGAAATTTTAAAAAGGGCTGCTATAGCAACTTATGGATTTTATACTAGAATAAAGATCAATTACGTACAGTAAATCCCTCATTTTTTTCATCTCAAGAGCATTTAATCAGTATCAGTAATGTTTCAAGCTGCTTTTTATTCAAGTCATTCAGCTTTAAGGAATTCAAATCTGTAGAAAATGGTTTCCATCCATTTATATCCTGATTTTCATATGTAAGGTAATTATAAAAACTAATTAGGCCAGGCATGGTGGCACACACCTTTAATCCCAGCACTCTGGAGGCTGAGGCATGGATACCTTTGTGATTTTGAGGCTTAGTTGCTGTACATATCAAGTTCCAGAACAACTAAGGCTACATAGTGATGCCATGTCTCAAAAAACAACCACAAAAAAACTAATTGGTATCGCCGTTTTATGTTAATGGGTCAGGTTCAGCTTGCCTGCTCTTCACAACACACCATTGTGATGTAGCGGAGTATCAATTAAGAATGTACTGATCTGAAAAGAACCTTGAGTAATTGCCTTGAATGCAGCCAGTCTGGCCAATTAAGAAGCCAGGCAGTGGTAGTGCACTCCTTTAATCCCAGCACTCAGAAGGCAGAGACAGGTAGATAGATCTCTGTAAGTTTGAGGCCAGCCTTATCTACAGAGAGAGTTTCAGGACTAGACGGAGAAACCCTGTCTCAAAAAAAGTAACTATTTCATGGGATTGAAACAGATGCAGAACAGGGAAAGCTTATTGCCTCTTTAAAAAAAAAAAAAAAAAAAACTTACCATAGTTGGACAGCTCTGTACATTGAAAAGAAATAGGATGAATCATTCACGTTCCATTTAATAATGCATTTGAGTGCTAGTGGTGAAGGGAGGAAAGATGATGATAAGTCAGCACTTTCAATGAGGTCAAACCTTCAGGTGGCAGATTTTTGCACCCTTGATTTTCTTTCCAAAATCCTTCAATTAGCAAGTTTTCCATGTTTAGGCTAAAACAAAACAAAAAAAAAAAAAATAGTGTAATAGGTTTCCTGCTTTTCTCTTGAGAAAGTCCCCACGGTCACAAGTTTAAAACTGTTTTACCCCTCTCACTTTTATCTGTGTATAGGTGGGTGGCCAGGTTTGTGTGGTACTGTGGTTGAAACCCAGGGTCTTGGTGTGTGTGTGCGGGGGGGGGGGGGGGGGGGGGGGGTGATAGGGAAGCATTCTCTACCACTGAACTGAATCCACAATCCCCACTTAACCCCTGTCTTTCTGAAACTTACAGATCACAGGGCAAAGCACTGTAGGAAGCCCTTCATCTCGACACTTTTCCTGTCTGCAGCAAAAGAAATGCGCCAAGATTAGAATACTTGTGAGATTCAGATGTCAAATTTAGCTACTTACTTATTTTTAAGGCGTCTGATTTTTCCCCTCTCTAATATAGGGTAAAGTTCTGTCTCTTAGGTACATGGGACCACTTCACATTTTGAAGTTTTTGAGACTTTTACTCTTTGCCTAGGCTTTACCATTTGAGCATTCCCTAATTCAAAAATCTTAAATTTAGGCCCAAATCTGAAAGTTCTATTGTCATTGAATTAATTGCAACTGGTTCTTGGACACATACTCTATCTCAAAACTCTTTGGGGTTCTAGAAGCACCATGTCAAACAGAGATGTCTCTGCCCCCTAGGAACATTTATTATAGTGAAGTTTATGTAAAATGTAAACCTTGATGAAAGATTGATCCATAATTGTTAAATAAAATTCCCATGCCATTTGTCCTCAGAGAATATCAGAACCACCTGAAAGGTTTATTAGCACATTCTTGGCCAGACCTACTACCATTTCTCCTCAGATCTGAGAACTGACACTTCTAACAAGTTTCCAAGTTGCTCCTCTGGTAGGCCATGCTTTTGCAATCAGTACTTCTCTACTTACTGCCTGCAGCAATATCCTTTCTGTGATAACTTAATTCCCACTGACCCCTTCTAAAATGCAACTGGATGAAAATTCTGTGTGTGTGTATGTGTGTGTGTGTGTGTGTGTGTGTGTGTGTGTGTGTGTGTGTGTGTGTGTAGGGGGGTTGTAGATGTTTTATAAGATGTTTTATAAGACTTGCTATAGAGCATTTTCTACCTATAAGCATTTGTAGCCTGTTCAGAGAAAGGTCAGAAGGCATTCCTCAAAAAGTGTTTGATCTTAGCCTTGGACATGCAGTGGTAAACTCACTTACTTATGTATTTTTTTTCATGTTTTTAATTTCAGAACTGTTCATCAAGTAGCACAGGGGTATGGTGGTATTCTATTTGTACTGAAATGTGATTTTAATTGTATGTTAATAAATAAAGTTGCCCGGGAGTCAGAGCTATTAGAACCATAGCAAGAGCATGGCGGTGGTGGCACACACCTTTAATCCCAGCACTTGATAGAAGAGCTAGGTAGATCTCTGTGTGTTCAGGGATAGAGCCAGCATTAGAGACATACGCCTTTAAGACCTGGAGGGCTGTACTTACAGGCAGTGACAAGGCAGTCATGTGTTTGGGTTTACAACCAATGAGAAGGCAGAACAGAAAGACTATATTAAAGACAAACACATAGGAAGTAGCTCTCTTTCAGAGAGGTAGGAGCACGGCAGGAGGAAGGGTAAGGTTTTAGCTCTGAGCTCTGACCTCTCGGCTTTCTCTTTTACATTGGTTCTGTGTTTCTTATTTAATAAGACGGTTGGTTACATCTACACGGGGCAATTCTTCTTAATGTGCGCCAGATGTTGCATGGGACACAGGCCTCTACTTTTCTTCATTACTCTCCTCTTTACTGTTTTGGGGGTAAGAAACTCAAAAAATATATTTACCAGTGTAACTAAGTCCTTCAACAAGAATATTCAGAAATTTGTGAATTTCTCTTGTATCAGTTAGGGCAATCTATCCTTAATCAGTAAAACATAAGGTAACTTAGGGTTTTTTGGGAAAAAAATTCCACATATGAACATACTGATTCATTATACTGTATTTTATCATTTTTAGAGCACAGCCAGAGAGAGGGCTAAACATTCAAGCAACTACTTTACTCTTTTAAGGCACCTTTTTAATTATGCTTACAACAGTAACATTAATGTACCCAATGCTGAAGTTCTTCTTAATAATGAAATTGATTGGCTCAAAAGAATTAGGGTAGCCGGGCGGTGGTGGCGCACGCCTTTAATCCCAGCACTCGGGAGGCAGAGCCAGGTGGATCGCTGTGAGTTCGAGGCCAGCCTGGGCTACCAAGTGAGCTCCAGGAAAGGCGCAAAACTACGCAGAGAAACCCTGTCTCAAAAAACCAAAAAAAAAAAAAAAAAAAAAAAAAAAAGAATTAGGGTAAGTCACCGTTAATACTATGTTTGTTTATATCATTGTTAAATAGTGCTTCATTAATAAATGGTTCATCGTTTAGGACATTTTGGCGAAGTGAATAAACTCCAAACTTAAAGGGAACCAAAGAACGTACATTGTGTTGTTGGGTTGTGCTTTACAGAATGAATGCATTGCTTCTTACAGAAAATGTGTGCTTAAGATTTAGAATACAAGGGCTGGAGAGATGGCTCAACAGTTAAGAGCACTGGCTGCTCTTCCAGAGGACATGAGTTCAATTCCTACTAACCACATAGCAGCTCATAGCCATCTATAATGGGATCTTATGCCCTCTTCTGGCATGCAGGCATACCTGCAGACAGAGCACTCATGCATAAAAAACAAGCTGAGCATGGTGGTATGTGCTTTTAACCCCAGGACTTGGGATGCAGAAGCAAACACATTTGTATGAATTAAGGGCTACATAGTGAGGCCCTGTCTAGTGGAAAAAAAGATTTGGCATATTGGCATACTGAGGTGCAGCTGCAGTTTTAGCTTTTCTGCCTTTCAGCAAATTGTCATTTAAATTTAAAATGTTGGCCTAGTGGTGGTGGTGGTGGCGGCGGCGGCGGCGGCGGCGGCGGCGGCGGCGGCGGCGGCGGCGCATGCCTTTAATCCCAGCACTTGGGAGGCAGAAGCAGGTAGATCTCCATGAGTTCAGGGCCAACCTGGTCTTTAGAGCGAGTTCCAGGACAGCAAAAGCTACACAGAGAAACCCTGTCTCAAACAACCAAAACAAAAAAGAAAATATAATGCTGATGACCAAAGTAGTCAGATATACTAATTTTGATAAGTCTTTTGAAGACTTGTATAAGAATTTATTTCTGAGATCTAGACTTTCCTGTTGCTATGATACAGTATCCCAACAAGGGAGAAGGAGTTTAAGGGTCAATCACATCAGGAAAGGTATGGCAGCAGAAGCAGGACACTGACCCATCATATTGAAACTGACAAACCAGAGAGAGTGAGGCCAAAACTCAAAGCCAACAAACACGCCCTTCTAGTAACTAATATATTTCCTCCAGCAGGATTCACGACCTGAAGGTTTCTCAAGCGTCCCAAACAGTACCAACAGCTAGGGACCAAGTGTTCAAACACAGGATCCTATGAGGAACATTTCACACCCAGACGGCAACAGATGTTAGCCTTCAGATTAGCATTTCTTCTACAAGTCTAGAACGCCTATGTCTAGAAATTTCAAGATAATTTTAACTCACTTGACTGGAAATGGAAAGGTTTAGAGTAATCTCATATTCTTCTAGTAGTCTTGTTCAGATTCCTCCATTTCATAAGTTAGTCATTTATAATTCTTTTTCCTTTGGCAGGATGATGTTAAAAGGACAGGTGAAACAGGTATTGAAGAGACAATCTTGGAAGGACACCTTGAGGTTACAAAAGAGCTGCTGGCTTTTCAGACTCCTGAGGAAAATTTTCATATTGGTTGTGAAGAGGGAGGTGCTAATCTCATTAAAGTCAGTTCTGTGTTCTTGATTTTAAACCTCATATCCTATCCTTGTAAGTGTTGTCTGATTGACAGTACTAGGTCTTTTTATAAAACCTACCTTTTTAGAATCTTTGTCAAGATTACAATATTTGTTTAGATAATGCAAAACAGTTATGTCTTCCTGTAGCCATGGCATGTTTCTAGGTATTAATATGCATATAAAATGTCACTATCAAGTGTTACTTAATTTCTCTTTTCTGAAAAATCTGAATTGTTCCTAAGTCTCTTTTTTTTTTCTTTTGGTTTTTGTTGTTGTTGTTATTGTTTTCTAAGACAGGGTTTCTTTATATAGTCTTGACTGTCCTGAAACTTGCTATGTAGACCAGGCGGCCTAGAACTCAGAGAGATCTGCCTACCTACATCATATATAATAATTCCTTGAGGGTTTTTTAAACAGGACAATTTAGACAATAAAGTGTCATTTTAGTATAATTTTATTCAAAGTTGTCTTATATTGATAGCCATTGGATTTTTAAAGTAAATGTAAAATAGAGCCAGGTACTAGGATCTGTGAGTTCAAGTTCAGCCAGGGCTAGATTCTAATTAAATGTAGAATATAAATTGTCAGGTACTATAGCAATCAGTCTGTCTTAATACCTAAAAATAAATAAATAACAAGAAACTGGGTGTGTAGGTAAATAGTTTTAAAAGTGAGATATTTTCGCTAGAAACCCCACTATAAGTTTTCTGTGGTGTAAGGAAGTCTGAAGTTGTAAGAAATTTTAAAATGATTTTTTTTTAAGATTTATTTATTTATTATGTATACAGTGTTCTGTCTGCATGTATCCCCGCAGGTCAGAAGAGGGCACCAGATCTCATTACAGATGGTTGTGAGCCACCACGTGGTTGCTGGGAATTGAACGCAGGACCTTTGGAAGGGCAAGCAGTGCTTTTAATCTCTGAGCCATCTCTCCAGCCCTAAAATGATTCTCTTAAAAGATAAATTTTACCCTTTGCAGAATGTCATTGCTAATATGTATTCTTTCTTTCAACTGTTTAGGAATGAATCAACGGTTTCATCTTTCCTGCATCTGGGGTTTAGCTGCAGTGTGTAAGAAATGGAGAGCTCCCAGCTGAACAGGCTATTCCTGTCTGTGGTTCACCAGCTACGATTAATGCTGGTTTTGAGTTACTTGTAGCTTTCGCTGTTGGCTGTATGAGGAACCCCAGACAGATAGGAGATTCTTTGACTAAAATGTATTGCATTGGTACAGCAATGACTAGTAAGTACTTAAAAACAAAGTTGCAGCCGGGCGGTGGTGGCGCACGCCTTTAATCCCAGCACTCGGGAGGCAGAGCCGGGCGGATCTCTGTGAGTTCGAGGCCAGCCTGGGCTACCAAGTGAGCTCCAGGAAAGGCGCAAAGCTACACAGAGAAACCCTGTCTCGAAAAACAAAAACAAAACAAAACAAAAAAAAAAAAAAAAAAAAAAAAAAAAAAAAAACAAAGTTGCAGTGATAAGTCTATTCTAAGTTGTTTTCTCTCTTGTCATAAACATCTTCAAATCATATTTTTGTTAGTTACTCTTCTATGATTTTTAGCAAATATATATGGGAGCGTAAGTGGTGGTACAAGTGCAAGTATTTGGTAAATTAAACGTCATCTTTCAAATCTGAAATATAAAGCTATCTCCATTGTAGTCAGTAGCCCCAGTAAATGCAACCAAAACCAGAACTCATGACTCGAAAACTTTTCAGGCCCTCATAGAGAAATGACTTCATGATTTGTTTTTGTTATTATTTTGTTTTGTTTTGTTTTTCAAAACAGGGTTTCTCTGTGTAGCCCTGGCTGTTCTAGAACTCACTTGGTAGAGCAGGCTGGCCTCAAACTCACAGAGATCTGCTCACCTCTGCCCCTTGAGTGCTGGGATAAAAGGTGTGTACTACCACCACCTACCCGACTTCATATTTATTTAAGATTCTCACTATGTAGCACTGGTTGGCTGCAAACTCATAAGAGATCTACCTGCTTCTGCCTCCCAAGTGCTGGAGTTTAAAGCATGTTCCTTTACATGTGTGTGTGTGTGTGTGTGTGTGTGTGTGTGTGTGTGTGTGTGTGTCTATATATAAATCTTGGAAAAGTTTGTAAAATTATTTTATTACTAGATTGTGTTTCAGAATAGAAAAGCAGATTGTTAAACAGACTTTAAAATTAGACTTTCAGCTGTTCTAGCAAATTTTAAATATAATGAGGTGAAATTTTTTTCAGCTTAATGGAGAGGAGTTTTCCTTTTGAGTAATACATTTGCATGTTACAAATTGGATATGGAAATACACACCTGTAATCCCAGTATCTGGAAGGGTTTCTGTGAGTTTGAAGCCAACCTGTCTGCATTAGTTACTCAATGAGTAAGACAACTTACGGGAGGAAGAGTTTATTTGGGCGAACATTTTCAGAGGGGTAAAAGTTCATCACCATCTCAGCAGGAAAACATGCCAGTAGGCAGGAACAGTAGAAGAGCTCCACATCCTGGAGCTACAAGCAGGAAACAGAATGAACTGGGAATGGCACATCATTTCTGAAGCCTCAGAGCCTGCCCCAAGTGACATGTTTCCTCTAATAATGCCACACCTCCTAAACTTACCCAAACAGTGCCACACACTGGGGACAAAGTTCAAATGCCCAAAGCTATGAGGTTCATGTCATTCAAAAGGATGATACTGACCTGCATAGCAAATTCCAGGACAGCCAGGAATGCATATCAAGGTTCTGTCTCAAAAAAACAAAAATGAAAGCAAACAAGTGCTAAAGAGAGACTACACTGAAAAAGTGCATTTCTGCCCATCTGTTCCCCTGGCGTTTTTGATAGCCATCATCATTCATATCTTTCTTCTCATCTTCTGTGTGTCCGGGTCCTCTGGGAGAGCAGCCCGTGTGCTTAACCACTACGCCATCTCTCCAGCCCCCCCGACACTCTTCACTTGGTGTTCCACTTGATGTAGCTGTCATTATTCCTTGTCCAACACATCAAGTGTTTCACCTGTTCGTTTATTGGCTGTATACCTTTCCCTTCAGCATAGTGCAGTTTAACTGCCCCCCTAGAAAATGGCACTTATATTGTTTCCAGCTTTATACTAAGTACAGAAATGTAAGAATGTTTAGTAAGTAAGTAGATCTACTAATCTCACAAAACTTTTATAACTACCATCTGGTTTGCTCCTCAAAATAGCACTGTGTGGCTGGGCAATGGTGGTGCACGCCTTTGATCCCAGCACTCAGGAGGCAGAGCCAGGCGGAACTCTGAGTTCGAGGCCAGCCTGGTCTACAGAGTGAGATCCAGGACAGGCACCAAAACTAAGTTTGGGGTGGGGGAAAGAAAAAAAAAGAAAAGAAAAGAAAAAGAAAAAGCACTGTGCAGATATAAGCAGAGCTAATTTTAACTATATTTGCAAGTGTCAGGACGAGGACATAAACCCTCACTTTTTGGAATTATTGAAACCACAAACATGAGTGAATAAGTTTCGTTAAAGCTGAGCAAACCACCATGTGTTGTTATATGTATAAACTAAAAGTTAATGGAGTGGAAAGATGGTTCAGTGGTTAAGAACGCTTGCTGCTATCGTAGAGGTCCTTAGGTTGGTTCCCAGCATCCACATTGGGTTCCAGGGTTTTTACACATACCTCTGGCATATGTATACACAAACATACACATAAATAAAAATATTTTTGAAATAAATAATTGAATAGTACAGATGAAACCAAACTTAACAAGGAAATGTTAGCTATATACCATCTTATATTAATATATTAGAGACTGCCATAGAGGCAACACCAGATTAAAAATATGGAGCTTGTTGGAGTCAGGGATATGACTCGGTTGGTAAAATGCAGTGGCGTTGATGCCCAGTACTACATAAAGCAGGCATGGTGTTACATACTCTAACCCTATCACTGGGGTGGTAAAAGCAGGAGGATCTTAAGTTCAAAATTATCATCAGTTACATTGATAGTTCCAGGCCAGCCTGGCTACATGAGACACTGTCTCAAAAACAAGTGAATAGAATTATAGATTGGTGGGTCGCTATTTGTGGTTATATGTTACAGCCATGTTGCTGGGCATTTGAACTCAGGTCCTCATGCAAAGCACGTGGCACACACTTTACTCACTGAACCATAGCCCCAGCCATATGGTCCAGGTCTTTGAACCTGCAACAGTTGCAGGCTTCAGAATTTAAAAGCTTGAAGATTATCCTGGCCTACGTAACTCAAGGACAGTGCATACAAAGGCTTCAGGGGACCAACTTGGGATGTGGAAACCTTACTCTAGGTCTTTCGCTTAGTAAGAGTGACAGCCTTTAAACAGCTTCCAGAAGGAAAGCAAGCACTTTCTAAGTCAAGTGGGGTGAGGGTGGGCACCTGTTCTGTCAAGGATGCCCAGCATACCTGTGCACTAGGGAGAAGCTTTTCCTCCGACCTGCATTGTAAACGTGCCTTACATAACTCAGCCTCTCTTGTTCTGGTAAAAACATTCCACACAGCTGCCTGTAAGGTTGGGGGTAGGGGTGGGGTGGATGACCACAGCAAATCGAGCAGGTATGTGGTAGAGAGGAACTCCCATCAAGCAGCAGGGCACCAACCCTTGGGATCCACCTGGGTGTAGTGTGGGCTTGCAATGGATTGCTCCATCCAGACGCTGCATGTGTCAGGGTGAGAGTTTTCTCTGATGTCCAGATATTACAGGCAGACACCGTGACCCTAGCGGCAATGCTCTTATTTTCTCTTCAGATGGGCAGAGCGGTGCACACTGGTAATACCAGCAGTCGGGAGACAGAAGCAGGAGGATTGCTGCAAGTCTGAGACCAGCATGGGCTACCCAGCAAGACACTGTCTCAAAAAAACCAAGTCCAGGGAGATGCCTTAGCCAGTAAAGCACTTGCTGTGTGAGCACAAGGACCAGAGAATAAAGAAATAAATTGGGCTGAGTATGTATCTCAGTTGGAAGAGTGCTTGTCTAGCATGCAATCCTCAGACTAAATGGGGTGTGGCCAGAGGCACAGAAGTGCTGGACAGAGGTGGCCGCTGGCCTGTGATCCCAGCAGCAGGAGGCAGGCAGAAGAGATCTTGCGGAGAGACGTGGCTAGCTAGAGCAGCTAGACAGGCGAGCTCTGGGTTCAAGTGAGAGACCCTGCCTTAATATATAAGGTGGAGGGTGGTTGAAGAAAATACCTGATGCCAATTTTTAACCTCCACATGCATACACACACACACACACACACACACACACACACACACACACACACAAGCCTACACATATGCCCATGCAAAAATAAAGAAGTAAATTGGGCTGAGTATGTATCTCAGTTGGAAGAGTGCTTGTCTAGCATGCAATCCTCAGACTCAACGGGGTGTGGCCAGCAATCCCAGCACTCAGAATGTAAGGAAGGTGGATCAAGAGTTCAAGGTCATGGTTGGCTACTGTGTTATTTTGGGCTTTGTATCACAAAGGGGCCTGTCAAGATTTGGCGTATAGGACACGGGTTGGGTCATCTAACGGTTGCTCTCTTCTCACTGGAAAAGCTGAGAATTCTGTAGCTTCTCAGTCAACAAAGCCAAGAGCCTCAGCAGCCCTGGCTGGCAATGAAAGGTTGGAGGACTCAGTCCACCTTGGGAGGCTGAAGAAGCAGGTTCTGCTACCTGGAAGAGGAAGCAACACTGACAGCGGCAGCAACATGATGGATGCACTTGCCAGCTGCATGAAAGCATGCAGGCAAACAGCAAGAAACCTCTCCCGTGGACCATCATTTTGTTTGTTTGTTTGTTTTGAGACAGGGTTTCTCTGTGTAACAGCCTTGGCTGTCCTCAAACTCCCTCTGTAGAACAGGCTGGCATTGAACTCAAGAGAGTTGCCTGCCTCTGCCTCCCTAGTGTTGGGATTAAAGGTGTGCGCCATTGTCAGCTGGCCCTTGGATATCTTTAATCTGGCTGCCACCAGATGGTACCACCCATGTTTAGTGTGGATCTTCCCACATTAAGTTTAGTTAATCAAGAAAATTCCCCACAGATGTGCTCAGTAATTTCTCTTTAGTTAATCCCAGATTCAATCAAAACCAAGATTAATCATCACAGCTACATACTAAGTTTGAGGCCAGCCTGGACTGTATGAGACACTGTCTCGAAAAACAAAATGAGGCTGGAGAGATGGGTCAGCAGTTAAGATCACTGGCTGCTCTCCAGAGGACTGAGGTTCAAATCCCAGCACTCACATTGAGAAACTAGGTATTAGACAGTCCATGGAAGGCAGAGAAGGAGAGGGCCCCTGGCCAGGTGATAAAGGTGAAAAACTTCCATGTAACGAGTCTTTCTCTGTCCCACCAGCCAGCTCCCAAATAATGACATGGAGACTTCCTATTATGAAAGCTTGGCCTGTGCTTAGGCTTGTTTCTAACTAGCTCTTCTAACTTAAACCAATTTCTATTCATCTACATGTTGTCACATGGCTCGTGGCTTTTACTTCTCCTCTTGCATGTCCTGCTTCCTCTGTGTCCGGCTGGTGACTCCCCCTTTTTTCTTCCCAGAGCTCTTGCTTCCCTGAAGTCACACCTATAGCTCCTGCCTAGCTATTGACCATTCAGCTCTTTGTTACACCAATCACAGCAATACATCTTCACACAGCGTACAAATACCCCACAACACTTCAAAGATGGGAGCTTCTTCCTTACCCTCCTGATCAGAGACAAAAGCCTGGCAGTTTAAAACAAAGGCCCTGTAGGCTTTTGTCTCCCACCAGCAGGCCTCTGCTGATGGACCGGCTCAAGTTGCTGGAGGCCAGATCTGGACACGATAACACAGCAGCTGTGGCCAATCAGCCAGCCTGTCTTTCTTCAAACTGGCCAAGCCTCAGTTGAGGGAGGAAGACCTTGGAGACTATAAAACCCCAGAAGAGACTAGATTTTCCAGCGTCCTAAGTCCTGTCGTCATGTCCCACCTCACCCCCACCCCAACTTTGCAGGGGGTCTATTCCTATAGCCTGCTGTATGTGTGTTCCCTCAGCCCCCAGTAAATGTCTTAACTGCTGACTCCAGCTGCTGCTGTCTGAGGTGTTTGAGATTTCCCTGAGGATATATCAACATGATGGCTCACAACCATCTGTAACTCCAGTTCCAGGGTAGCCAATGCCTTCTGGCTTCTGCAGACACCGGGCACGCACATGGTACAGACATACATTCAGGAAAGACATTCATTCATACATGTTTTGTGTGTGTGTGTGTGTGTGTGTGTGTGTGTGTGTGTGTGTGTGTTAAATGTTTAAAGCAAAACCGAAATAAGTAAAATTACTTTAATGCCACTTTTTGCGTGGAATTGCTGCTGGGGAATCATGACTTAAAAACTACAAACTACATTCCATGCCAGGTGGTTGTTAGTTATTTGGCGGCGCTCTTACCCTGGAGGAAATGTCACGAACCACGACAGAATCCACTAACAAGAGTTTTATTAAGCTAAGAGAGAGAGATAGATGTGCTCAGGCCTGTAAAAGGGACACGTGCATAAAGAAGAAGGAAGCCGGGAATATGGTGCCGGCTTATAAAGTCTGGGTCGCGCGAAGTGTCTAGGTCGGCCAGGCTTGCCCAACCATGGGGGCGTGTTGTGAATCTGTCAGTGGTGGTGGTGCGCCCCTTTTATTCCTGGCACTTGGGGAAACAAAGGCATGCAGGCAGATCTCTGTGAGTTCCAGGACAGCCAGGGCTACCCAGAGAAACCCTGTCTTAAAACAACAACAAACAAACAAAAAAAAACAAGGAGTAACTTTTACATACTCACCACATATGTGGACCCATGAAAAATTTATGTAAGTATTGTTGTGTAGCTCACTGCTACAGATGTATTTCACATGCTAGAGGTTGTGTGTTTAGTAGACATTGCCTCCAAACTTTCATGTGCAGCTTCTAGTATCATTGTTTTCCAACATAATATTTTTATTGATTATCTGTAAATTTCATATTATGCACCCAATTACACTCACTTCCCCGTCCTCCCTGGTCCATCCCCCATCCTTGTAACCTCCCCCCCCCCCACCCAAAAAGAAGGAGAAGAAGCAGCAACACACACAAATCCTATTTGCGTTGCCTATATACTCACTGGAGCATGGTAGCCAGCCCCTTAAAGAAACCTAGTTTCATTTTAATCCCATGTATCACACAGACACACTGAGGCTCAGACACATGAAGCAAGCCCACAAGGTTGCAGAGCTGGTATTTGGTGAGAGAGCATTCCCTACATGTGCTGGACCAGAATCTCCCTTCTGTCCACTTTCTGCTCTGTGACAGGATGGTAGATGTGGAGAGAGAGGCATCAGGTTAACATAGGAGGGGCTGTCAGGTGGATTAGCAGGACTGTCACCAAGCTTGGGGACCCGAGTGCAAGACCTGGGACCCATATGGTGGAAGAAGGGAACTGACTCCTGCGAGTTGTCCCCAGACTTCCACAAATGTGCTTTGAAGTTCGTGTGGGGCACACAGACACAAATAAATACATGTCAAAAATCAGCGTTTGAGGACCAGGCATGATGGCACTCCTTTGTGAGTTCAAGGCCAGCCTGGTTCATTAGCAAGTTTCAGGCCAGCCGGGATTGTGTAGTGAGACTGTTTCAAAGACAACAAAAAACAAAACAAATTAACATATGAAAGCAGCTCCTAAAAGAAAAAGACTGAAACTTCTTCCTCCTGGGCTATGTGCCACAATCAAAGCATGTGTAAGAAAAGCCTGTGATATACAAGCTTGGGGAAAGGCAGGTGCTTTGTAAAGGATCCATGAAGGGTCATGTGACTCATGGCCCAGCGCTTCTGAGTATTTCTTTTCTGGGTTCACTCTCCCACTTTCTCCCCGACCCAGGAGTGCCTTCCACCCCACCCCACTCCACCCTACCCGCACTCCTTGTTTGCTTTCCTTTTTTTTTTTTTTTTTTTTTTGGTTTTTTTGAGACAAGGTTTCTCTGCGTAGCCCTGGCTGTCCTGGAACTCACTCTGTAAACCAGGCCGGCCTCAAATTCAGAGATTCACCTGCCTCTGCCTCCAAAGCACTGGGATTAAAGGTGTGCATCACCATCACCCAGCTTAACTGTCTATTTGTTATTTTACGTACATGGTTATTTTTGTTCACATGTATGTCACATACATGCCTGGTACCTTCAGGGACCAAAAGAGGGCACTGGGTGCCCTGGAACTGGAGTTCCAGAGCCACCATGTGGGTTCAGGGAACTGAACCTGGGTCCTGGAGAGGAGCAACCAGTGCTCTTAACCACTGAGTTGTCTCCAGATCCTACACTAGATATTCTAGGAGTCTGACAACTATCTCGAGGGCACCCCTGTACTCACGTGGCGGACCTTATTTATCAAGGAGGCAGGCCATTGCATACTCTGTAGGGGAGGATGGTGGCCCCACCCGCCACCACAGCCACTCCATTTTAAAACGGAGCACTGCATTTGCCCATCTGTCCATGTCTCCCTCAGGCATCCCACCCACAGAGGGCCTAGCGTTTCATGCCTTGTCATCCACAGCAAGGACAGTGGTCCTCCCAGATAGACCTGTAGTTCTGTCAGGTCCCTGTTCAGGCATTCGCCACAGACCCAAGAGACAATCTACTCAAGTCCAGTTTGCTGCAACGATGAACTGAATTGAGACCATTTACAGGTGCATGGGCAGCTGGCAGACACCTATACCACCTAAGAAGAGTCTCTCCCCAAACAATTGGTATCATTGTAAGTATCCTCAAAGGCGGGGGTGCCTTGTTAGCCATCCCCTTCCTACCCTCATCCCCCACCCAACCCCCACTTGCTGAGTCCCCCACAGCCTCCTGTGAGAGCGTGTTAGCCAGCCCAAGCTGTGAAGGTCTTGGATAACAATTGACCGCTGCTCTGATTTCAAGAGAACAACCACCATATCATACTCAGAGGACAGAGTTCTGCTCAAAGGCTTCCTCAAGGGTGTACACCACAAGCAGAATGGCGGCGCGCGCCTACCATTCCAGCACTGGGGAGACAGAGGCAGGAGGATTGCCACAAGTTTGAGGCCAGCCAGGGCTGTGGAGTGAGAGCCTGTCATTAAGTAAGAGCTGAGGCACGGAGCTTGGCATGCAGGAAGACCAAGCTTCCCTCCCCAACAGCGCATAAACCCGGCACGAGGCTTAGTGAGTGGCCCAGCTGTGATCCAGCACACAGGAGCTAGGGGCCGAGGATCGGGAGTTCAAGGCTGTCTTCAGCTACATAGAAAGTTTGAGTTTGAGGCTAACCTGGCATACATGAGAACCATCTACGAGAGAGAGAGAGAGAGAGAGAAAGAGAGAGAGAGAGAGAGAGAGAGAGAGAGAGAGAGAGAGAGAGAGAGAGAGAGAGAGAGAGAGAGAGACTGAGACTCACCAATTTTACCAGGGACCAATCAGCTCAGCTCTGGGGATAAAATGCCCATTTATTGGGAGAGCAGAAAGCAGGGCTCTGGCCAAAAGCACTTTGTCTTCAACAGCAACTTTTAATCCCTTTGTCTGGCGAGTGAAATCAGTTCCCAGAACACCGAGGTTATTAATAACTTTGGGACCTTTTCCCAGTCTCCGAATCAATTGGCAGAAGTTTCTGGTTATCCACTCCTGGATGCTCCTGCTATTTAGAGTCAGGAAATGACTCTCTCCTCAAGAACCTGTACTGATTTTTATCCCGCTTGGAGCTGTGCAGTGACCCCGGCCCCCTGCATACCTCACCCCACAAGGAGGCCCTGCCTGACCTTGAGGTTTCTTGCAGAAGCTAAGTGTGCGACTGCGTCTTTGTTTCTACAGTCTCCTGGGAAGTCCAGTGTGCGCCTCCCTTCTTACACGGCTCCTCACTGCCAAGTGCAGTTCAGAGTGTTGACAGGGAACCAGGGAGCTGGCCCGATTTAGACTGAGGTCACTTTGAGCTGGCTCCTCCCTTCGTGCTGGGCGCAGGCTTCCTGGCTTCCTGGTCATCTGCTGGGCAGGTCCTACGCAGGGCTGCGGTCTCAATCTGGGGTCCTTGTGTGGACACTTCTTCCAGAGAAACTGGCCTGGGAGCAGCATAAGTGCCTGTCTTTCAGAGGGCACCTTCTCCTCTCCATCTCTTCTGTCATCCTTCCCGAGGGCCCAGCCATGCCCATGCTCCCCCAGAATCTCACTGCAGCCCCTCTGGTCCTCACCTGCTTTCTCAGCTTCTGCAGACTCACCTCTGCTTACAGCCAAATGGCAGGAGATTGTCCCAGCACCCTAACACTGCTGGGCACAGTGGGGCACGCAGCAGCCTAACCCTGCTGGGCACAGTGGGGCACACAGGCCTCCTGTCACTTCTAGCCAAAGCTGTTGGCTGAGCTGAGAAGTAAATATGAGAGCATGCTGTGGGAGGCCGAGTGGTATGGCCGGAAACGAAAGGGACTTGCATTAAGGGTAGCATCCCTGTGGCCTGGGGAATGACTCAGTAAAGAGCTTTCTACATGAGCTTGAGGACCTGAGCTCAGATCCACAGCACCCGTGTAAAAGCCAGGCACAGCTCCTTGCTTCCCCACGCGGGGGAGGCACACATAGAAACATGTCTGGGCTTGCTGGCCGGATACTCTAGGCAAGTCGCTGGGCACCAGTTTCAGTGAGAGACCCTGTCTCAAAAAAAAGGAGGGCTCAACTAGAAAAACATTTGCCCCACTTGCTCACGACCGTGTTACTCCAGTTCCAGAGGGTCCAGTGGCTTCTGCAGGCACTGCATGCACAGGATGCTCAGACACACATGTATCATACACATACAATAAAAATAAATAATAAATGTAAGCCAATAAGGTAAAGAGTATTGAGGAAGATATCTGACATCTACATTTCTGGTCCCTAATTTACACACACACACACACACACACACACACACACACACACACACACACATGAACACAAACATGAACATAAATATACATATTATACATACCACACATGCATGCTTTCGTGCATGCAAACAGACAAGAAGTGTGGTACTGTGGCTCTCCAGCACCAACCTCATCTTTCTCTCGAGAACTCTGCTTCCTGTCCACCAGATAGCATCAAAGCTTCATCCATCCCTCACTCTGAGCCCACATCAATTTTTCTGTACATCTTTCACTGTGGTAAACTGTACCTGAGTTTACCATCTCAACCTTTTTTATTCTTCCTTTTTTTTTAAAGACAAAGTCTCAATAATCAATTCCTAGCTCAAGCTACCCATGAACTCCTGACTCCTCTAGCTCCACCTCCCAAGTACTGACATTATAGGTGTGTACATACTACTGTGTTAGTTACTGTGTTATTGCTGTAAAGATAAACTATGACCAAGGCAGCTTATAAAAGAAAGCGTTTCACTTGGGGTTTGTGTACAGTTTCAGAGGGGTTAGTCCATGACCACAATGGGCTGGTGGTCCTGGGTGCTATAAGAAAGCAGACTGAGCAAGCTATGAAGAGCAAGCCAGGAAGTAGCTAGCATTCCTCCATGGCCTCTGCATCAGCTCCTGCCTCCAGGTTCCTGCCCTGTTTGAGTTCCTGTCCTGACTTCTCGCAATGGACTGTGATATGTAAGCCAAATAAACTCTTTCCTCCCCATGTTGCTTTGGTGATGGCGATTCATTACAGCACTAGACACCCTAAGACAACCACTTAGCCATCTCTGCAGTCTGTGCTCTATTATTTATTTATCTTGAATTTATCTTAGATTTATTTAATTTTATGTGCATGAGTATTTTGCCTGCATGCATGTACATGCACCATGAACATGCCTGGTGACCACGAAGGTCCAAAGAGGGCATCGGATCCCCTGAAGCTGAAGTTACAGATGGTTGTAAGCTCCTAAGTAGTTGGAAGGTGGGCTTATACTTCTGATTTTTCAGCCTCCACCTCTCAAATGCTGTGATTAATGGTATGAGACACCACACCTGGTTTATGGGGTGCTGGGGATTGACCCTGGTTTTGTGCATGTTAGGCAAGTGCTCTACCAACTGAGCTACAGCCTCGTTTAACTCACCAGTGCACATGATTTGCCACCTGGGCCAGTGCCAGTTTGGAGCTGTGGATTCAGAAAGTGTACTAACGGGAGAAAATGTTCCCATCAAAGATGAAAGCAATACCAGTCAGACAAGGCAGCATGTCCTCTCTCTAGCCTTCCACCCATTCTCAAAAAGAGAATTGGCAGTGGGGCCAGATGCCTGCATTGCTGGTGAGAGTGGATGCTGACTGACACTTTGGAGAAGTGTGTTTTCAGTAAATGTCAAGAATGCATTCGGGGGCTGGACAAATGGCTGAGCGGTTAAGAGCACTGGCTGTTCTTCCAGAGGACCTGGGTTCAATTCCCAGAACTCATATGGCAGCTCAAGACTGTAACTCCAGTTCCAAGGCTTCTGACACCCTCACACAGGCATACATAAAGGCAAAGCACACATAAAATAAAAAAATAAATACATAAATAAATAAAAAGAATGCATTTGTACTTTCTGAGCCCATACTTTAACTCTGGAACTGCAACCCAAGGCAAGAATTCCAAATAGAAGAGATACTTCTTTACCAAGATACTTGGGTTCAGGGTTGTTATTTATTTTTGAGACAGGGCCTATGGCCTGGAACTTGTCATGTAGAGCAGGTGGGCAGATCTCTGTAGGTAAAGAAACAGAGACTAAGGCAACTTTGCAAAGAAAAGAAGAAAATTCGGAGATCTACCTGTCTCTGCTTCCTGGTGCTGGGATGACAGGCATTTGTCACCATGCCTGGCTCTGATTTTTTTTTTTCCCCCGCTGTTGTTGGGTGTCAGAGTGGGATGTGTGTGCCACTTAGAATGTATGGAGGTCAGAGGACAGCTTTGGGGAGTGTCCTTGTTGAGGCAGGGCCTCTCTTGTGGCTTCTGCTGTGCTGTGTGCTCTGGCCTCGCTGGTCCAGGGGTCGGGCCATTTTCTGTTTGCCACCACCCATCTCACCTTAGCAGTCCTGGGATTACAGATGCAGCCACCACATCTGGCTCTTGTGGCTTCTGTGGGTTGAGCTCAGGTCGTCAGTCTTGGGCAGCAAGTATTTTTACTGGGTGAGCCATCTTGCTGAACCTATTTTTATTTATTTACTTAGAGATAGGATCTCACTCCTGGTAATAATCCAAACACCTAATTAGAGGGGAATAATGATTTGTGGAAAGTCTGTTATGATACATGGTTGGGTAACTGTTGGTGAAATCAGGGTAAACTGCTTAACCCAGTCTTCGTTACTGGGCTTGATGAGGGCTGCAAACCCAGACACACTGCAGTTTTAGAGGAGGAAGTTACCGGTCCGGGTGGTTGAGCATTCACCAGTCTGACAGGAATAACTTTTAACAAAGAAGAGGCTTTGACTGATGCCACCAGCTTCACAACCTATGGATGAAATGCTAAACAGTCTTATTAAATAAGAAACACAGAGCCAATACAGAGTTAAAAGCCCAAGAGGTCAGAGCACTATCGAAGAGCCTTTAGCTTACCAGCTGCTTCCGTCCTTCCCTGAGAAAGAGATCTACTTCCTCTGTGTCTGTATTTTATTGCCTTTCTGTTCTGCCTTCTCATTGGTTCTAAACCCAACCACATGACTTCTTCGTCACTGCCTGTCTATACAGACCTCCAGGTCTCTATGGTTGGTACTGGGATTAAAGGCGTGTGTCACCAAGCTGGCTGTGTCCTTGACCACAAACTCTGCCTGCCATGTGATCGGATTAAGGGCATGTGCTACCGCTGCCAGACTTCTGCTAAATGGCTTGCTATTAACTCTGACCCCCAGGCAACTTTATTAACATACAAATAAAATCACATTTTAGCACAAATAAAATATCACCATAACAACCAGAACTCAGGATTCCCAAATGTAGCGGCCAACCACCTCAGTCAGGTTTATAAAGGCAAACAACACAGTTACAGTTTTATCTTCTTCCTGTGCAAGCAGAAGGTCATCTCCCAGAAAACAAGCTTTTATTTACAAAGGCAAAAACAGCAGTTGACCTTATAACCTATTGCCATGCAAAAGCAACAGTTTTGTTAAAATTGTACAAGACTGGGCAATTACAAAAATCAACCTTTAACAGCCCTGCACATTTGGAAGTACAATTTTGCTTTATAGTTCTCTTAAGCACGGAAAATTTAAACCTTTAAACATAAAATTAGTCATCACAGGACAAAGTGCCAGTTTAATGCCAGCCATCCCTGCATGATGGGGCAGAGAAAGTTTTACATACTTATACATATATATGATATATATATGATATATATATATATACAGTGTAATAGTAGTAGTGGTATATAAATTGTCTATTATACCAGTGTTAGGGTCCCAGAGAAGCCCCCAAGAAAGACCAACAGTCACGTATGCATGAGCAAGAGCATTTATTGTTTCCAACAGGTTGGGGTGGCAAATATCGACCCCGGAGGGAGGTTGCAAGCTCCTTTTAAGCAGAATTAGGGGAATTCCAGGGGGGAGGGATTAATCTGGAGCTGATTGGTGGGAGACTCGAATGGTTAGGGACCTTCCAGCTACAGGGTAGGAAAAGCTATCTTTAGCCAGCAGAAGGCTGGGGAGGGGGGTTCCTACTGAGCCAGCAGAAGGCTGGGGGGGGGTGCCTGCTGATTGGTTGCCCCTGAGTTGTGGTCTTCCTGAGAACTGCTTGCTCAGTTCTAGCCAGTTCCAGTAAATTGAAATTAAGGCCTGGTCCCTGGCAGAGCTGTTAGAAACCTGCCATGGCTCTGGTCTGGTTCCCCAGCCCTCTCAACCAGACTATGTTAATAATTGGAAAACAATAATATTGTTGGTTTGGTATGGAGATCTTGCTTAGAAATGAGGGGAGGGCCCAGGTATGGTGACACAGATCTGTTATCCTAGCCTGAGGAAACTGAGTCAGGAGGTGGAATGGGGTGGCTGTTCCAGCTTTGCCCAGGAAGTACCACCCCATTGAGGCTTCTGGGAACTGTCACACCTATGAGGCAGGGCCGAGACAGGATGCCTTAAGACCCGAGATCTGGATGTGCTGGCTCTCTTGGTTCCTGGATCCTGGACACTGGAGGTAGACCAAGCAGAGTTCTCCAAAAAACACTGCTGGACTGCGCTCCACCTTTCCGGGACCCTGTAACCGATCCCTTTACTTGTAAGTTACCCGACAAAATAAACCTCCCTTTTAACTACGTGGAGTTGCCTTTATACTTCCACAAATTAGGAGGATTTGCCAAGTTCCAAGCCAGCCAGGGCTACATACTGAGACCCTGTCTCAAAAAGTCACACACACACACACACACACACACACACACACACACACACACACACACGTAATAAATTGAGAAAATAAAATGAAAGAAATACAGTTGGGTTCCACAATGATAGCGCCCTTGACTTGTTCACTGTTCAGCTCTTGTTTCATCTCCAGCACTGAAAAGAAAAGAGACAGAGTGGCAGTGCTTTCATTCCAGCCCTACCTGCCAGCCTCTTGTTGGCCTCCCATGCCGCACTACCTGTGAGAGCTGAATTATGGCTCATCAGGTAAAGCATTTGGCTCAAGGTTGCTAGCCTGAGTTCCAGCCCCAGAGCCTACCTCCAATAGGGAGAAGAAATGAAGGAAAGAAGCTCCCCAAGTCTTTCTTTCTCCAGCTCCACCCCACCCCCAGTAAAGTGCTTTCATAAAGAAATAGCATTCCTACCTAGGAAGAGGAGGAGACTGAGGGTTAAAAGAGATTGGGGTCCAGAAAGCTTGTCCTGAGGAGTATGAGCATTGCTCATTCTTGTGGGTAAGAGTGTTGAGTAGCAGTTTCCTCTGAGACGGAAGCATCCCATCCTTAGGAAAGCTCCTTTAAGCAGGAAGGAAAACTCAAAATAGCTTCAGGAAGTTCCTGAAACCAACCAGATTCACTAGGCCTCTCCCTGGGAAGCTAAGAGGCAAAGCAGACTGAGAAGAGAAAAGCTGGACTCTCAGAGACCAGCTGCCTGGAAGAAGCAGAAACCAGCCTAGTTTCCTGGAAGAGGCTTAGACCACAGTCTCTTAGAAAGGGCACTTTCCACCCTGGTGAGCTGCCTGCAGGCTGTGCAGTGGGCTCCAGGTTCCCAGCCTGTGAGATGTCACCTATTGGAGAAATTATTTTGGCCACTCCACGTAGTTAAAAGGATATTTATTTAATGGCGTAACTCACAAATTAAGTAATAGGTAGGTCGCAGGGTCTGGGGAAGGTGTAACGCAGTCCAGCAGTGTTCTCCGGAGCTCTGCACAGTCAATCTGCACCGGTCAGTGTCCCGGCACCGAGAGAGCGCTGGCCCATCCAGCTCTCGGGTCCCCAGGCGCCTCCCCTCGCCCCGCCTCGTAGGCGTGACAGTTGCCAGAGTCTCAATGGGGGTTGGAACTTCCAGAACCAAGCTGGAATGGCTACCCACTACATCACCCATGCTGGGGTGGGCCTCAGTGATGCAGCTGTCTGTGAGTCATTTCTGCTCCTGTAAGTAACCCCTCACCCATACTCCTGTAAGTAACCCCAATAAAACTCATTGGTTCTCCAAGGTGGACTTTGGTGGTAACTGCACTTCGGTCTGTCATGGGTTCCCGATCTGGGATGAGTAGATAGGTGTTCTGACTCCCCAGGAATAGTTTTGTCCCAGAGCACAGAGGGATCTGAAGTTTTGGATTCCAGGCATACCTCAGTTCACACAGTGCCCAAGCTGCCTGTGCACTAGTCCTCTCCCTCACTCTAGCCAGCTCTCTTTTCCCTCTCTCTCTATCCATCCCTCATTCTCTCTCTCTCTAAAGATTGATTTATTTTTATTTTATGTGTATGACTGATTTTGCTCTCAGGTATGTATGTGTACCATGTGCATGCCTGGTGCTCCCTGGAACTGAAGTTACAAATAGTTGTGAGCTGCCAAGTGAGTGTTGGTAGCCAAACCCAGGTCCATGTTCTTAACAAGTGAGCCATCTCTCCATCCCTCCCTGAAAAAGATTATGAATTTATGTGTGTGTATCTGAGTGTAGGTTTATGAATGTGAGAGCAGTGCCCTCAGAGGCCAGAAGAAAGCATTAGATCCCTTGGATCTAGAGTCACAGCAGGTGACCCACCTAATGTAGGTGTTGGGAACCAAACTCAGGTCTTCTGCAAGAATAGCAAGTTGCTCTTAACCGCTGAGCCATCTCTCCAGCCTCAAATCTATTTTATTTTTATTCAAGTGTATGCACGTGTGTATCTGCTTGTTTGTTTTTGAGAGAGGGTTTCTCTGTGAAACAGTCCTGGCTGTCCTGGAATTCACTTTGTACACCAGGTTGGCCTCTGCCTCCCGAGTGCTGCTGGGATTAAAGGCATGCGCCACCATTGCCCCCGTACGTGTGTATCTGGATGTGGGTATGCACATGTGAATGTGGGTGCCTGAGGAGACTAGAAGTGTTAGGTCCCTCTGCCTGGAACAGTCAGTTATGGGACACCTGAAGATGGTTCTTGGAATTGAACTCTGATGCTCTGAAAGAGCAATGCTTGCTCTTAACAGCTGAGCCTTCCAGCCATCTGTCCAGCGCTGTTCTTTTCGTTTTGTTTTGAAACAGTTTCTTTGTGTACTCCTGGCTTTCTGAAACTTACTCTGTAGACCAGGCTTAAAAGCGTTGCGCAGTTCTGAAGGGAAAGGTATCCTGGCAGCCTGCAGCCAAGGAATACCACAAAGTCACACCAAACAGCAAACCTCCCATAAGAGATTTACTGGGACAGACACAAGAGGGTGGCTGCCCTGCTCAGGTGAGAAGCAGTGGGGAACTGAATAGGAGGCACGCTTTAGGGTTTCATGTGTGTGTGTGTGTGTGTGTGTGTGTGTGTGTGTGTGTGTGTGTGTGTGTGTGTGGCTTTTCTAGGGTGAAGATCGGTGGGATTTCAAGTCCTGAGCTTGGGTCAAACTCAGGAATTGGTGGGATTCTGAGCTCAGGGATTGGTGGATTTTCAAAACCCAGAAGTTAGCTAGGAGTTTTTACCCTACAAGGCTAGCCTTCAATTCAGAGATCCACTTTCCTCTGCCTCCCAAGTGTTGGGATTAAAGGAGTGTGCCATCACACCTGGCTTTCTTTTTTTCTTAAAGTCGAGTCTCATTCTGCCCAAGCTGGTCTTAGACTCAATGTGTAGCCAAGGACGCCCTGAACTTCTGATCTTCCTGCCTCTGCCACACCTGGGATTACAAGTGTGCACTATGATGGCCTTTTAAAAAAAAAATTTATTACGTTTATTAACTGATTGTGTTTGTGCAGAGGTCAGCCTGCTGGAATTCTCTTCTTTCATCATCAATCCTGGTGGCAAGATCATCGGCTGGCTGAGCCATCTCACTGATTGGGATGGACCCCAGGGCTTCATGAATGTGTGGGGCAAACACTCTGTCCACTGAGTCACATCCACAGCTCTCTGTTGTGTGGGAATGACTGTGACCTCCTTCTAGCTCCAGGAACCTCAGTGAGCTGTTTACCCAGCACTCCAGGAGTGAATGTGTTAAGTGAACAAGTGGAAATGACTGGTTCTTCAGGCTCCACCACGGTCTATGGCTTGCTTTTCCTGTCTACCTCCCAGGATCGGCTAGACACCAAGCCTTTCTGAGGCCTTGGAGAGAGCAGTGTGGCTTTGCTTATTCATCTGTACACCCACCCGTTCATTCAACTTGTGTTTACAGAGCACCTGCTACATGCGGGAACTATTCTGGGCATCTGGGAGTTAGTGGTCAGCACAGTGGTCAAACCTCTGCCTTTGTGAGATTTCATCATGTGCTGGAGATAGATGCCACAAAATAAATGAGGGACTGTGTCCGGACTTGGATAAGGCCAGAACATACTTTGGGAAAAATAGATGTGGGGTACTTTATTAAGTAGGATGATTGGGAAAGGCTTTTGTGAGCTGGGCAAAGACCTGTAGGAAGGACAGAGCAGGCCATGGTGGAAACCGGTAGAAGAGCATGCTGGAGCAGATGCATCCAGTACCAGTGAGTTTTGAATTTCAGATGAATGTTAAATACTTTCTCAGGTACCGGGGAGAAGACTCAAGTGCTGAAGTCTGTGGCCTTGACTTGGTCCCCCAGAACCCATGGAAAAGGCCAGGGATCCCTGGAGACCCAACGTTCGTATGTCTTCCACAGTAAGGAGGTTGGGGATGGCTGATTGCTCGGGTCAAGGCACTTGCTGCCAAGCCTGGAGCCCAAGGACCTGCGTCCCATCCCCAGGATCCAGAGATGGTGGCGGGAAAGAGTCACCTCTCCCAGGCTGACCTCTGACCCCCACGTGCACATGTACTCCTTAATGTAAGTCTCAAACATTACCTAAGATGCTTATACTAAAAATCATCCAAAATTCAAAGAAAAAAAATTTGGGGGAGACAGGGCATTATTGTTTTTACCCTGGCTGCCCTGGAACTAGCTCTGTAGACCAGACTGGCCTTAACCTCACAGAAATCCACCTGTCTCTGCCTCCCAGGTGCTGGTATTGGAGACAGGCTAGCTCAGTCGGTAGAGCATGAGACTCTTAATCTCAGGGTCGTGGATTCGTGCCCCACGTTGGGTGCCAGATTTTGGAGAAATTATTTTGGCCACTCCACGTAGTTAAAAGGATATTTATTTAATGGCGTAACTCACAAATTAAGTGAAAGGTAGGTCGCAGGGTCTGGGGAAGGTGTATCACAGTCCAGCGGTGTTCTCCAGAGCTCTGCACAGTCCACCTTTACCGTTCATCGTCCCGGCACAGAGAGAGCACACAGAGAAAGCACTGGCCCATCCAGCTCTCGGGTCTCCAGGTGCCTCCCCTGGCCCCGCCTCATAGGAGTGACAGTTGCCAGAGTCTCAATGGGGGTTGGAACTTCCAGATCCAAGCTGGAATGGCTACCCACTACAGCTGGGATTAAAGGTGTGCGACACCATCACCCGGCTCGAAATTCAAATTGTGATTTGAATGTTTTCTTTTTTCTTTTTTTTTTTTTTTTGAATAGTTTCTTAGAATGAGAATATCTGACTACTGTCATTTGAGAAACATCCAACAAAAAGTTCAGATAAATAATAAGGAGGCTGGATGCAGTGGTTCCTGCCTGTGACTCCAGAACTTGGGAGGGTAAGGAAGGCAAGTCACAGAGCTTGCGCTACACAGTGAGTTCTGTGAGATCCTGTCTCAAAAGTAAAACAGCAACACGGACTGGAGACACAGCTCAGTCGACAGAGTGCTTGCCTAGCGTGCATAATGCTGAGTCCCATCCCAGCACTGTAGGAAAGTCCAGCTGCTGGTGTCCGGCTGTGGTCCCAGCACTCAGGTGGAGGAAGTTCAACATATATATATCAAGCTTGAGGACGGTATATGTAGCCCCTGTCTCAAAAAAAAAAAAAAAAAAAAAAAAGCAAATAGAAAAGTTTTTGTTGTTTGTTTTATTATTTATTTGAGACAGTGTCTCATATAGTCCTGGCAGGCCTTGAGCTCACTAGGTAGCTGAGGCTGGCCTTGACCTCCTGATTCTCCCAGGGCTACCTTCCTGTGCAGTGGGCTACAGGCCCAGGCCACGGCACTGGGGTTAAGAGGCAATCTTTAAGGAATAACACACATGGAAAAGCCAGCCTAAAAAACAACTGCAAGCCTACACCCTCTGAGGTAATCGTGACTAAACCCGAGCTGCCCCTCCTTTTTTGCGAGCAGGCACCTCTGTGCTGTTTTCCCAGGGCAGTCCCAACAGTGACAAATGGGGTGTCTTCAGTCCACAGGGATCTGTTCTCTCACAGTGCCGGTTACAGGATGAAGACGAAGGCGTCACCTGGGCCCCACCCTCTCTGAAGACTCTAGGCAAGAACCCCAGTGTTTCTGTAGCTCCAGTGGCCACAGGCATTCCCTGGCTCCTGGCAGCACAATGCCAGTCTGTGACCCCATTGCTGCATCATGTTGTCTGGGTCCAAATTAAACTGTGTGAGTCATTGGATGACAGCATGCAGGAGTCCAGGATGACTTCAACCCAACGGATACCAAGTCCCATTCCTAAATAAGGTCACATTCCCGGATCCTGGGGACTAGGACTTTGATGTATTTTTCTTGGGAACACAATTCAATCTGCAGCACTCAGTGCCAAGGACACCAAGCCATCTTTGTTTTGGGAATGTAACGACTTCTTTTGGTGGGGGAAGACTTGGGGAGGTGCTTCAGTGGGTAAGAGCATGTTCTGTGCAAGCTGGAGGACCTGATTGTGAATTTGCAGCACTCAAGGACCAGATGTGGCCATTCGAGCCTGTACCATCAGTGTTGGGAGAAGGGGGGAGGCATATGGCTGGGACTTGCGGACCACTAGTCTAGCCAGAAGAAAAGGGAACTCCATGTTCAGTGAGCAAGCCTGTTTCAAGAAAGGAAGTGGATCTGGGTGTGCACACTTTTAATCCCTGCACCTGTAGGGGTGGTTTGACAGAGGCAGGTAGATCTCTGAGTTCAAGTCCAGCCTGGTCTACATAGATACTGGACAGCCAGGGCTACATAGTGAGACACTATCTCAAATCTCTTCCTCAGGAAAAACAAAAACAAAAACAAAACAAAAAAGGTAAAGAAAGTGGAATGTTCAATGGTGGAGCTTGTGCTTAGAGTTCCTTCTTGGGTATCAAAACAGACAAAAACCCTTACTAAAGAGCTACCATAACTGAAATTATATGATGCTAGCTTAAAGATAAACAGAGGATACTTGAAGCCTTATTCTTACCTTCAAGTATACACACACACACACACACACACACACACGGAGAGATATCACACACACACACACACACACACACACACACACACACACACACATCCGTTGGATGAAGACACAGTATACTTCCAGCATTCCAGAAATCTACATTCTATCCCATCCCAGTCATTACTGCAGTGTTTGGGAATCCTCCAAGGGACCTTGACTTCTATCATCAATTGTAATTCATGGGTTCCCAAGATGTCCCTCAGTTACAGTAACTGAGTAGAACTCACAGAACAGCTAAAAACTGCCATACTCAAGGCTGTGGTTTATCACTTGGTAGATGCAGATCCAGCTAGACACCGGAAGAGGAATGTGAGGCTCAGTCCAGGAGCCTTCAGGCCACCTGCTATGGCTTCCAGTTGTCTGCACATCAACTTCTGCAAGTGACAATATATGATGGCGCACGCCAAGTATTGCCAACCAAGACAGCTTACCTGAACCATGTCAAGGACTTCTCTAGGCCTTGGTCTTGTAGACATGCCTGTTACATACAGAGCTGACCCGAGGATCTGGTCACACCAGAGAAAAGCGGGAACTGTGACTTGCTTTTTTCCTGGTTGTACTGGAAGTCTGGTTAAAAATGAACTGAGCACTGATGTATGAGTTTATTTGATTTTTCTCAATTCTATCCCTGTCTGTCTGCCCTTAAGGCAGCATCATCTTAGTTCAATTGTGGTAGCTCTGTAGTGAGGGGTTTTGTCTGTTTGGGAACCTTAAGCACATGCTCTGCCAGTGAACTGGGGGGGGGGGGGGCTTGGCTTAGTTTTGAAGTTAGCAACCATGAATCTCCTAACTGTTCTTTACTTCTAGGAGTGTTTGGGGTTTCTTGGTGCTTTGCATTCTCATATGAATTTTTGAAACAGTTTTCTAATTTCATCAAAGAGGCTGACCTGGATTTTGATGGGGATTGCTTTGACTTCGTAGATAAACCCAGAGATCTTGACACATGATATCTTTTCATTAAGTTTTGCATTGCCTTCCTTTACCAGTGTTTACCTCAATTACTTCTTTTTTTGGTTTTTTGTTTGTTTGTTTGTTTGTTTGTTTTTTGATTCTCTGTGTAGCTCTGACTGTCCTGGAACTCACTCTGTAGACCAGACTGGCCTCTAACTCACAGAGATCCACCTGCCTCTGCCTCTTGAGTACTGGGATCAAAGGTGTGCACCACCACCCAGCCCTCGTGTACTTCTTTTATTAAACATGATCTTAAGTGTTAGTTGCTTTGATCCTATTACAAGCGAAATGTAGGGGCCGAGGAATTGGCTCAGTGGGTAAAGTGCTTCTTGCACAAACATGAGGACCCAAGTTTGAATCGCCAGCACCCACGGCAGCATGTGTCTATAACCCCAGAACTGGGGGAGGGGAGCAGAGACAGCTCTTGGGGCTTCGTTGGCTAGTCTAGTCCAAAGGACAGGCTCCAAGTTCACTGAGAGACCTTGTCTCAAAAAATAAGATGGAGGCTGAGGAAGACACTTAATGTTTATTTCTGGCCTCCACACATGTGCACACACATCATATGCATATACACATGTATACACAACACACACAGTACAATAGATGTTCTAATCTGTATAGTTTCCTAAGAAGAGGATGTTGCAAAGATTCCAGGTGGTTTTGTGGCTAGGACTTCAAAGAGTGAGTTGTCAAATTAAGTCCTAAGACTATCAGGACAAAGCCTGGATGACCAGTTTTGGTCATTCAGACCAGAAATGTCTAGTTTTCAGTCTGTCACTAGCCAGGGGTAAAGACCATGTACATCTCTGAGCTGCTCTGGCCTTTAGCCTCCTCATAGTGAAATCAGTGTGGGAAACACTCTCTGTCAGGGCCTCTATTGCTGTGATGAAACACCATGATCAAAAGCAACTCGGGGAGGAAAGGGTTTGTTTCATCTTATGTTCTAGGTAACAGTTCATCACGGAGTGAGGTCAGGGCAGGAAGTGATGCAGAGGTCACGGAGGAGTGCTGCTCACTGGCTTGCTCTTGTGACTTACCTGGGCCTGAACCCAGGACCACCAACCCAGGGATGACACCTCCTACAGTGAGCTGGTTCTTCCTACATCCATCAAGAAAACACACCACAGGTTTGCCCATAGGCTAATCTGGGGGGAGGGAGGGCATTTTTCACAGTTGAGGTTCCCTTTTATAAAATGACTCTAGCTGTGTCAAGCTGACAAAACTAGCCAGCATGGGGAGTAAATGCCATGTATTTTTTTTTCTCCATATAACTGATTTTATGACAGAATTTGAAATTCTGTCAAAAAGTTCTTTGGTCCCTTTACCTGTAATTTTTTTTTTAACTTTTTTAAAAAAGATTATTTATTTATTATGTGTATAGTGTTCTGCCTGCATGTATGTCTGCAAGCCAGAAGAGGGCACAAGATCTCATTACAGATGGTTGTGAGCCACCATGTGGGTGCTGGGAATTGAACTCAGGACCTCTGGAAGAACAGCCAGTGCTCTTAACCTCTGAGCCATCTCTCCAACCCCTGCCTGTAATTGTTTTAATGATTTTTTAAATATATATTGTTGGACAATGGGCTTTTTTTTTTTTTTTTGAGACTGGGTTTCTCTGTGTAACAATCCTGACTGTCCTTGAACTTGCCTTGTAGGCCAGGCTGGCCTTGAAGTCACTGAGATCCGCCTGCCTCTGCCTCCCAAGTGCTGGGATTAAAGGCGTGTGCCACCACTGCCCAGCCACCAGTAATGTTTATCAAACTGGTTGAACAAACAGACACTGGTGATCCCTGTTTGAGATGCTAGGTTTTTCATACACTGAGGGAGATGTGTGAAGAGTTTGACTTCCTCACTGACATCAGGTGGAAGTCCTGGCTGAGGATTTGGATATAGACTAATGCTGTCTTTGTAGCTTATACTAGTAGTTGCCTGTTGGTTATATAGTAAAATTCTGTAATACAAAATTTTGTTTGGGGGAGAGGCTGAAGAGGCCTCACCACTCCCTGAAGAGGTAAGGGCATTTCATGGAGGAAGGAGGGACATTTTCTCCAGTGGTGTTCAGGCTTTTGAAAATAACCCCTCACCATGCTCCCCTAATGACACTCACTGGGTCAGAGACTCATGCACAGGTACACACAGACATGACAGGAGAGGGTAAGAACCAGCACGCGTGGGGGGGGGGAGGGTAACGGAAGATGAATACGACCGAAGAACATTTCATGCATAAGTGGAAGAGACATAATGAAATGTATTAAAAGTGTCATAATGAATGTACTAGATTGTATAATTAAATACAGGTAATTAAATATGCTAATAACAACTTGAAAATGTGTTTCTGCTTTTCTCTTGGTTAGCACTGGAAGCATCTAATTTGTTTTCTGAGACTTGGAAAATATTTTTGTTTAAATTGAGATGTGTTATTGATAGACAAGGAGGGAGCCATTGATTTAAAATGCTCTGTCGCCCAGGATCAGAATATGGCCCCTGAACCTCTCTTCCTCTCCCTTGGACAGAAAGCCAAGAAGCCGTGCTGTGGATTCCTGCCCTTTGAAGCTGCTAGAGAAATTTCCAGTCTTTTTTAGTACCAGGCTCCATACACACCAAACCAGAGGCTTATATTAATTATAAATGCTTGGCTGATAGCTCAAACTTATTACTAGCTAGCTCTTACATTTAAATTAACCTATATTTCTTATCTATGCTTTGCCATGTGGTTCATGGTTTGTTGCCTCATTTTCTACATGTCTTGCTTCCTCGGCAGCTGGCTGACTGGCGTCTGCCCCAACTCTGCCCTTCTTCATCTCTGTCTTCAGTTTGATTGTACTGCCTAACCTTATTCTGACTCACCATTGGTTAAGCAGCTTTATTATCAACCAGTGAGAGCAACACATACTCACAGCATACAGAAGGACAGACCACAGCACTCATCCCTGGGTTTTAAGAGAACGCCCCCCCCCCCAGGGTATATTATGCTGCTTCTAATGTGATATATACTTTTTCATAATTCCTGCCCACCTCAAGGCCCATCATGGCCCCCATGGCCGCTAGGCTCTGCCTCTTAATAAAGATTATTTTGAAGGGTAATGGTCTGTTTCCTTTTCGACCAGTCTGCTCTCATAATTTGTTATAGCAGTAGCATCTCTCTTTCAGAATCTACACAAATATAAAGTATTAAGTTCAGTAAGGTCAGAGATACAAACCCGCTTGCTAGGTTCAAGAGTTTGTCTCAGAAATTACATGTTGGAAACAACTGAAGTCAATTTAATTCACATGGTGTTTGAATCCAAGAAATGAGGTAGGCAATGTAGGAGGGTTCAATATTACACAGTTAATGGTAGGCAGAATGCCTGATCTTGGGTAAGTTACAATAAGAATGCTTTGTGGTAGAGCAGTGGCTCTCAACCTTTCTGATGCTGTGACCCTTTAATACAGTTCCTCATGTTGTGGTGACCCCCCAACAATAAAATTATTTTTGTTGCTACTTCATAACTGTAATTTTGCTACTGTTATGAATTGTAGTGTAAATACCTATGTTTTCCAATCATCTTAGGTGACCCCGGTGAAAGGGTCATTTGATACCCAAAGGGGTCAAGATCCATATGTTGATAACCAGCATGGCAGAGGATAAAGTTACATGAGTGAAGACATGTAACATATGTGAAGTGATATGATTACATCAGTTACAGAAAAAGGCAAATTTGGGGAATTGCTAAAAATCAAAATTTAGGGCTGGTATGATGGTTCAGCAGGTAAAGGTGTTTACCATGCAAACCCAACCACCCAGGTCAAATACTTATAACCCAGATGAAGGTGGATGGAATGGGAACAATCCTCAGAGTTGTCTTCTGACCCTCACATGCAGGCTGCAGCACACGCACATCCACATCGTGCACATTTGAAGATTAGTTTAACGTCTAAACAGACCAATGAGAGAGTGCGGCTCTGTGCCGTCTACACTGTGATTTACTTAAATTGGAGAAAGCAGCAAAAGTAGTAAAGGTGGCACAGACAGAGGCTGAGTATCCAAAGAGAAGACAGTGATGTATTGAAAACAGAGAAGACAAAGGAGTTGTTGTTGGGTGTTTTTGTTTGTTTGGTTGGTTGGTTTTTTGGTTTTTCAAGACAAGATTTTTCTATATAACAGTCCTGACTGTCCTGGAACTACCTCTGTAGACCAGGCTGGCCTCAAACTTACAGAGATCCATCTGAGCTTATTCTTAATTATGAATGCCTGGCCTTAGCTTGGCTTGTTTCTTGCCAGTTTTACTTAAATTATCCCTTCTACCTTTTGCCTCTGGGTATTTCCCATTCTCTTACTTGTGTACATCTTACTCTTACTCCATGACTTGCTATGGAGCTGGCTGGCTGGCCCCTGATGTCCTCCTCCTCCTCTGGCTACTTCTTTTCTTCTCAGATTTCTCCTTCTATTTATACTCTCTGCTGCCAGCCCCACCTATCCTTTTTCCTGGCTTACTATTGGCCATTCAGTTCTTTATTAGATCAGATGTTTTAGACAGGCACAGGAACACAGCTTCACAGAGTTAAATAAATGCAACATAAACAAAAGTAACACACCTTAAAACAATATTCTCCAACAAAGAATTCTCTTCATAAATACAAAAAAAAAAAAAAGAAATAACTAGGAGTAAGGATGAGGCATGTAACTGCAGCATGTGATTCTACAGCATGTAACTAACTCTGCAGCATGTAACTAACTGCAGCATATAACTAACTGCAGCATGTGACTAACTCTGCATTGTATAACTACAGCATGTAACTAACTCTGAAGCATATGACTCTGCAGCAAGTAACTAACTCTGCAGCCGGCATGTAACTAACTGCATTGTGTGACTAACTCTGTAGCATGTAACTCTGCAGTAGGTACAATCTTAGCACATGGGGCTCTGGATTCAACCCCCAGCACAAATCAACCATCAATAAACACCAGGTAGAAAATATGTTAAATACAAATCTAGGAACCATTTTTAAAAATTGAGACAGGGTCACACTATGTAGTCTGCAGCTGGAGAATTTCTCTCCAGCTCTCGCCAAGTCCTGCCAGTCCCGGAGCCCACTTATAAAATAAACACACCAACTCTTATTATTTAAATTGTTCAGCCATTAGCTCAGGCCTACCATTGTCTAGCTCTTACTCTTATACTAAGCCCATTTTTGTTAATCTATACGTGGCTACGTGTCCCGTGGCTTTACCTGTTGCCTCTACATGATGCTCCCTGGACGGCAGCTGGTGTCTCCCCCCTCTTCCTTCCTCTTCCCCGTATTCTCTTCTCTCCTTTTCCCACCTATACTTCCTGCCTGGCTACTGGCCAATAAGTGTTTTATTTATTAACCAATCAGAGCAACACATTTAACATACAGAACATCACACAGCACTTCCCCTTTTCTTTTTTTAAAAAGGAAGGTTTTAACTTTCACCTAGTAAAATTACAGATAACAAAACAATTATCAAGGAAGAATTACAGTTACAATATCTAGTCTGTTTATAATAACTAGTCTATTTGTATTTGTCAAAATTAAAGAAGATACCCTATCTTTTTTTTGTTTGTTTGTTTGGTTTTTTTTTTTTGAGACAGGGTTTCTCTGTGTAGCTTTGCGCCTTTCCTGGAGCTCACTTGGTATCCCAGGCTGGCCTCAAACTCACAAAGATCCGCCTGCCTCTGCCTCCCAAGTGCTGGGATTAAAGGCGTGCGCCACCACGCCCGGCGAAGATACCCTATCTTATATTTATGAGTTTAAGGTTTCATATCTAACTTATCTTTTATCATAACTAAAGAAAATTTTAATTCTAGTGTTCAACTACATCAAAGACCTCAAAAGGATATAATATTACCTGAGAAATGGGAGAAGGATGTAAGCAACTTTTGGGAGTCTTGCAAGAGTAGACAGAGACAGCTGGCAGCCTGGACAGTCATCCAAAGTTTCTCTGTAAAGTTGGGGCATCTATCTTCAGCCCACAGGTCTAGAGTCTCTCAGTCACTTCTCTCTGTGTCCTGTAGAATGTCTGGCAGTTTCTTCTGTGAAGCAGGAACCTGAAGGACCATTTTGTCAAGCAAAGTTTAGTGGTCACCTTTCTATGGGTCCTGCGTGTCCAGTTGATCAAGCAGTCCAGGCAAGAAGAGTTTCTTGCCCAAATGGCTATTATTGCCAAGAAGAAGATAAACTCCATATAGAGTGTCTTCGATGCCCATCCTCTTCTCTGAAGTAAATTGGTGCTGCCAGGAGCAGACATGTCTCATTATCCAGAAAGTCTAAATTTTTAAAACATTTTAAATGCCATATTCCGTAGGTCATTGAAGTATTTGAAGATTACCTATCTATCTGAAATGTATCTATGTATACGTAGAAAAGTTAACATGACTATAAGTTTGACTATCCTAGAAGACTAAATTGTCCCATCACAATTTAAATGAGTTGTATAAACATAATACCTTAAAGAAGAGTAAAAATACACATACAGTATAAGGAACTTAAACTTTAAATTTGTATCAATAAACTAAAATCCATAGCAATGTAAAACATTTTAAACAAGTTGCTCTTTAAAAGAAGATTTAGTAATCTACCCTTTCATCCTATCACATCTATATCATATCTCCTTTTCTTCTTTAGAAAGAGATCACATCCATAATCAACCTGATTTAAATAAAAATATTGTTTTTGTTTTTATAAACTGTATGGCAGCAGCAGGTTTCTTGTTATCTAGTCCCACATCTTAAATCAACCCATTTCTATCAATCTATAAGTTGCCACATGGCTCATGGCTTACCGCTATCTTTACATGTTGTTTGTCATGGCGGCGGCTGGCAGCGACTCCTTCTATGCCTTCCTGTTCTCTCAATTCTCCTCTCTCCTTGTCCCGCCTATACTTCCTGCCTGTCTACTGGCCAGTCAGTGTTTTATTTATTAACCAATCAGAGCAACACATTTAACATACAGAACATCCCACAGCAGTAGTCCTGATTGGCCTGGAACTCATTATGTAGACCAGGCTGGCCTTGAATTTACGAATATCTGCCTGCTTCAGCCTTTCAAGTGCTGAGGTTGAAGGGGTGCACCACCACACCAGGCTTTTGGTTCGTTTCTTTTTTCTTTCTTTCTTTCTATTTATTTATTTATGTATTTATGTATGTATGTATGTATGTATGTATTTATTTATTTATTTATTTATTTATTTTTGAGAAAAGGTTTCTCTGTGTAACCCTGCCTGTCCTGGAACTCACTCTGTAGACCAGGCTGGCACTGAACTCAACAGAGATCCTCCTGCCTCTGCCTCCTGAGTGCTGGGATTAAAGGTGAGCACCACCACCACTCAGCTGTTCAGTTCTTAAAGTACCATTTCATCTTTTCTTTCCTTTTTCTTCCTTTTCTCTCTCTCTTTTTTAAGTCCAAGGACAGTTCTCTTTGAATTTAACAGAACAGTCCAGGATATGCAAGCTGTGAGCCTTGGCAGCTACCCAGGAGGAAGATGGAGATGAGGGATAGAGAAAGCCATGCCCTTTGAGTTAAGCTTCATGGTGGTGAAGCATGTGGTCGGGGTGGTGGTGAGCTTTAGAGAAACAGTAAATTCAAAGCACCATGGACAGCACACTGAGGCTCTGGCTGGTGTGGGAAAGATGAAGGAGAGAAGAAAAAAGGGAAGTAACATGTCTGAATCAGGAAGGCAGGCAGGAAGGGAGGCAGAACCAATAGAATCTCACTGTGGATCGGGAGTATCTGTGTGGAAGGTGGGGTTTCTGGGAAGGAAGAGTACATCATCTCATTAAGGAGATAATCATTCTTCCCGTCTCTTCCATGTACCGTTTCAGCTGCAAGTTGGCAGAGGGAGGGACTCCTGCTTGATTTATTAATGTGGCAGACACCAAGAGAAGTGCAATATGTAAGCATGGAAGTAGCAAAAATCCCCATGCACCATGACCCCAGGCTGACAGAGAGTTGGAATTATCTCTTTTTACGATTTATTATTTTTAGTTATGTGCATGTGTGGGTGTCTTGAGCATATGTCACATGCATGCAGTTGCCAAAGGAGGCCAGAAGAGGGCGTTGGATTCCTTGGAGCTGGAGTTACAGGTGGTTGTGAGTTGCCTGATGTGGTTCTGGGAACTGAACTCTTGTCCTCTGCAAGAATGGTTCTTGCTGTTGACTGCTGAGCCAGGTCTGCAGGCCTGAGCATTGGAGCTGGTTTATCCTTAACACCAAGTGAACAAACAGAGAGTAAACCATATCCCCATCAGTGATGATTGGTCTGGATTGGCCACTCAACACAGGGCTAGAATCACACAGGGAGAGAGTCCCAATAAAGGACAGTCTGGTAGGCATATCTATAGGATGTTGTCTTGACTACATTCTTGGAAATGGGAAGACCTGCCAAATGCAGGTGGTCATCGTTCCCTGAACTTGGGTCTGGACTGAGAAGAAGGGGGAGGAGGAGGAGGAGGAGGAGTGGGAGGAGGAGGAGGAGGAGGAGGTGAGCTGAGTACAGGTACACACACATTCCTCTTCTCTCTGCTCCTACCTGTCGATGTCACTAGTCGCTTCCATTTCCTGCCTTGATTTCCCCACAGTGACAGACTGTAACCTGGAATTGGAAGCTAATGGGCCCTTTTTCCCTTCAAGCTGCTTTTGCTACTGTATTTTATCACAGCAACAAGAAACGAAACAAGGACACACTCCTGTTGTTCGAATCTTAGATGATCTTTTAATTAAAAACTCAGAGCCAGATATCAGGGTGAAAGCTGAAAGGTCAGAGAAGCAGAACAATATATCACCACACACTCCATTTCCTCTGTTTGGTCTAGAACAAACCCGGGGCCTTGTGAACGCTGGGCAATGGCATGAGTACTGAGTGTCATCTCTAGCTCTGTTGTTTTTATCAAAGCAGGAACAGTTTCATTTTCCTCATTTGGTTCTGTGTAAGTGACCCCAAGATGTGTCTATGTGTGTGGTGGGCCATACACTAAAGCACACTATTTTTAGAGACACTATTTGTGTTAAAATGGGAAGAATACTAGGAATGTATTAGAATAAATGGCCTTCTGTCTCTCTTTCTCCTCCCTTCCCCTCTCCCTCCCTCCCTCCCTCTCTTTCTCTTTCTTTCTTTCTTTCCTTTCTTTCTTTCTTTCTTCCTTCCTTCCTCTCTCCCTCTCTCTTTCTCTCTCTCTTTCTTCTCTCTCTCTCTCTCTCTCTCTCTCTCTCTCTCTCTCTCTCTCTTTCTCTCTCTCTTTCTTTCTTGAGACAGTCTCACTGTGTAGTCCTGACTGACCTGTAACTTGTTACATAGATCAGGCAAACCTCAGAGAAAGATCTGCCTGCCTCTGCCTCTTAAGTGCTAGTATCAAAGGTATACTCCATCACATCCAGCAAAATAGCCTTTTTCAAATGAGACTTGGTCTAAATCATTGTTGTAGTTTACATCATGTTATAATGGGGAACTTGCAGGTTTTTTCCCCCCCTTTGGTTTTTTGAGACAGGGTCCCTACATACCCCTGGCTGTCCTGGAACTTTCTCTGTAGATATACATCCCTTCATTTGGTTTTGAAGACCTCAAATAATTTTCTGCATTTGCAAGGTCAGGTGCACTTTGGATGGGGTTTGTCCACAGAGGTCTGAGTTCTGGTAGCTGGGTCTCCAGTGTGTCATTGCTGAGGTGGTGGGACCTTCAGGAGGCGGGCCCTAGTGGGAGGTGTCTAGGTAACGGGGAATGCTGCTCCACAAGTGGATCTGCACACTTCTTGTGGGACTCTGGTTAGTTTTCTTGAAAGTGAATTGTTAAAATAGAGTAACCAGGACCCCTGAGGATTGCTTTCTGGCTTCCCCACAGGATCCTGCCATCTCACCCGGGTTCCCACCATGATTCCTTTTGGTAGAGCTAAGGAAACACCCACCAGAGGTTGAACAGATGGGGCCACCTGGTCTTGGGTTTCCAGCTTTCTGAACTGTGAACTAAAGGAATCTCTTTCTTCTTTTCCTTTCCCTTCCCCTCCCCTTTGTGGTGGTTTGGATAGGAATGGCCCCCATAGGCTCATAGGTTTGAAAGCTTGTGGGGAGGAGCGTCAGGAGGTGTGGCCTTGTTGGAGCAGGTGTGGCCTTGTTGCAGGAAGTGTGTCAATGGGGGTGGTGGGCTTTGGGATTTCAGAAGCCCAAGCCAGGCCCAGTGTCTCTCTTTCTGCTGCCTGCAGATGTGGATGTAGAACTCTTGGCTACTCTTCAGCACCATGTCTGCCAGTGTGCTGCCATGCTGACAGTGGACTAAACTTTTGAACTGTAAGTAAGGCCCAATTAAATGCTTTTCTTCTCTGAGAGTTGCTGTGGTTATGGTGTCTCTTCACAGCAACAGAACATTGACTAAAACACACTCTCTCTCTCTCTTTCCCTCCCTCCCTCCTGTCTTTATCTTTATCGTTCTCCCTCTCCCTTTCTCCTCCTGTTTTCAAGACAGAGTTTCATGTATCCTAGGCTAGCCTCCAACTCACTATGTAGCTGAACATGACCTTAAACTCCTGATTATACATCTACTTCCAGAGTGCTGATATTGCAGCCCAGTACCTCTATACCCAGTTGATGCTGTACTCCGATCAAACCCAAGGCTTCCAACTGCGCTACACTCTTCAGCTCAACCATCCCCTTTTAAAAATAAATATCTACCCTCAGGTGTTTTATTCTAGAAAACTGACTAATACCCACAGATTGGTCATTTGGCTAGGTGTGCATTTGCAAGCTATCATGGACCAGTGTGACCTGGGAGACTTCAATGATAGCATTCAAAAGGGAATCCCCAAATTTATTTTCTGGTACTGTACTTAGTCCTCCCTAGATATAGAGGATGGTCTTTAAAACATCTGGAAAATTGTGTCTCACATGCCAGACAACAGGTAATGTTTAGAAGGCTTATTCAGGACTGGAGGTGTGGCCTTGAGTAGAGTGCTTGTCTAGCATTCATGAAGCTTTGATTTCTATCTTTGGACACACACACACACACACACACACACACACACACACACACACCTGCCTGTAGAGCCAACTGAATTTGTCACACTTCTTACAAAAGAACTCTTTTTTATTGTATATTGTTTTTATTTATTAATTTATTTTTATTATTTTTATTTTATGTACATTGGGGTTTTCCTGCATGTATGTCTGTATGAGGGTGTCAGAACCAGAGTCACAGTTGTGAGCAGCCATGTAGGTGGTGGGAATTGAACCCAGGCCCTCTGGAAGAATAGCCAGTGCTCTTAACCACTGAGCCATCTCTCCAGCCCCCAAAGAAGTCTTTTTAAATGGCTTTGTTACTGAGATGTGGGTTTTGTGACACGGGTTTCACTAGTTATGACAGTGTAAAAAGTAGAGCTGTCCTCTCCATTAAAGGTGAGGTGGCCTTGGCATAGTGCCTAGGCCAAATGAGGATCACTCAGTGTGCTGACATCGATGGGGGCATTTTGCAAGTCGGCTAGCTCTCAGGTAACTCTTACTCAAGTGTCTAATGCGTCTGCTGGTTGAGGCAAAGGCACCTTTACTGTCTTCTTCAGCAGGTGGTGCCTGCTGGGTAAGTCACGTTCTAGAGTCAGAGCCAGGGTGTGGCTATGAGAGTGATTTAGCAAGCTGGTTTGCAATCTCCCGTTTCATCATTGGCAGTGACAGTGACATGCCCCACCTCTGCTGGCATCTTACAGGCTCATGACTCCTTTGGCAAAGACACTTTCTGTCCTGCAAGTGATAAAAACCTAGACTCCACATAGGCCTTGACACAGAAGTCAGAAGTATATATGTGCTGCTCTTCCAGAATTTTAATTTCTCTGGGCATAAAGTAGTTTTCACTGAGCCTCTAATCTAGATTATTAAGGAGGGTAGGATAAGGCTAGATAATTAGATGTTAGTAGCTATTACTGAAGTATTTAGGCTAACCCAGCCTGGAAAAAAACTGCCTCACTGAGTCATATGGAGAAAAAGAAACCTTTCTACTTAGTGATCCCCTGTTAGGGTATGGTATAAAAAAAATACTATTAACTTTTTCATGGCTAACTCTAAAAATATGTTTGTGGAATAAAATGAAGACTATGACACACTTGTTTTTAAAAAGAAAATTTAAACACTGATTCATTTAGTGTGTATGTGTGTGCTGTGGCAAGTGAGTGGAGGCCAGAGAATAACTAGCAGGGCCCAATTCTCACCTTCCATCACATGGGGCCTGGGGATTGAACTCAGGTCACCAGGATTGTCAGCAAGCACCTTTCTCTCCAGCCCCATAAATGCAAACATTATTTAGTTTGTTTTTTGAGACAGAGTTTCTCTGCATAACAGCTCTGACTAGAATTAGCTCTGTAGACTAGGCTGGCCTTGAACTCAGAGAGATCTGCCTGCTTCTGCCTCGAGTGCTTGGATTAAAGGCACACACCATCACCCTCGTAAACATATTGTTAAGAAGAGAAAATTGCCAGTCATGGTGGTGAAATCCCACACTTGGGAGGTAGCAGCCAGTGAATCTCTAAGTTTGATGTCAGCCTGTTCTACATAACTTGTTCCAGGACAGCCAGGGCTACACAGAGAAACTCTGTCTCGAAAAACCGAACAAAAAGCAGAGAGAGAGAGAGAGAGAGAGAGAGAGAGAGAGAGAGAGAGAGAGAGAGAGAGAGAGAGAGAGAGAGAGAGAGAGAGAGAGATATGAAGCATTGAAGTCCTTAACTATTGCTTGTGAGAATACCAGATGGAGCCTTTAGTCTAGAAGATAGTCAGACCATCCCTGCACAGGTTAAGAATATTGGTACCCTGGGATCCAGCAACTTCACTTTCAAGAACATGTCCAAGAAAACTGAAAACACTGGGCTAGAGACATGGCACAATGGTTAAAAGCACTGGCTGTTCTAGAGGACCCCGGTTTGATTCCCAGCACCCACATAGTGGCTCACACCCATCTGTCACTCCAGTTCCAGGGGATCTGACCTCTCTCCTGGCCTCCAAGAGTACCATACACTATACACACATAGTGTGCAGATATTCATGTGGGCAAAACACCCATACACATACAATAAACAAACTAGTGGACAGTGGTGGTGCGTGCCTTTAATCCCAGCACTCAGGTGGCAGAGGCAGGAGGATCTCTTGAGTTTGAGACTAGTCTGGTCTGCAAAGTGAGTTCTAGAACAACCAGGGCTGTTACACAGAGAAACTCTGTCAGGGGGTTGGGGGGGGGGTGAAGAAAAATAAATAAAAACCTGAAAACATATATAATGTAACAATGTTCAAAGCAGCAGTATTCACAACAGCTCAGAAGCAGAAATAATCTGATGTTTTGGATCAATGAAGGGACAAACAATATGTGACATATATATACACAGTGTTTTACTTGTCAACAAAAAATAATGAGGCTCTATAGGCCAATTTCAGAGATAAAAAAGCCGACTAGTGGTTACTGAGGATGATCAGGTTGGGAGAAATAGGGAGTGATAATAGATACAGAAATTTTTTAACTTTAAGGTTAAATCTATATACTGCTTTTAAAAAAGCTTTACCATGGTATCTTTGACAGCTTGACAGACTATAAACCTACCTGGGAAGAGGATCTTCGGGAGGGATTATCTAGATGGATTTTGCCTCTGGGCATGTCTGTTGGGGACTGCTTCAGTTGTGTTAATTAGAGTGGGAAGACACACCCACCGTGAGTGGTACCCTTCCCTGGGTTAGGCACAGTGATGGTTTGAATGACAATGGCCCCGTAAACTCACGTGTTTGAATACCTGGGCCTCAGTTGGTGGACCTACTTGGGAAGGATTAGGTGTCACTGGGACTGCGGCTTTGAGATTTCCAGACACTTGTGCCATTCCCAGTGTTTCTCTCTGCCTTGTGGTTGTGTCTCAAGACATGAGCTCTCAGCAACTGCTCCAGCACCATGCCTTCCTGCCTGTTGCCGTGGTCCCTGCCATGACCACCATGGACTCTAACCCTCTGAAACTGTAAACCTTAAATAAACACTCCCTTTGTAAATTGCCTTGGTCTTACCACAGCAACAGAAAAGTAATTCTGATGGGATTAGAACTGTGTAAGTGCAGAGGGAGTAAACATGCAGGTCATTTCTCTGCTCTTGACTGTGGTGTACTCTGACTGGCTCTTTTAAGTTCCTGTCAACATCTCTGCTATGGTGGACTATGGCCTAGAATTATTAAAGCTGCTTTTCTGGCAGGACAATTTATCACAACAACAGAAATGAAATTAGCATAAGATTTACTATTGTTTGTTTGACAGGATCTCAGGTAACCTAGGCTAGTCTTGAACTTACTTCATAGCCGAGGATTACCCTGAACTTCTAATCCAGCTGCCTTCCTCTCCAAAGTCCTGGGATTACAAGAATGTACCACTGCACCTGTCTGTAACACAAATCTTAAAAAGGTATTACTAATAAAAAACTCAGAGCCAGATATTGGGGTGAAAGCTGAAAGATCAGAGGAATAGAACAAGCCAGCCACAAGAACAAGCTAGGAAATCCCAAGAGAGTGAGTTCCTGTTTACTCAGACTGAAAGCCTCTGAGTCCTCACTCAAAAGTGTCTCAGCTGAACTGCTGCTAAAAAGCCTCTAGTTCCTGGTCCTCACGCCTTATATACCTTTCTGCTTCCTGCCATTACTTCCTGGGATTAAAGGTCTGTGTGCTTCCCAAGCAAAAACATGAGATCTCAAGTGCTGGGACTTGTATGCCACTACCCTTGATTTTGTTTCCAGTGTGACCTTGAACTCATAGAAATCCAGATGGATCTCTGCCTCCTGAGTGATGATAGGATTAAGGGTGTGTGCCAACACTGTCTGGCCTCTATGTCTAATCTAGTGGCTGGCTTTGTTCTCTGATCCCCAGGTAAGTTTGTTAGGGTACACATATATCAACCACATTTCCCCTTCTTTGTCTAAAATAATAAAAGAAGGTGATAACTAAGACAAATTATATACAATAAGTACAATAAGTATATATAATATATACAGTCAAGAATTACATTAACAATCTCTAGTCCATTAATATTTGACAAATTCAAACAAAAAATTCCATTATCCTATCTTGGTGAGTCCAAAATGTTGTGCCTAATGCATGTTCTACCCTAACTTGTATTACTAACCAAAAACTATCTTTTGATATCTTAAATGTGAGAAATGACAGAAACAGCTGGTTGCCTGGACAGTCACCCAAAGTCCCTCTGCAATGTTGGGGCATCCACCTTCAGCCTACAGGCCTAGCATATCTGACAGACTCATTTGTGAAGCAGGACTTTCTAAAGGGCCTTCTTACCTTGTTTTGGCAAGGATTAGCACTCCATTCTTTTGTGTCCTGCTTGTCCATTTTGGACAGCAAACTGTCAGCAGTTGAGGCAAGGGCACTTTCTTGTCCAGTGTCTAACTTTTGCCACAATGAAAGTAAACTCCAGGGCTGGAGAGATGGCTCAGAGGTTAAGAGCACCGACTGCTCTTCCAGAGGTCCCGAGTTCAATTCCCAGTACCCACATGGTGGCTCACAGCCATCTGTAATGAGATCTGGCACCCTCTTCTGTATACATAATAAATACATCTTTAAAAAAAAAGAAAGTAAACTCCATAAGGAGTTTTTTCAATTCCCATTATCTTCTCTGAAGTAGACTGGTGCTGCCAGGAACAGACATGTCTCATAGTCATAAAAAAAAAGAAAGAAAAAAATCTATGTTGTTAAAACATCTTAGCCAGGCGGTGGTGGCTCATGCCTTTAATCCCAGCACTCGGGAGGCAGAGCCAAGCAGATCTCTGTGAGTTTGAGGCCAGCCTGGTATACACAGTGAGTTCCAGCAAAGGTGAAAAGCTACACAGAGAAACCCTGTCTCGAAAAAAACCAAAAAAAAAAAAAAAATCTTAAATGCCATATTTTATAGATTTCTGAAGTGTTTGAAAATGACCTATCTAAAATATATCTCTGCTTGACCTAAACATACCTAACATGACTACAAGTTCAATTGTAATGACTAACTACTAACCTTCATTTCTTTCTATCCTAATTAGTTGGTAATAATAACTTTCAAGGACTAGCAGTTTGTATTACATTGTTAAATGAACTGTATAGGTACACTACCCTGAACAAGATTAGAAATATGTGTACAGTATTTTCTAACAAAATCAATCTTAAATTTGTATCAATATACATAATTTATATACAATATACAAAAATCCAATCCAATGTAAAATATTTAAAAGTAGTAGTTGCCTTCTAAAAGTGGATTCAATAATCTACCTTTAAAAAAATCTACCTTTTTTATCTAATATCTATATACTCCTTTGTTCTTTTCAGAATAGATTCAATAATCTCTTTATCCTATCATTTCTATGGGGTTTTTTTAAAGAGTACATTCAATAATCTACCTTTTGTCTTTTCCTATCTATATCCTCTTTTTTTCTTCAGAGTAGATTCAATAATCTACCCTTTTATCCTATGATTTCTATATCTTTTCTTTTTTTAGAGTAGATCCAAAAATCTACCTCTTATCTATAATCTCTTTTCTTTTTCTTTCTTTTTTTCAAACAAGAGCCTTGAATTTAATCTCCTTTGTTTAGCTTTTTTTCTTACCATCATCAGTTAACAACTTGTAACCAACCATTCTAAACAATGACAATTATCCATAACCTACTGAACGACCAAAAATCACCCATCCCACCTCTTGGGAATATGTGTGTAGTGTTCTTAAAATTACTTCTGGCTGTCTAGGGGCAAAGGCATATTTAGGGGATTCTGAAAAGAAATTGTCAAGTTCTGGGAGAGTTAGCTGTATCATTTGTTGTCCAGTCTCTGCATAATGCAAAAGTGTAGGGCTTGTCTCAAGTCCTTGCTCAAGTAGTCTGTGAGGCTAGATTATCTCAGCTAGCCATCTTCAAATTATCTTCAGCAGTTTGTAGTCCAAAGCTGATTTTTGGGTGGTGTTTGTCATCTTAGTGGTATTTTCATCATCCTGATGAAATCATTGTTGTGGGGATCTCAGCTAGTCATCTCAAAATTGTTCTGAACAGTTTGTAGTCCAAAGCCAATCTTTGGCTGGTATTAATCAGCTTAATGGCTTTATCATAGTCCATGTGGAATCATTGTTGTTGGATCCCTTTATTTTTTTTGAGATTTCAAAGTCATTGTTAGGCATAGTCATGGTTCCCTGCAGAAATTTTGTGTGTGTGTGTCTGCTCTGTGGTTTGGAGCAATGTTGTAGCTGGAGTTTACTCCAGTCCTGCCCAGGCCCACAGCTGCTCAGACTCAAGTAAACACACAGAGGGTTATATTAATTAAAATTGCTTGGCCATTAGCTCAGGCCTACCACTGTCTAGCTCTTACACTTAAACTCAGCCTATTTCTGTTAATCTATACCTTGCCACGTGGCTCATGGCTTACCAGTATCTTTACATCTTGCTTCTCATGGCTGTGGCTAGCAGCACCTCCTGACTCAGCCTTCCTGTTCCCAGAATTCTCCTCTCTCTTTGTCCCGCCTATACTTCCTGCCTGGCTGCTGGCCAATCAGCACTTTATTATTAACGAATCAGATCAACACATTCACAGCATACAGGGCGATATCCGTGGCACAATGTCAATTGTGTTTGTGGCAGAATTGTGTCTCACAGCCAGTCCCAAGTTTGCAGTACAGTAGGTTCCATTCTTCTTCACCAAGATATTTGGGGGGGGGGGGAAGCTGTGATATTCTTGGCATTTTAATAAAAACAGAAAAAGTTATTTTTGTTAGCACTCATGGTGCTTCCTCCCCTTCCCCCAGGCAGACCCCCAAACTGTCAAGGAAAGGCAATCCCCTGGAGGGATTGGTAGAGGCTAAAGCAGGGGCTGCTATGGCTACCAAAGGATGAGCTGGTGGTATGAGCTGGGGGTGCCTGTCACATGACACTCTCCACCATAATAACCTTGCTGCTCTCAGGCACTGGAGTCAGGGTGGTCGGGCCCCTGACATCTGCATCCTGAGCTCTGTACTCCAAGTGGTGGAGGCCCCAGATAGGCTGGGTCAGGTGCTGCCAGTGCACTGCCATGGTTCCTTTTGCCCTGAGGAGACAACCCAGGAGGTGGAGGGGCACACACAGCATGGAAGAGAGTGCAAAGGTCCAGCCTATGGCTTCTCCCCACCAGGGGTACACGTAGGTATTGTTGTAGACCAGCGGCTCATAGTATACAATGGTGAAGATGAAAATGCCCATGCAGACCAATGGGGTGAAGAAGGACCAGCACCATTTCATCCAGGGGCAAGGCCGGTACCCAGTCATACAGGCAATGTCATCCACGAAGCGGTTAGCTCCATAAACCCAAGCCACCACCACATACTCCCAAAAGGCTTGCCAAAGCAAGGTAGTGCCGTTAGCTGAGTAGTAGTCCAACAGCTGGAAGACGTACATCCCGTCATCGGTCACCATGGAGAGATCAATGACAAAGCAGAGGATGCAGCAGAGGGCCACGGAGATCTCCCTTTGGAAACGGAAGTAGTAGGAGGCTGGGAGGAGATCCAGGAGCCCGGTGATGAAGCCCTCCACTCCTACACACTGGCTGTCCAGACCGAGCAGCAGCATGAAGAAGAACAAGGCAGCCCAGAGTGGGGCTACAGGCGTCAATGTGACAGTCCATGGGTAGGCAATGAAGGCCAGGCCAGGCCCTGATTCTGCCACCTCGGAGATATGCACACCCTGCCCTGTGGCCATAAAGCCCAGGATGGAGAAGACCACAAAACCAGCAAAGAAGCTGGTCCCACTGTTGATGAGTGCCAGGATGATGGCGTCCTTGTAGCAGTTGTTGAAGCGATTGTACCTGCCTAGGGCTGAGAGGGCCCCCAGGCCGACGGCATAAGAGAAGAAAACCTGGGTCCTGGCATCTATCCATACCTGAGGGGACCCCAGCTTCGACCAGTCAGGCTTGAGATAGTAGATACCATCCAGGGCTCCAGGCAGCAGCGCCCCTCACACCAGCAGCACGACGAGGACCACATAGGGGAATGTAGCGGTGAAGTACACGATCTTTCCTGTTGACCTGACCCCCTTCCACACACAGAAGTAGACCAGCACCCAGCAGGCCAGCAGGCATAGGGTCAACTCCCAGTTGAGGGACCCTGGCACCTCCAGCCCCGCAGAGAGCCTCAAGACTTTGTTCTCCCAGAACTCGATGACAGGGGACCGATGGTCAGCAAGCTGGTCACATGTGAGGTTGGCCAGGCTGGCATTGGCACAGTCTTCACGGCGGCGAAAGATCTCCACACAGTCAGGAGTGGTCCAGGTGTGGTCACACGTGGCCCAGGGCAAAGTGGTGGTGAGTGACTTGACCAGGTAATAGAAGCCCCAGGCCAGCACCAGGATGAGGTAGGCGTTGCAGTAGAAGACCATCACCATGGAGGCATAGCCTAGGCCTTTGAATAGGGGCCAGATGTTCCAGACGTTGATGCTGCCGACCTTCATGAATTGGCCCAGTGAGGTTTCCAGGAAGAAAATGGGGATTCCTCCAACCAAGGCGAACAGGACTTAGGGAATAAGGAACACACCTCCACCATTCTTGTAGCACAGGTAGGGAAGCACCACACATTACCCAGGCCCACAGCGAAGCTCACGCACGACATGACGAAGTCCATCTGGCGTGTCTGTTGAGGTGGCATGACAAGGTGGCCGCCGGGCGCCCCAAGGCCTGTGGGACCATCGCCCTTGGTCAGGGCACCTTCGGGCCAGGGCTCGATGAGAGGACCCTTCTTTTCGTCACCAGACACGCTATAGATAACCTTCCTTGGCGCTCTTCTTCTCCATGGTCCCTGGGCCCGGAGGCCCGCCGGGGGTTGGGTGTCTCAAGGGTGGTGGGCAGGCAAGGGGCTCTGGCTGCACCTGGAGAGAGGGCCCCGAAAGTGCCAAGTTCTTACCTCTAAAAAACCCTCAGCCTGTTTACTTCCTGTTTACTCACGCCTTATATACTTTAGTGCTTCCTGCCATCACTTCCTGGATTAAAGATGTGTGGGCAACGGTGGAGGAGGCGGTCGGTGCACACCTGTAATCCCAGCACTCAGGAGGCAGAGGCAGGTGGATCTCTGTGAGTTCCAGGCCAGCCTGGGCTACAGAGTGAGTTCCAAAAAGGTGCAAAGCTACACAGAAATACTGTCTCGAAAAACAACAACTACAAAACAAAACAAAACAGAAAAAGAAAAAGAAAAGAAAAGAAGGTGGGCTGAGCAAGCCATGGGGAGCAAGCCAGTAAGCAGCTCCCTTCCATGGCTTCTGCATCAGTTTCTGCCTCTGGGATCCTGCCCTGTTTGAGTTCCTGTCCTGACTTCCTTCAAGGATGAACAGTGATGTGGAAGTGTGAGCCAAAAAAACTCTTTCCTCTCCAACTTGCTTTTTGGTCGTGGTGTTTTGTCGAAGCAATAGAAACCCTAACTATAACACTGTATTTGTACATTTCGATTTCTGTGTGTCCGTGTCCTGGAACCAATCTCCTGTGGATGTGAGGGAAGACTGTAGTTATTTTGGAATTATTAAATCTTCTGTGTATGTTTATGTGTGTGATGTGCCTGTGTATATGCATGTTCACAGGGCACATGTGCTCAGGTCAGACTTTGCTGGATGTTTTTCTTTTTTTTATTTTATTTTTTGTTTTTTGAGACAAGGTTTCTCCATGTAGTTTTGGTACCTGTCCGGATCTCGCTCTGTAGACCAGGCTGGCCTCGAACTCACAAAGACCCTCCTGGCTCTGCCTCCCGAGTGCTGGGATTAAAGGCGTGCACCAGCACCGCCTGAGATGTTTTTCTCGACTCCATTTTATTTACTGAGGGATGGCCTCTTGAGAACACAGAGGTCACTAATTAGGGTCATCTAGTGAGCCAGCCTTCCCAAGAATGTCATCTCCACGTCTGAAGTGCTTGGACTGTAAGTAGGCTGCCATGCCCACCTGACATTTACTTGGGAGATCCAAACTTTGGTCCTCATGATTGCAGTCAGCACTTTACCCACTGGGTCATGTCCCCAGCTTTGGAACTCATTTTTAAGGTTTGATAGTATTGGGGGCGGTCACTATTTTTCTTTTTTCTTTTTGAGACCAGGCCTAACTGTGTAGTCCTATCTGGCCTGGGACTCACCTTGACACACAGACCAGGCTGGCCCAGAGTTCAGAGATCTGCTAGCCTCTCTGTCTTGTAACTAAAGGCTGACACCACCACATCTAGCGTTCGGGACATTCATCTCAGTGGGGTCCCCATGGCGTCCCATCCCCAAGCGCTCCTATTTCTGCCTCCTCACTGCCTCACCTCCACCACCAGTGTCATCCTTCTTGTCATGTCTATTTTACTCATCATCTTAACATTTCCCCGGTGGCACCAGGGAGTGACAGTTTGTACACACAAGTTTTGAGCACGTGAGTGCTGTTTATAATGCACTCAGTCTCTGCGTCCTCGATTCTCTAACGTCAGTTTCACTGGAGTTCAGGCCGGGATTCCTGAGGAAGATGAGGCAGGGTGAACAGAGACACTTCACCATCTCTGGAAGGACCAAAGCAGAGTGGGAATTCTGAGGCTCTTGATTTTCTCACCTGCTAAGTGGTCGCAAAGTATTCTGAGAATACAAAGGAAAGATGTAGTGCTGAGAAGTTAATTTCTCTATGATATAAGACGATATTTTTACCTAACAAGAGTTAAAATGCCTATTTCTGTCTGACACCTTGTATTTCTTAAAAGCAAGACCTGTAATCAAGCCCAGGTTTGTTCTCGGGATTTGGCAGATGCAATTTTGCTGTACTGAACCTTTATGCACATCAGTAATAAGACAGTTAAAGGGCTGGAGGGATGCCTTGTCAGTTAAGAGCACATATCGCTGTAGCAAAGGACCTTGAGTTCTGTTCCCAGCACCCACATCCATCAGCTCACAACCACCTGAAACTTCAGCTCCAGAGGGTCCAATTTATTCCGACTTCTACAGGCACCTGAATACACAGTATAAACATACATACACATTAACAACAACAAAAACAGGCAGAGGTAGGCAGATTTCTGAGTTTGAAGCCAGCCTGATCTACAGAGTGAGTTCCAGGACAGCCAGGGTTACACAGAGAAACCTCCCCCCTCTTTTTTTTTTTTTTTTTTTTTTAAATTTTTTATTAGTGTTTTGCCATGAGTGTTGTGTCCCCTGGAACTGGGGTTACAGACAGTAGTCAGCTGCCATGTGGGTGCTGGGAATTGAACCCGGGTCCTCGGAAAGAGCAGTCAGTGCTCTTAACCTCTAAGCCATCTCTCCAGCCCCGAGAAACCCTCTCTTAAACAAACAAAACAACCCAAAACAGAAAAACAGAAACAAAAACAACCCAAACAACTTCCCCCCAAACCAACCAAGTAAACAAACAAAAACCTCCCTAAAACAGTTTTGGTGTCCGTTGATGACTTCTGGGTAATGTGATGAGCACTGGCGGAGCATGCACAAGGCCCTCAGTTTGATGCCCAGCACAGTATCCCACCTGCAGGAAAGTCACTCTTACATATGTGAATGTTTTCTTTCAATGTCCTGGCCCTCAGCACTGACCTGTCCGCACTCAAGTGCTCGGTTCTACGGCACTGTTCTTTCCTTACCGCTAGTGGTAATGCATGGCTGTCAGGCCTCCCCTCAGCCTGTCTGTAACACAACCCTGGTTATCTCATCAAAAAATGAGGTGAGGAACAACTGTCTCAGATTTACTCCGATGAACTCAATGACGTGGATAATTTACAGAAAGCACTCGAATAAAACCTGGCATAGGTACAGGCATCCATATATATAAATGAAGGAGATAGTTAGCTTCCTGACCCTGCGGGTGAGTCACATTCTAACGCCTCTTGGGGCTGGGGGTCTAGCTCACTCTTAGAGCACTTGCTTAGCAAGTGTGAGGCCCTGTTCCTCACTAGCATTGCAAACAATACAAAACACACACACACACACACACACACACACACACACAATGTAACTATCTCCAGTTAAGGTATGGGTAACAATATGAATCAAGTGTGGATTTCTTCATTTGGTTTCCAATTTTTCCCTTATAAAACACATTTATTTATTTGATGTGTTGAGTTCACGGGCCACAGTGCCTGTGTGGAAGTCAGAGGATAAATTGCAGCAGTGGAGTCTCCCCTTCCATTATGCATGAGGTGGGATAAAATTCAGGTAATCAGGCTTGTGTGTCTTTACTCAGCGTCATCTCCAGCCATCTCTTGGGCCCCTAAAAGTAGGATCCAAAAGAGTATGACATCTATGTTCACAACACTGTGTACAATAGCTAATGATGCAAGTAGCCCAGGTGGTAAATACACACACTGGCATATCATTCAACTTTAAAGAAGGCACTCTGGACACAGGCTGTAACATGCACAGACAAATCTAGGGTCTATAAGGCTATGTGAAATGATCCAGTCACAAAAAGACCACGTGTGATTCCAGTTTCAAAGTACTCAGTCTTCAAATTCACAGAAAGTGGAATGGTTGTTATAGAGCCGGAGGGAAAAACTTGGGGAATTAAGATTTAACTGGTGTACGGTTTGCTTTGTATGACAAAAAGAAAGCTGGAGGTTGGCGACACAACAATGTAACTTCATTGAACTATCAATAAAAACCAGCTACAGTGTTTAATTTTGTTAATAAGAACATTTAGAGCATCCCTTCCCATTGTACTTATCAAAAGACGTGGGTTTTCTCTTTTCCTTCCCTTCCCCGCAGACTACTCTTCACACATTGTTCTCCCAGCACACCACCCACTTCCGCTTGACCCGGCGGTGTTTTTTTTTTCTAGAATGCTCTTCATGATCCGCCCCCGACAGACTATCAATAAACTAGCTTGCATTTTCATCTTAAAGATGCTACTTTTTCTATATCCAATCACGAGCCCCATCCAGCATGTGAATCCTATTCTTTCGAACCAGCCCCTCTACCCTTTCTGCTCCACAGAGGGTCTGCACTTGGCTTTATTGTTTTAGCTCTTTCCAATCTAACTCCCGAGTCCCGAGGACCGTACAGCGTTATCGCACACCTCCCAATACATTCACATTCCTGCCCCGAAGAGTCCCCTCAAGCACCCATTCGCGATGGAGGAAGTCAATCGGCATTTTAAGTGATTTTCGCCAGTGTACAACTTCAATTCAAAAGCTTTCAAAGGCAAGTTGTTGGGGAACACACGGGCGTAAGGCGGCAACACTGAGCGTCCTTAGGCGCCTCGAAGGCAGCGCTGTGATCTGCACAGCCCGAACAGTTCACGTACATTTTGAGGGTCATGCGGGAGGGCGAGGCAGCACTGCAGTGAGAAAGCTTAGGAAAGAAGCAGACACGAACTCCCCGGAGTGGCCGAAGCCGCCAGCGCGCGGCTCGGTTCGCCCAAGCGCGAGAACGGTTTAAAAGCTGTGCTTCCGGCAGTGGCGGTTGCCCGCATGCTCAGAGAAGCGAACCGAAACGCGCTGCCCGCTACGGGAAGTCGTGGGGGTCAGTCTTCTCCACCGACACCGTCCGATGAATAGCGGGCACCCATAACCCAGAAGTGAAAGACGGTTTGCTCCAATATCAAACACCCGGACGATCAAAGGAAGTTCCGGCCGGAAGACTTGTCCACGCTCTCCTGATTCCTCTCTAGCTCTTTGATCACATAGCCTTCTCCTAGTCTTGCCTGAGTTTTGCTTCCACTCCCCAAGGGCCTTGGTTACCTTTTTCATTAAAGCACCTTTACGCTACGGGTCGCCATTAGGGTCAATTAACACTCCGCCCCCCCCCCCCCCGCAGTGGGTCCAAGGAGCCTGGGGCGGCCCGTGCGCCGGGCGTTACCATAGAGAGGAAGCTACCTCTCTGGGCTGAGTTTGCAGTCTCTATGGTTCAGCTGAGCTGGTGGCGGTAAGGGGAACACAGTAAGGCCGCACTGCGCAGGCGCAGTTGGCTTCTCACTTTTTTTTTTTTTTTTTTTTTTTTTTTTTTTTAATCCCCGCACCAAGCGCTTAACCATTGGGGTGGAGGAGAAGGCGGCGGCTGTCCGGTCCGCACCCGCAACAGTAGTGAATAATAGAGCTGTAAGTACCGGGTTAAAGACGAAGAATGTTCAGACTGGAGTCCACCCGAGGGCCCTGCTCCTTTTCCGGGCGGCAGCGGGCGCAGGGTCCGGGTGGGGACGGTGTCCGGCGCTGTCAGCCGCTCTGGGGTGCACTTTTGGGGGAGGGGGCGGCCCTGGGATGGGATCGGGGTGAGGACCCAGGATGAGCGGCTGCCTGGTCCAATCCTGATCGCAGGCTGCTTTGCCGAGGGGAGGTGGGGCGGCTATGGGGTCAAGCCTGGCTTTGTGTGCCTGTCTCTTTCAGACCCCACCCCGGGGCCCCTTCCTGACCTGGAGTCTCCCCTGCCCGGCTTGGGAGACGCCAAAGCAACCCGGGGTCTCTTTGAAAGGAACCGAGATTGCATAGAGCGGGAAGGGGCTCCAGGAGAAGAAACCCCACTACAACTAGTCATCGGCGAGTGATGGGTGTGGAGAAAGATTCAGAGGGAAGAAGGGGTTGTCGGGGAGGCAGGCCGGGCGGCCGGGGCTCCCAGCCTGGGCCAGACAAAAGCGGAGCAGCCGGGGCCCCCGCGGGATGCGGAAGGTCCCCTTGGTCCCCAGGAGGGCCCCGCTGCGAGGGTCTTTGCGAAGCTGGGAAAAGCGGACAAGTGCTGAGTTAAGCCTGTGCAGCCTCCTCAACTTGCCTTTGTTGTTCTTTGGTATTGGCAGAGCCGCTCTGACGAAGATGAGTGTGTGATCTTGCACGTTAGTCTGGTTGGGTACAATGGAGCAGATTGAATCTTGCTTTCCATTTTATGAGCTGCTTGGATGAGTGTTGGGTTTTCCAAAGTCAAACTCATTACATAATATATATATAGATTTTAAAAATAGTTGTGTTTATTTTTTAAATTAAAAGAATAATTAGGTGGAGCCTTAAAGCATGTGGTGTCGCATCCGAGTGGATTTCTGTTAGGGGATTCGTTCATGAAACACTGACCTAATGGTGGAACCTGTGAGTTCTTTAAACCTGATACTTTAATTTGTGATGTGGCAATGAGTGCTTTGGATGCTCTAGTCCTTTGGGAGGCAGTGATGCGGGAGAGTCAAGAGTGATGCAGTTGTATGCTACCCGTACCTTGCACCAGATTCAAGTACCATGGGCTAGTTAGTATCAATTCTGGCCTTAGGAATTATTATTTTTATTGTTATTCATGACACTTATGGAACTCTTGGTATGAGGGATCCGAAACAGAGGGGTAGGGTTGCTTATCCATGGAGTAGCAGGGAGAATAGCAACATTGATGCAGAGACACAGAGATAGGGAGAATAACACAGCGCCCAGAGAACTGAATATTATTATCTTTTTTACTTCTTAAGAAAGATTTAAGTTTTAATGAGCTATTTGTTCATTCATCTATGTGAAGTTGGCTAATTGCACCCTTGTTGCAGTACTCAAATTTCGGTTTCTGAAAGTCATTGTTTATTATGGGTAGCATGTAACTGCTAGTTTTTATTGTCAACTTAACACAACCTCCTTTCACCCGGGAAGAGGGAGCCATGACCCAGGAGTTTCCCAGATCACACTGGCCTGTGGCCATGTCTGTAAGAGATTGTCTTGATTGCGGTTGATGTGGGAGTGCCCTGCCTACTGTGGGCGGCATTGTTCCTAGTCAGGTAGGTCTGGGCTGTGTAAGAAAGCTAGCTGACGTAGTCTATTTTCTGTTTTCTGCTTTTTGATCTGAAGCCATGAGACTCTGTCTTGCTTTGAGGACTCCTTGTGCTTTGTGTGCCAATTTATGCTAATGAAAATTTGTTTGTAGACTTCTGAATTCTGGCTCGATGTCAAAATTAGAGGAACACCTTACCTGGCAAGATGCTACTCCAGTGTTATGAGTTATAGGTAGGGACAGGCTACTCTGTCCCTACATGATGTCTTTGAATTTAGTCAGATTCAAGCCTGACTTCTTTGAATTTCTTTACTCCCTTACCTCTTATGGATTCGGGACACATTTCTTCCATGGAGCACTCTCATGTGAATCAGTGATTTTGAAAGCAGAGTTTATGTCCCAATACCATACTTTGTTTGAAGACAGTCTAGATTCACCCTTACCCACTCCTCCCCTCCCCCCAAAAAAGTAGAGAATCACAGAAGTGCATGTGAGGGAAACAGTGAGTGAAAGATCCAGCGCATTTCAAGTGCAGACTTTGGGGATCTAACCATGATGTTAGTTGGGAACACTTGCTCCTTTGTTGGACTTTCTTTTTTCCTTCTGGCCTAAGTGGAGGAATGAAGCTGTAAATTTGGGTGATCAAGACAGCCTTGATACCAACTGCCTCAGGACGGCACCACCCCTTAAAAGTTGGAGGAATGCCTATAGATACAGCGTTTACTCAAAGTTTTAAAATGGGTTTGTTCTTCTGTATATGTTCATTAACTTTTGGGGGTTGTGATTTTAAAAAGAGCCTTTTCAAATTTTAAAACTGTAGTGAAGGCATTTTTTTTTTTAAATAAAGTTTTTAATGTTAAAAAAAGAAAAGAAAAGAAGAAGAGCGCTAGCTGAGCAAGTCAGAGAGCAAGCCAGTGAGCAGCGGTTGTCATGGTCCTGCTGGCAGTTCCTGCTGAAGTTGCTGCTGCCTTGATTTCAATGATGGATTGTGACCTGGAGGTGCAAGCCAAATACACCCTTTCCTCCCCTAAGTTGCTTTTATTCAGTGTGTTTGTCACAACCAAAGGCAAGCCAGAACACTAACTGGTTTAAATCTTTAAAGTTTGAATGAATTAGCTTATTTATTTACAGTGCTGGGGATTGACCCCAGGGTCTCGTGTGTACTAGACGAGTGCTTTGTCAATGAGTCCATCCCAGCCTTTTAAGTCTTTACTTTTGTTGACATGTATTTGTTTATTTGTCTATGCATGTATGTGTCTGTATGTGTGAGTGTGCGTGGGCCACACACAGCAGGCGTGTGGCAGTCAAAGGACAACCTGTAGGAATAGGTTTTCTTCTGCTGTGTGGGTCCCTCTGGTCCTCAGGCTTGGCAGCAAGTGCCTTTACACTCTGAGCCACCTCCCTGTCCCCAGCGTTTCTTTCTGTATTGATATCAAGCACAACACTGCAGTAGAGTTTGCCTGCCTCAGTAACCACTGTGACAGGCTCTCTGAAGTGTAGCACAGACAGTGGGACTTTGCTTTTCATAGAGCAAGATTCAGATCCTTAAACTAGTTTACATGGATGGTGAGGAATGATTGGTCAGGACACTGGGATTGTCATTCGAATGTGTTTCATTTTGTTTGGTTTTAGATGTAGAATTTTTTTCTCCCAATCTTCTGTTAATGTTATTTTCTTGAGCAGCTCAATGTCTTGGTTTAGAAATCTGGGTAGATAATTTATGTTCTTGATTTGTTATTCTTAGTAATCTACTTTAAATCAATTTCTATTACATTTATTTATTGACATATTTATTAGTGTGTGTATGTGTGTCAGATACATGATATGTAGAGAAGATCTAAGGACAACTAACTTTCTTTTTTTTTTTTTCTTTTTTGGTTTTTTGAAACAGGGTTTCTCTGTGTAGGCCTGGCTGTCCTGGAACTCTCTCTGTAGACCAGGCTGGCCTCGAACTCAGAGAGATATGCCTGCTTCTGCCTCCCCAGTGCAGGGATTAAAGACATGCACCACTACACCTAGCTCAGAGACAATTTTTGAGTGTCCGATCTACTTCTACTCTGCATCTTCTGGGGATTGAATTTAGGCTTGGTGGCAAGTGTCTTTACCCACTGATCCATTTTAAGGGTCCTAAAATCAGAAAGGTCCAGTTTTAATTAAAACAAAAACTACACAAAGAAGAAACCACAGATGATACAGCTCTTGACTTGTAAAATCTAGTTGTCAGAAATGAACCATGCTTTCTTCACTTGGTGCCTAGCAGAGCATCATCCATAAGGTATGGATATATACGAGTGTGTGTGTGTGTGTGTGTGTGTCTGTCTGTCTGTCTGTCTGTCTGTCTGTGATTAGCTGATCTGTAAAGCACTAGGGTTTACTGATAGTTTCTAAGTGGCTCCTCCCGTCCCAGGGCTTTACTGATTTCTTTGCTGCCGCACCTGATGATATTTCTCCCCCATTTGCATGACATCATGTCTTATCCCGCCCCTGCTCGTGGGTCCCAGCAGTACTGAGATGGTGGTGTTTCTAATACAACACCTTGTTGACTTCTGGCCTCTTCCTGCTGGAAGTCTCTTCAGTCCGTGCTGTTTCTGGTTTTATTCCTCAGCTTCCCCTCACACTGCTTCCCTCCTGGACATTTACTCTTCTTAGATCCTTGGATATAGGGAGTTTGAGAACATTCTCTGATGTTGGCTGTTGTGACCCATGTGGCTTGTATACTAGTGGGAACTGTTGATTGTGTGAAGTAATAAGGAAATGTGTCATGGAGCTGGAGAGATGGCTCAGTGCTTAAGAGTCCTGGCAGCTCTTCCAGAGACCTGGGTTCAATTTCTAGCCACACATGGTGGCTCATAGCTGTTTTGTTATTCCTGTTTCAGGGAATCTGGCTGCCACTTCTGGCCTCCAAGGGCACCAGGCACTCATGTGGTGCCTAGACATATCTGTAGGCAAAATCACCCGTACACATAATAAATTAGACACCCCACCCCCTCTCTTGGTAATAGGATTAGAGCTATGGAAGAGCTAGCTCCTGGAGGCCCCATGGGCCACTGTCTCACCTGACATCTGCAGCATTTAATCTCCAGCCTCAAATTGCAGGTGAACCTCTTTGTTTAGGACAGGCTTTGTTTACCACAACATCAACTCTGGCCTCTGCTTTTACTTGATGAAATTAGTTATCCTCCCAAAGCAGGATGATTTAAATGTTTCTCTTTCATAAACAGCTCTCTTCTAAAGTCAGCAGGCTTTCTTTAGATTTAGATTAGATTTTTCATCGAACTCTTTCACAGTTGGGTGCCAACTCCCAAGAGGTCCAGTTACAAAGACATACATGATCCAGCATGCCAGGGGCTCACAGTCTGGGAGGGGAGACTGGAACCTGAATCGGTGCTGCATACATTAGGTATCTGCAGACACATCTGTATCATTTGTCCCTCCTGGTTTATCCCTTGGTGTTCAGCATCAGACCCATCGCCGCCTGCTCTCCACACATGTGTTCTGGCACAGCACGACATTCAACATTCCTTCTTGATAGAAGCTCATCACGCTTTTTAAAAAACACATTTTAAATTTATTTCTAGACAGTTTCATACATGTTCACCATGCTTTTTAAAGGCAGTTTTTGTTGTTTTGCTTTGTGTGTGTGTGTGTGTGTGTGTGTGTGTGTGTGTGTACATGCTTGTGTGTGCATGCATGTGTTTGCAGGTGCCCGTGGAAGCCAGCAGTTAACACCGGGTAGCTTTTTCAGTAGCTCTCCACCTTATGTTTTGAGACAGTCTCCACTAACCCAGCGGCGCTTGCTGATGTAGATAGACTGGTTGCCCCAGGGACCCTCCTGTCTCTCCCTCCCCAGGGTTAGGTTATACTTTGTGCGATGCCTGCTGCCTCCCTGCTCCTGCTCTTCCTCCTCCTCTTCTCTTCCTGTGGGCTTTTAGGGGGTGGAACTCAGGTTCTCATACTTGTGTGGCTAGCACCTTACTGACAGAGCCATCACCCCAGTCCTCTCTTTTGTTTCTGCTTTTGTGGGTTTTGTTGTTGTTGTTGGCTTTTCAAGACAGGTTTCTCTGTGTAGCGGGGGCTGTCCTAGAACTCGCTCTGTAGACCAGGCTGGCCTCAAAGTCAGAGATTTGCCAGCCCCTGCCTCCCGAGTGCTGGGATTAAAGGTGTGCACCACCACTGCCTTGCTATCTATCCCTCTCTGTTTTATTAGTTTTTTAAACATTACTTCTTTTTGCCTATGTGCTTTAGGTCAGAGAACAACTTGTGGGAGTCAGTTCTCTCCTTCTACCACGTGGGTCCTGGGATCAAACCCAGGTTGTCAGGCTTGGTGGCAAGTGCCTTTACGAGCCGAGCCATCTTGTCTGCCCTTAGGTCTTCTTTAAGTGCAATGTGTGAAACCAAACCTAAGTCTCTCATAGGACTTTATCAGAATATACAGCTCTTTCCTCAAGTTAGAAAACCACGGCAAGAAATTTCAAACTCTGCTGTGCATCCTGGCTCTGCTTTGGGCTAGTTTCTTTGTATTTTAGAGTCTTTTTCTATAAACAAATTAATAATGGCGGTGGGGTGGGGTGGGGTGGGGTGGGAAGGACCAATAGTGGGCACCCGTTTATATGGTAGTTGTAAGGATGGAATGAGGTAATACATGGAGGGTAGGAAGACTGACATGCAGTGACTGATCCACAGGGCAGGAAGAAGCTCTTACTAGCAAGTGCTCTGGTAGTAAGGAATTTGCCGTGCCCATGTGGGGAGCTTGTTGAATTATGATTGGCCAGGCTCCACTTCCTCTTGTCCATCCAGAGGTTTGGTCAGCTCAGTGTCAATGGGACCTGGGCAGCCACAGTGTCAACTACCCCTGATGATTCTGGCATACCTTGAAGTCAATCTTCAAGCTCTGTACTTGGTTTAATGCTGCCAGCAATGACATTACAAAGTTAAAATGTAAACAGTTGCCCAAGTAATAGCTGGATGGAACTAGAGGAATTGACTCCTGCGGACATGACGAGGTGTGGCCCCGACTCTCGAGCTCCTCTGGAGACCTGTGTTGGTGTGCAAGAAAGAAAATGGCCCCCAGAGGGAGTGGCACTATTAGGAGATGTGGCCTTGTTGGAGTAGGTGTGGTCTTGTTGGAGGAAGTGTGTCACTGGGGACAGGCTTTGAGGTCTCTTTTCTCAAGCTTCACTCAGTGTGAGAGTCAGTCGACTTCCTGTTGCCTGTAATGACAACGCTCAGCTATTTCTTCAGCAGGATGCCTACCTGCATGCTGCCATGCTCCCTGCCATGGTGATGATGGACTGAACCTCTGACATGTAAGCGATCCGCAGTAATGAAATGTTTCCTTTATAAGAGTTGCTGTGATCATGGTGTCTCTTCACAGCTATGTCTCCCTAAGACAGTGACTAGTGAAATGGGGTGGGTAAGTGCATGTGGAGGCCAGTAGACAACCTCAGGCTTGTCTGCAGGAGCTGCCCACCTTGGTTTTTGAAGCAGGGTTTCTTACTGGCCTGGAGCTCACTGATTTGGCTAGGCTGGCTGGCCAGCAAGCCCCAGGGATCTGCCCATCTCTACCTCCTGAGTTGTCAGGATTACAAATGTGAACCATCATGCCCAGCTTTTTCCATGTGGGCTCCAGGGATTTGATTTAGAACCTTGTGCCTACGGACCAAGCGTTTTACTGGCTAAGCTGTCTCTTTAGACTGCAGACCCATCTTTAAAAACAACAAAAAATTTTTTTTTTACAATTTGTGTGTGTGTGTGTGGTGTGTGTGTGTGGTGTGTGTGTGTGTGTGTGTGGTGTGTGTGTGTGTGTGGTGTGTGTGTGTGTGGTGTGTGTGGTGTGGTGTGTGTGTGTGTGTGTGTGTGTGCGCGCGCGCGCGAGACTGAGGATCAAGCTCAGGTCATCAGTATTGATAGCAGGTGCCTTTACCCACTGAGCCCTCTCATCAGCTCCCATCCCCCACACCCCTTTTTAATCAGTTTACAATGTATCCTTCTAAATGCTATTTCCACTTTTTGTAGAGCTATAAATGAATGACTTCATAATGGCAACAGCCAGCTTTAAAAAATGAAAGTGATTTTGAAAGCATTTTAATCCCTTTTGCTCCTTTCTAAGCTCCAGGGAGTGGACAGGGAGAGAGTGTGGCCACGCTGGCACTTTGCAGATGAGAAATTGAGGTCTGTAGGTGAAGTCCAGTTCTCAGAAGCAGGAGACACAGGGTCTCGTGTTGCTAGTCCTTACGTTCTTTTCTCACAGGCATCATTTTGTTAATTTCATTGAAGTCGTGGTTTATGGAGTCTTCTGATCCTTTTGCCATCTGAATGGCTGCCATACGGGATTTTCTCCTTTCCTTTAGTGCACATATACTTGCCTTAAAAACAAACAAACAAATAAATCCCTAAAACCAAAAAATCTCTGGGCAGTGGTGGCGCGCGCCTTTAATCCGAGAACTCTAGAGACAGAGGCAGGCGGATCTCTTGTGTGTTTGAGGCCAGCCTGGTCTACAGAATGAGTTTCAGGACAGGGCTACTCAGAGAAACCCTGTCTCAAAAAATAAGAAACAAAAACACACCACCAAAAACCAAAATGCAACAAAAGTGTAAATTCAGCCAGTTGTGAAGATATTATCATTTATAATCCCAAACCCAGGAGGCTCCAGCTAGCCTGGACATATGGGAAAATTTTATCTGAACCCCCCCCCCCAAAAAAAAAAAACAATAAAAAAGTAAATTTAAAGTTTTGTATTCACATTTGTTTATGTCTAAGATGTATCTTTCAGGGGGAAAAGTCTGGAGCTGGGGTCTTGACCATGGCCCATTTGGGTATCTGTCTTTGATGAGGCTAGCTGAGGTCAGTATTTGCAGTTCCTGCCTATGTCTGTAACTTGTTCAGGTGATTTCCAGGTGGAATCGATTACATTGATTGACAGCTGTATCGCTGTGATGTAGCACTAGTACATAAAGTTGAGCTAGAAGGGGAAAGCCACTTGTGACCACCCTAGGGCTGCGTGTGGCTAGGGATGGAGTTCAGGACCTCGGGGATGCTCAGCAGACACTCTTCCCCAGGGCCCTACTCTCTGCCCTGCATACTAGTTCTCTTTTCATTTTTGAGTCAGAATCTCTTGTGTCTCAGGCAGGCTTTGAAACCACAATGCGGTGGGGAATGGCTTTGAACTCTTGAAGTTCTGCTTCTACCTTCCGTGTGTGCATTCTTGGCAAGCACTGTACCAGCTGAGCTCCTTCCAAACCTCTGTAGTTTTATTTCTTTTCAAAATAAGAAATATTTACTTTTGGAGAAAGGTGGGGGGGGGGGAGGTGTGGTGTGCCACATGGTGCATGTGTAGAAATCAGAGGACTCCTTGGAGGGAGGGAGGCATCAGTTCTTTTCTTCCACCATGAGGGTCCTGGATGGAGCTCAGGTCAGCAGCCTTGTCAGCAGGTGCCCACGGCTGCTGAACCGCCTCACTGTCTGCTGTTATTTCTTAATGAGATGCCCTCTTATCCATGCTTCATAGTAAATAGTTAGGGTTGGGTGTGCTTTATGAATAATCTTCGCCACTCTACCATATCTATTATTTTAACTCGTAATCATTTCTCATTTGAGTTGATACAGCAAAATTGGTAAGCTAGGGTTCTTTAGAGAAGTTTTCTTTTAATTTACTTGGTGTGTGTGTGTGTGTGTGTGTGTGTGTGTGTGTGTGTGTGTGTACCAAGGTGTAGATGTGCAGGCCAGAAGATAATATATGGTAATTGGTTATCTCCTTCCACCTCGTGGGGTCTTGGGAGTCAAACCCAGGTTAGCTGTCTTGGTAGCAAGTGCCTTTACCCACTGAACCATGTCAGAGGCCCGCCCTCTCTTATTCTCGTTCGTTGCCAATACTGTTTCCAAAGCAGTAGGAAGAGTATGCAGCTCTCGCCCTGTGAGAGAGGTCAGTGTTTGTCCACAGCAGAATGTGATCTCACAACATTTCTGTGGCCTACCTTCAAGTATGTCTTTAAACAGTTGTGCACTAGTGTCGAGCTTGAAATATTTACTAGTCAGCATGGCTGGCTGTGGGTGGAGCCCAGGTTTCTAGTTTTTCAAACACATTCCCCAAGAGCTTCTGAGGCCACTCAAGTTTGAGAGCAGCCCCTGGGGACTCCCTTCCGGGTAATTTCACAGATTGTGTCTTTCTTGTGGGTCGAGGCTGAGTCTGTTATGAACGGGAGCTCAGACGTGCTACACAGAGGCCTGTTGTGTACCGAGAATGGATTGTGTAGCAGGCCATTCCCGGTGAAGAGTAGCTGGGCTCACTCTAGGAACAATAGGCCAGTCTTTGAAAGAGAAGTTGAACTTCATTCAAACAGCTCCTTCTCGGAAGTCTCCTTGTGCTGGAGCTGTTTCATTTAAGTTTTTGTTCAGTTTGGTTTTCAGACCGAGTGTCTCGTGTAGCTGGGTTGGCTTTAAACTCTCTGTATGTCTCTACCCTGGTTTCTGGAGCATTGAGGATTGAACCCTAGGCCTCTTGTATGTGCAAGGTTGGCTCTTTACCAACCGAGCTACATCCCCCACTCAAACTCAGTCAGTAGGTGGCCAAGGACTACCTTGAACTTCTAATTAACCCGCCTCTACTCTCAGGAGTGCTGGGATCGTGTGTGCCACCACTTGGGATTTATTCAGTGTTGGTGGGATCAAATCCAAGGCCTTGTGCATGCTGGGCAAGCACTCCTCTGACTGAGCCACATCTCCAGTCCTTAAAGATTTGATAGGACATGGAGTTCTGACCCAAGCCTTTTCCTTGGGCAGTACACAGATGTATCATATTGTCACAGTTCACAGATGTCAAAGATTAAATGCTCACCCCTTACCAAGCACTGCTCTAAGTCCTACAAATAGACTTCTATTATACTAATTTTTTATGGCATCATTTAAAGGACGGTGCTCTCCCCCATCCCCCTTGAGACAGGGTTTTTCTATGTGGCCCAGGCTGACCTTGAACTCACCGAGATCTGCCTGCCTCTGTCTTCTGAGTGCTAGAATAAAAAGTGAGCCACCATGCCCTCCTGATTTTCATTTATAATGACAGGAAGCTGAGGTTTGCAGCAGTTGAGTAATCCATCGTCACAGCAGCAGAAAAGCCATACTTGGCTTCCGGGTTCTTCAGATGCCCCTTTTCCCGTTCCACAGTGTTCCACAGTGGCTCTGCCACTCTCCATCCCACCAGCACTGCGAGCGTCCAGGTTCCACGCAGCCTTGCCCACGCTGTCCTGTTGTTAGAGAACTCTTTCTGTTTATAGTGCGTGTGAAGTGACAGCGCATCGTGGTTTTGATTTGGATTTCCCTGATGACTGAGGTGCTGGGAACCTTTCCTTGTGTTTACGTCTGAATACCTTTGGAGGAATGTCTGTTCAAATCCTTTGCCCGTTTTAAAATTGGGTTCTCTTTGTGTTTTAGAAGTTTCTTAAATTAAGAAAAAATGGTTTCTGTGGTGTGGTAGGTGCACACTCGTTCGTGTCCATGCTATGGCACACGTGGACGTCAGAAGACAGCTTGTCGGGGTGGGTGCTGGCAGTCGGGTTTGGTGGCACGTGCCTTTACCCACTGATGATGGTGCACATCTCACCTGCATGTCAAGTTTGTTTGTTCCTCTCATTTATTATTGTTTTTGACATTTTCAAAATTTATATGATAAACAATAAATTTTACTCTCAGAAGTTTCCTGTGTGTTTAGGACATAAGTCCCCTATCATATATATGATCTGCAAATATTTTCTCCCACTCAGTAGACTTCCTTTTTTAAACACACAGGTTTATTTATTTTTAGTTTTTGTCTTTTGCCTGCATACTTGTTGGTGCGTCACTCGTGTGCCGGATGCCCAGGGAGGTTAGGAGAGGGCGTTGGGTCCTGGAACTGGAGTTCCAGGCAGTTGTGAGCAGCCATGGATGCTGGGAACTGAACTCAGGTCTTCTGCAGAGCAGCTCTTAACCACCAAGCCATCTCGCCAGCCCCTAGGTTGTCTGTCTGTCTGTCTTTCTGTCTTCTTTTTTTGAGACGGGGTTTCTCTGTGTAACAGCCCTGACTGTCCTGGAACTCACATAGAATCACCTGCTTCTGCCTCCTGAGAGTGCTGGGATTAAAGACGTGTGCCATCACTGCTGCTGGCTAGGTTGACTTTCTTAATAATAATCTTCGGCATAGAGCTTTCAAATTTCTAACTTGTGTATGTTCTTTTTTGTTGTTAATTACTGTCATGTCTAAAAATTTAGTACCAGATTTTCAGGATAATGGAAACCTACCCATGTTCTAAGATTTTAAAATTTCAGATCCACCCTCCCTCCTTCTCTCCGTCCCTCCCTCCCTCTCTCCCTCCCTCCCTCCTTCTCTTCCTTCCTCCTTCCCTTCTTTCTTCTCTCCCATTGCCCCTAAATCTGAGCTCCTCTTCTTAGGTCCTCGACTAATTTTGAGCAAATTTTTGTACATGGTGTGTTATAGGAGATCCACAATGATTCTGCTACACGTGGATACCCAGCCATGGAAGCATGGTTTGTGGAGCACTAATTTGAACTTTCAAGTCCTTGTGCCTCCTCTCAGTAGCATTTGCATTTTGCTTTGGGTTTTGATTTCATCGCCTCCTTCCTTGCTCTACTTCCTGTTTTCTTTCCTTAAGAAAGGATACATGTAGGGCAGGGGTGCTTGCCTTTCATACCAGGCACCTCATAAAACTGGGCATTGTGGCTGTAATCTCAGCAGGAGGCAGAAGGATCAGAAGTTCAAATTCACCCTTGGCTACACAGTAAGTCTGAGACCAACTGGAGTACATGAAACATTTTGTCAAAAAAGAAAAGAAGCCAGGCAGTAGTGGCGCACGCCTTTAATCCCAGCACTCAGGAGGCAGAGCCAGGCGGATCTCTGTGAGGTCGAGGCCAGCCTGGGCTACCAAGTGAGCTCCAGGAAAGGCACAAAGCTACGCAGAGAAACCCTGTCTCGAAAAAACAAAAACAAAACAAACAAACAAAAAAAAAAAAAAAAAAAGAAGAAAAGAAAGTGGATTCATGAATGTTTTCTTTGTGACACTGCTTAATCCCTTGTGTAAAGTTCATCAAATATTTGAATTTTTTCTTCTATTTAAAAACTTGTGTTGCTTCGCAGGATTTATTTATTTGTTTGTTTATTTGAGGTAGAGTCTCTCGCATAGTTCTGACTGTCCTGGAACTCACTCTGTAGACCAGGCTGGCCTTGAGCTCACAGAGATCCGCCTGGCTCTACCTCCTGAGTGCTGGGATTACAGGCATGAGCCACCACTACCTGGCTTTATGTCTCCTTTTCAGTTAGACTTTCTATTGCATTTTTAGTGACTTTATTTGTGTTGGGGGCAGTGTTAGCAGCACGCGTGTGTCACAGTGTATGTGTGGAGGTCAGAGGACAACTTTCACGAGTCAGCCATCTCCTACCATGCTGGTCCTAGGAGTGGAACTCAGTTCTCAGGCTTGGTGGCAGGCACTTTCCCCACTGAGGCCTCGCTCCAGACCACTGTCTCCTTTTTAACCCGTCTAGACCCGAGCCCACGCAGGGGTGCCGACCGACCATATTCAGAGTCGGTCTTCCCACATCAGTTAACCAAATGTGGACAGTTCCTCACAGGTGCTCCCTGAGATTAGTTTCGTAGGTGATTCTAGGGACTATCAAGTTGACGGTCAGCATTAATGATCACAGAATGATTGGGACACGGAAGGTTTGGCGATATATGTCCATAATCCCAGCACTCGGGAGGCAGAAGCAAGGGACTTTGAGTTCAGGGTCAGTCTGCGCTCCATCGTGAGATTCTAGGTCAAACATTAAAACAAAATAGAAGTTCCAGTGACTGAATTCTGAGTTTGCTTTATTTTAGGGGTGATTTTGTATTTGATTTTTCATTTTTTTTTCTACCCTAACCTTTTTTCATTTTTGGTACATGCTTAGTTAAAAAATTATTTTCAGTTTTTGCAATGAAGTGTGTGTTTCCCTCACTGCACTCTGTAGTGCTCAGGAGGGTCTGGGGTCACTTGTCCTGGTGACAAGACCTCCCTTGGGAGTCCTTTTTGAGCTTACCATCCAGGTGTGGTGCAGGAGCCCCAGCTCGAAGCCTGGCCTTGGTGTTTGGTGTCGCAGTGTGTTTTATTCCAGGTAGTGTCTTAGCATCTCGTTAGGAAAACACCTTCATTATCTATGGTGCTGTTTATGTGCCTTGGAGCCTTATTACCAGTGGAACAAAGGCATCATTTCATCTTTCATTTTCTAGTCCTAAGCATTGTACCAGAGTGCAGAACAAAATGAGCATATCTACTGTGTTTTCAAGGGAATTGTCCGTCAACAAAGTGATTCATCAGCTGCTTAAACTCTGGACTGGGGCTTCGTCCGTAAAGTGCTGAGTTAGATCTCTAGAATTCTCCCTCTCACACACAGAAATGCGAAAAACTGGGTATGGTGGGCTGAGTTTGTAATTCCCATGCTGGGAAGTGGAGACAAGCAGATTCCTAGAGTTTGCTGGCCAGCGAGTCCAGCCTACCTAGGGAGTTAGTCATAAGCCAGCAAGAGATCATGTCTCAAAGACAGACAGACAGGCAGGCAGGCAGGTAGGTAGGTGATGATAGATAGATAGATAGATAGATAGATAGATAGATAGATAGATGATAGGTAGGTAAGTAGATGATAGATAGATAGATAGATAGATAGATAGATAGATAATAGATAGATAGATGACAGGTAGGTAGGTAGGTGGGTGGATGGATGGAAGAGCTGGTGAGAAAGCTCAGGAGGTGAAGGTGCTTGCCATGGCTTCTGATGACTTCAATGCCACCCCTGGGTGGGAGAAGGGAAATGACTCCGCAGAGTTGTCTTTGACCTCCAGAGGCACTCTGTGGCACATACACATGCAGCCATGTGCACAATAAATGCGTAAAGGTGGACAGTGCCTGAGGGATGATACCCGGCATTGCCCTGGCCTCCACACACATGCATACATGTGTATGTGTACATGCACAGTAACCCCCCCACCCCCTGAGCTTGAACTCCTTTAGTGCTGCTTTATGCAGAGCAGGTAGCAGGGGCATGCTGCTTTCTTTACTACCCATGTCTTCTTAGGGAGAAACTGAGCTGGCTTGATCTGGATTGAATCTGTAGCTCTAGCTGTACCTTCATGTACATCTTTTGCTCAAAGACTGGTCCAAGAAGTAGTGGGGGCTTATTTTCATGTTTGCTTGCCATTTATTCCATTACACCACATGCATGAGTTCCCAGTTGAGGAGGACAGCTCTCTAAGAAGAAAGGTGCTTCTCAGTGTGCGCGGTCTCAGTGTGCGCGGTCTACTTTGTGCTGCTTGGCTTACTGGTACTGATGGGCATGCCGAGCATGTGGTTCATGGCTTAGACCCACATTCTAAGTGAAAAAAGCTTTCCAATCAGTTATTTGTTTTTTTCAGAGCTGGGAGTAGATTTCTAAGTTCACCAAAGCATTTGTCTGGATATAGTAATGATGTTTTGCTGAATTGTATAGTAATGATTGTATAGAAGAACCAGGGAAGAATGACTTAAGAATCTCACTGGAATTACTTGGCTAGACATCTTTTGGGATAGGTTGGGGCTAGAATGGATGCCGATATGGTGTGTTAATGAGAACTGAGCCCACAAACAGCTTTTAATGAGAACTGCTGCCATTAAGAGTTATTCTTGGACCGGGTGGTAGTGACACACACCTTTAATCCCAGCACTCAGGAGGCAGAGGCAGGCTGATCTCTGTGAGTTCGAGGCCAGCCTGGTCTACAGAGGGAGATCCAGAAAAAGCACCAAAACTTTGCAGAGAAACCCTGTCTTGAAGAGAGAGAGAGAGAGAGAGAGAGAGAGAGAGAGAGAGAGAGAGAGAGAGAGAGAGAGAGAGAGAGAATTATTCTTGGGTTGAGGGGCTAGGGCTGTAGCTCAGTCAATATAGTGCTCGGCTGCCATTCACAAAGCCCTGCATTTCATCCACAGTCCCACTGGACATAATGGCATGTGCCTGTGACCTCTGCACTTTGGAAGTTGAGGCAAGGGCATATAGAGTTCCAGGCCAGCCTGAGACCCTGTCTCAAAATACTACCACCACCCACACCAATCCTGTTATCCCGAGTGATTAGTAGAGACTGTAAGGCTATATAGATTGCTGAGTCTGCATTCAACAAACATTCCTAATGCTATGGGGTAGAGAGAAGAAAGGCTCTCAGCCTTCCTTAAAGAGACCTGTGTTTCTAAGGGAAGACAGACAAGTGATGAGATGGCGGATTCCGTGAGTTGGAGTGCTACTGTGGGAGAATAGAGAGGAAAGTTCTGCCGTAGTTCACATGTGTGCCCCCCCAACTGTATGTCACATTAATGGAATTGGGAGTGGAGCCTTTGGAGGTCGTCAAACTACGATGGCGCTAAGATGCTGGGGTTCCCCCAGTGGCATTGGTGGCTTTGCTCGATGACAAAGAGACACAGCTAGTGTGTTTGCTCGGATGCTCTTTTCATCCTGTGATGTGGCAAGAAAACCTTCCCACAGGCCAGTGCCGCGCTGTTCTTGGATTCAGAGTCTCCAGAACTATGAGCCAAATAAACCATTTGCTGTGAGTTATTCAGCCTGAGGTATTTTGTTTTAGCAACAGAAAGCAAACTAAGACAAGTTCCTAATCTGGGACGGAGGGAAAAGACATCTGTTTGTGTGTCTCTTCTATCTAGCTTTTGTGTATCTCTCAATCCCTCAGTCACCTCTTTCTGTTGTGACCTGGAAGTGTGTGAGATCCAAGTGCACGCTCTCCTGTTGGGAGCTCCGGGGCCCGTTTGTCATCTTCCATCCATGGAGAGCTTTGTTGGCCGGGGGCTCGTGATCATGAAACACACAGTCTGGCCCCAGGGAGTTATTCTTGCCATGTTCTCATTTTGTAAGTGGCTGCAGATACAAGGGTCCAGAAGCACCTTTGCTGAGAGGCTGTTTGACACTAACCTCTTGGAGAATGAGATCTTCACAAATTAAAGCTTCTATTTCCAGAGCTTCACTTGAATCAGTAAATTGGTTTTGGAATTTTGGGGGTGGGAAGAGACATGCCCTTTTGGAAAACTGTTGCTGTTGTAGCTTGTGAATAGTGATGGCATTGTTGGCATTGTGTAGTTTTTATTGTAGTTACAAGCCCATTGTGTACACTGATTATTCATTTGAAAACCGATTCTTAGTAGATATTCCTGTGTTTTTTTATTATAAGTGAATGTACTTAATGATGTTATTTTATTTACTATTTGTGTGTGTGTGTGTGTGTGTGTGCTTACATGCATGGCACATTTGAGAAGGTCAGAGGACAACTTGTGGGAGTCAGTTTTCTCCTTCTATCATATGGGGCCTAGGGGTTGAACCTGGTGTCAGGCTTGTGTGGTAAGCCCCGCCCCCCATCTTCTCTTCTATCTCATAAGTGAATCCAGTCTGTACGAGTTGTAAATGAGACTCTTCACATTTGCGTCAATTATCCAGAAATGTCGAGTGCTGCTCAAATGAGTGGAAGTTTTCTAGTGTAAAGCATTCTCTCTTTTTGGTGTGTGTGCACATGTGGTTTAGGTGTATGTTTGTATGTATGTGTTCATACAGGTATGAATGTGATATATGTCTGTATGTGAATCCGGGTGCGTGTGCACATGTGTGGAGGCCATGTGGTGAATTCGGGTGTCTTTCTCAATTGCGTTTTACCTTACGTTTTTGGAGACAGTCTCTCACTGAGCCGGGAGCTCACTACTCAGCTAAGCTGGCTGGCCGGTAAGCCCCAGGGATTTGCCTGTCCCTGCCTCCCCAGAGCCATGTCACAAGCACATGCCACCACTCTGGCTTTTTACAGGGCTGCTGGAACTCGAACTCAGGCCCCTATACCAGCACCGCCAGCACTTCACCTACTGAGCCTTCTCCCCAGCGCCTCCCCTCCCCCATGCATAAAAATAGATAATACGTGCATAATTTAAAGTTTCTTTCCTCTCTGCCATCTGATGTCATTGTTATTACTTACATACATGAACAAACACGCTCCCCCTGTGTGGATGGTCGTCTGTTACAGACTCCTGCGTTGTGCTTTTCTAGGGCTTGTGTCTTGGAGCTTGTCCTGTAGTGCATTAAGGACTTCTTCCTCTTCATCATTTCATGAACGTCTGACTAGCGTGCTGTTGTGCTGTGTACTGTGTTCACTGTGGCTTCAGCTGATGGACAGTCTGTTGACTCCAGTATGCTTTAGAAATAAGGCTACAGAGAAGAATTCTGTAGTATTTTGTGTAAGTAAATACATTTCCAGAAGTTAATTTTTTCCATTATTATTATTTTTTAACTTTTTTTGAGACAGGGTCTCAGTATATATCGTGACTATCCTGGAACTCATTATGTATGTACACCAGGCTGGTCTCAAACTCACAGAGATCCACCTGCCTCTGCCGCCCAAGTGCTGGGATTAAAGGCATGTACTATAATCAGGAGACTGATGTTGACAGTTTTTAAACAATTTTTTTTTTGTCCTTTGAACCTTTCATACATGTATACAATGAATTTTGATAACATTCATCCTCCCCTTCCCTCTCCAGGTCTTCATATCTCCTCAATGTTGACATATTTTTTTAAAATTATCATTATTTTTACATTATATGTATGTGTCTATGTGAGCTCGTGTGCAGTGGAGGCCAGAAAAAGGTGTTTGACCCCCTGAAGCAGGAGTTATAGATGGTTGTGAGACATCTGAAGTGGGTGCTGGGAACTAAGCACGGTCCTCTGCAAGAGCAGTGTGTGCTCTAACCACTGAGCCCTCTCCTCAGTCTCACTGGTGTTCTCTTTTGTGAGTGTGCATGTTAATGATACTCTCACCTGAGGGGTGGGACAGACACAAAGACATTTATCCAATCACTTGCTACTCACATGAGGGGTGGGGAATAGACATGAAGACATTTATCCAGTCACTTAATGATTGACAGCTGCTGCTTTGGATGTGCAGTAACCATTTTCTTGTTTGCTTGCTTGTTAGTGCTGAGGATCAAACCTGGGACCTCACACATGCCGGGAAAGTGATCTGCTGCGGAGCCACACCCCAAACCTGCCATGCTTAATTAATTAATTTTGTGGCAGGGTCTTGCTATGTCGCTTTGACTGACCTGCAATTTGCTGTGGATGCTAGGCTGGCCTTGACCTCGGAGAGAGATACACTTGCCTCTGCCGTGCCGGGATTAAAAGCGTGTGCTACCATGCCTGCTTGCCATGCTTATTTTAAATTGTTGAGACGGAAGCCGGCTTGAGAAGTTGTGCTGCTTTACCTGTTTGTAGTTTTGAGTCCTTTGCTCAGTCGCAGAGAAGAGTTCCTCATGTGTTCATACCCCGACCTTCCTACACCTTCTGTCTTCACATTAATACTCAGACCTTAATAGGCTCTCCTTTTGTCAACTGGGTGCAGCTCACCTCCCGGGGGACATTTGCCACTCTGTGTCAGCTGTTACACTATCAAGTGACATATCAAATGCTCGCCTTTTATTCACCCATGTTTGGGTATTTTCCAGTTCGGATACATCTGGGAAAATCTCTCAAGCTGGATGGTATACATGCTCCTTGCTGTTTGGAGTAGATTTTGCTGCAAGAAATGAACTATACATGTAGTGTTAGGAACTGAAAGTCTTATCTTTAAAGGGTATATAATACAAAGATCTTCATAAAATAAGTATGTGTGCGCCTATGCATATGTGCCTCTGTGTATAGAATTATATTGTTATAATTATAAAAAGCAGGGAATAAGATGAACACTTTAAGATTTAAATAATTGCCACATTGTCCCCCTGAATTGGCCTAGATAGATGCAAACGTTAAAGTATTAAAAGGTACAGATATCTGTAGAGTGCTCCAGTAAGTAACAGCAGGTCAAGGACATATGGGCCTTCTATAGATAGACCATATGTTAGGTTCTAAAACAAGCCTCAATACATTTAAAAGGATGGAAGTCCTACAAAGAGTTCTCTGACCACAGTGGAATGAAATGAAATATCAATAGAATGGAATTTGAGAAATTTGCAAATACGTTCAATTTAAAATTTGTACTCTGCAACCACCACGGCTGAAAGAGAAGCTGGTGGTCCTATTTACACACCATGAATGGACTTTGCCCCCTGTATTATGTCCTTCAAATGACTGAGGTGGGAATATAATATGCTTTATGACAGTTACACAAAACCTTGTTATTCACCTGCTCAGGAATAAATGTTATTGAATCCCAGCAATATTCCATGCAAAAACTCAAACCAAACCAAAGTGTGTCCCAAATTAGATAATCTGGGCAGGGGCAGTGCTCAGGGGAATGTGGTTCCTAAGGCCCCTCCCTGAAGAGCTGGTGCCAGTCAGTGGTTGGGGGAGAGGAAGCTCATTTCTGCAGTGTTGTGGGCACTCCTAAGCGGACTGAGTGAGCTCCAGCAGTGCCTCCCGCCTCTGTTCGTGGAAGCAGCTGTGATCCAACTCAGTGGGCTGCCAGAACCAAAAAGCAAACCCAAACCCCAAACCTAAACACACAAAACCCCAAACCTAAACACACAAAACAAAACCCCAACAAACCAAAAGATAAGGAAGTAGGAGGGGGCCAGGTGGTGGTGGTGCACCCCTTTAATCCCAGCACTCTGGGAGCAGAGGCAGGTGGATCTCTGAGTTCGATGCCAGCCTGGTCTACAGAGCAAGATCCAGGGCATCTAGGACTGTTACACAGAGAAACCCTGTCTCGAGAAACAACAAATAAACAAACAAACAAAAGGTAGGAGGGGGACGTGTTAGGAAGAAGGGGGTTCAGCAGGAGTGGGAGGAGGAGAAGGGTAGGGGTCAAACGACTGACGTGTTCTGTAGCTAGAGTTTTCCTGCCTTGCCCACAGTCAGGACAAATCTCACTCACCCGCCAGTCCCACAGCCGCTCAGACCCAACCAAGTAAACACAGAGACTTATATTGTTTACAAACTGTATGGCCGTGGCAGGCTTCTTGCTAACTGTTCTTATAGCTTAAATTAATCCATTTCCATAAATCTATACCTTGCCACATGACTGGTGGCTTACCGGTGTCTTCACATGCTGCTGGTCATGGCGGCAGCTGGCAGTGTCTCTCTCCTCAGCCTTCCGCTTCCCAGAATTCTCCTCTCTCCTTGTCCCACCTACTTCCTGCCTGGCCACTGGCCAATCAGTGTTTTATTTATTGACCAATCAGAGCAATTTGACATACAGACCATCCCACAGCAGTGTTCTATACAGTTACATATATATATGTAATATATAGTTTATAATATTTAATACACATATATATGTATGAAAGAATAAAGATCCCCAGTAACCTAATAATAATAACCTAACAGTAGTACTTTCAACAATAAATAAATAAATTAAGCTTTTTTTATGTACAAGCACCTTTTTAATCTTTGATAAAATATTTTATTTTTACTCAGGTACATGTGTGTGTCTTCCATATGTGTGTGGGTGCCTGTGGGGGCCAGAAGATTGGATTCCCTGAAGCTAGAGTCCCAGGTGATTGTGAGTCTCCATGTGCTGGGTGCTGGGATCCAAGCTCTGGTTTTCTGGAAGAGCAGTAAATGTTCTTCACCTCTGAGCCATCTCTCTAGTCTCCTTTTACCTTTTAAAAGCAGTAATTTAACTAATGTATTGTACAGATAGATTTAGGATTTCTCAGTGACCTCCCACATATGATATATTGCTCTTTCTGTCTACCCCTCCTTCATGCATTCCATTATTTTTCCTTTTCCCATCATGTCCTCTTCCCTTTCCCTATTGGTTTGTTTAGGTTAGCATGCTGACCTCGACTTCCGTATGCTTTCCTGCAAATGATAGCATTTCCTCCTCCTGCATGTGGGTCTGTCTGTCTTGTGTCTGTGTGTATGTGTGTGTTTGTGTGTGTGTACAGTCATGAATGTGGTAGCCCAAAGTTGAAGTCAGGTATCTTTCTTGATTGCTCTTTATTTTACTTTTTGAGGCACAGGATCTCTCACTGAACCTAAGGCTGGCGATTTCACTTGGTGATCTGGTGAACCCATCTCCACCTCCACACAGATTTCTATGTATTTTCTTCTAATAGTTTTAACATTTTAGGTCTTACATTAAGTAAGGTCTTTTGAACAGGTGTCTAGTTTTAGGCATCTACTTATGAATATCCAGATTTCTTTATTTTTCATTTTTAAAAAGGTGTTTATGTATATGAGTGTTTCTCATGAATGTATGTATGTACACCATGTGCATGCCTAGTTCCCAAGAAGGCAGGAAATAGGCATCAGGTTCCCTGAAACTGGAGTTACGGGTTGTAAGCCACCATGTGGATGATGAGAATTGAATCCAGGTCCTCTGCAAGAATGAGGGGTTGCTCTAACCACTGGGCCATCTCTCTAGCCCCTGTTTGTTTTTAAAGCCCTAGTTGTTATATGTAGCCATTTTTCTCTAACATGGGCTTGGCATCTTTGTTGAGAATCAGATGCTGTATCTGCATTGGTTTATTTCTGGGTCCTTCAGTCTGTTCCCATTGCTCTACCTACCTATTTTATGCCAATACTGTACTGTTTTGTTGCTTCTGAGTGACTTGGCTTGAAATCTGTTTTGATGGATATGTATAGGTTCTGCAACTTGTTTTTAGATTTCATCTGTTTGCAATATTATTTCCTATCCTTTCATTTTTCATGTGTCTGTGCTGATGAGGTGAGTTTCTTGCAGGTAGAAATGTGTTGGATATTTTATCGGTTTAATTAATTACTGCTAAGTCCTTGACTCAGCTTCCTGGGACTTGGCCTGACCAGGGGCAGTAGGGAATAAAGAAAGACAAAGACAGACACACAAAAAAGCTGGGTTAGGCTATCTGGGCTCTCAGATGGGGAAGCTACAGCACTGTGGGAGCTCAGTGTATTATGTAGAGTTGAGCAGAGAGGTGGGGTTATTGCTGTACATCTGAACACGGGGATGGGCTCTTCATTGTGAGGCTGGATCAAGTTAGCCAATCAATCTAGGTAGGAGCAGTCTCTGTGCAGGAGCAGTCTTCAGGCCATCATCCCCACATCTAGTAAGGAGGAAGCATGGTAGACCTTTTCTGCACACACTATCAACACTCACACTTGGACGCCCGAGGAAGGCTTTGCCATCTCTCAACATCACACATCACAGTCAGGACTTCACACATGTAGGGCTTCCTTTTCTCTCCACAAACTGTCCATTTATGAAATATATTTTGCCAGTATGTCTCTGTTTCTCTCTGTGTGTCTCTCTGTCTCTGTCTCTGTCTCTTTCTGTGTGTGTTTTAAGTCATGGTCTTGGTCTGAGTTCAGGCTGGCCTTGAACTCAGGATCCTTCTCATTCAGACTTTTGCCTGCTGGCATTTTGTGCACCTTTCCTGGCTTTTAAGTCTTTAAGTCGGCGAGTGAATACCTTCTCTTTTTGGGGCCATTCTTGGAAGGTACTTGCTGGTCCTCCCTTTCTTTTCTGCCTGAGAATCACTTTACTGGATTAATAATATTTGATTCTTTTCTCTTTGCCTTTGCTTGCCAACTGTTCTCTTGACATTTACTCTTTCTCATGCTTTTATGCGTGTGTTTATCTTGCATTCTCTTTTGGGTGTAGGATTCCTTTAAGTGTATTTGACAATGCTGACCTAGTGTCAGGAATTCCTTTGGTCTATGCTTATATTGAGAGGTCTTTTCAACTTTATTTTTGAAGAATTATTTGCTGAGTATAGGAATAGAGGTTGGCAGTTGTTTTCTTTCAAGGCTTGAAATATATCACTCTATATGTCCTTCTAACCTTTAGAGTTCCTGCTGAGAACTGCCAGCAGTCTAACCTGCTGTGCTCGGAATGTAAGTGGCAGGATGCCTTCTGCCTAGCATGCTTGGGGTCCTGGGCTTACTCACCAGCACTAGGGCAGGAGGTGGGAGGAAAAAAATAACCTAACTTCTACCTTAGGAAACCAGTAACACAGTAACCTCACAGCGAGCAGAGGGAGGTGACATAGACTAGATTGGAAAGGAATCAGATAGAAATCACCAGAGCAAAAGCTGCTCTGCATTATGTAGATCTTCCTAGCTGGTCTTGAACTCACAGAAATATGCCTGCCTCTTCCTCCCAAATGTTGATATTAAAGGTAACAAAATTGCCAAACGTTGAATTAGACTGATCAAGAAAAAGTGTAAGACACAAATCAGAAGTGGAGGGACATGATTACTGACTTTATTGGGAGTGGGGGAGATTACAAGAAAAAATTATATGCTAACAAATTAGAAAACTTAAATGATATATCTGTGTTTCTAGAAAAGTACTGAAATTGACTTAAAGCCCAGTCCCAGAGGCTTTACATTTGGTGATTCTATCCAGTGTTTTATGAAGAATTCACACACAGTCTCGACAAACTCCAACTAAAGAACAAGAGGCAGTACTGGGATTAAAGGTGCGCGCGCACACGCACACGCACACGCACACGCACACACACACACACGTTTTTGTTTTTTTAAACAAGGGTATAAAAAGGCCAATTCAGCGGAGGAATGGGATAGTCTTTTCAGTAAGTAATGGTGAGACAAATAGGTGTCCTTATGCAAAAGGTTGGATTTGGATCCCTACCATAAATAGATTATGTGTATACATTCACATATATATGAACTTTAAATTGATTATAGGCCTAAATGCAAGCTCTAAAACTATAAAATTCTGTGAAGAAAACCATGCATATAAATCTTATGCCTTTGAATAAAGCAGCAGTTTGTTTTTCCTTTTTACTGTATTGAAAACAAGCTGTGGTTTCTTAACTATAACAACAAAGTGGGGGGTAAATTGGTCTTTATAAAGTTTAAAAACTTCATCAAATGACACCATCAAGAGAATGAAAAGAAATCCCACAGATTGAGAAAAAGATATTTGTAATTCTTATATGTGATAAAAGAATTTTATCTATCTAGAATATTTTTTAAAATTCATCTATAGAAAGATTTGTGACCTAAAGGCTAGCTGTGATGACACATGCCTTTAATATCAACATGAGCGAAAGATTTGATAAAGTATTTCTCTAGAAATGATGCTCAAATGATCTGGCATGCATGAAGCCCTTTCCTTAATCCTTAGTGCAAACCACCCCCCCCAACCTTCTTTAAAGTTCTAATTGTGTGTGTGTGTGTGTGTGTGTGTGTGTGTGTGTGTGTGTGTATGTGTGTGTGTGTGTGCGCGCGCGCGCGCGCGCCATGCTGGTAGAGGCCCGAAGAGGGTGTTGGATCTCCTGAGCTGGAGTTAAGGTGGTTGTGAGCTGCCAAATGTGGGTGCTGGGCACCAAACTTGGGTCTTCTGGAATTGTAGCAAGTATAACTGGTAAGCCACCTCTCCAGACCTGCTAGCTACCTTCTTCAACAAGTCATGTCAATGAAAAAAAAAGAAAGAAAAGAAAAAGAAACTCAACCTCGGTAGTCTGAGGAAAATACAAATTAAAGCCACAAAAAGATACCACTGTGTACCCACAAGAATGATGTTAAGTTAAAGGGGCAGTAGCCTGTGTTGGTAAGTTGTGCAGGAATATTCTTAATGGGATTATTCACAGTGGTCTCAAAGTAGAAAGAGTCCAAATACAGAAAGAAGATATGACATGTCTGTACAACAGAATATCTTCAGCCAGACTGTGAGTGAAGAACTGACTGATAGGTACTGCCACAATATGGGTAAGCCTTGGAAACAGTGTGCTATGTCAAAGTGTCATGCATGGAGGCCACACGTTTTATGTCTCTATTTATATGTAGTGTCCAAAATAGCCAAACGTAGTGGAGCATTCTTGTAATCTTAGCTAACGTAGGAAGATTGTAAGTGTGAGGCCAGCCTGGGCTATACTGTGATGTCTTAAAAAACCAAAAAAGAAGAAAAGTCAAAGAAAAAAAAAATGCCCCAAATAAGGCTTTGGCTGGGGACATGGCTCAGTTGGTAGAGTGCTTAGTTAGCATGCACAAAGCCCTGGGCTGGATCCCCGGCCAGCCTGGACTCCATGAGACCCTGTGTCCAATAAATGAATAAATATGATTCAGTGCAAGGCAGTGAAAGAGGAGGTGGGGTGGGCTGCTAAAGCATGAGGACTAGCATTTGAAGCATAGAAGTGTTCTTGAATAAGATAGCAGTGAAGGTCGCACCGTTTGTGTGTATAGTACACGCTGCTGAACTTAGGGGGAGTTAGTGATCGGCGCTTATGCTGGTACCAGAAAGCCTGTGTAGAAGTTGCTGGGGTCTGGAGGTCTGATTTTCACTGGTGCGAGACTGAAGCTGCAGCTGTGTGAGAGGCCCCTGACGTCAGGTATTGGAGGACTGGGTGGGTGATGCCCATTCTCTAGAGGAACCAGTGTGTGAGCTCCACCCTGTCTGATGCTCCTTGTCTCCCTAACAAGCTGGTACTCTGCCAGGATCTCATCTCCATGGAGGCCCTGCTTTGGGAAGCTGTAACCTAAGTTGTTATTACCCTCTCCTAGCCAGGGCTAAGTGCCTTCATTTTGTAACAAATTGCTATGCTGATGTTGACACTAATCCCTTTATATACGTTTAAATGTTTTTTAAAGGGAGAAGAAAAATCAGCCTTGTTAAAAAAAAAAAGGCCTTTGTTTTCAGTTGATAGTTCATTTTGAAAAACTAAGGTTGGTATTAAATAAACGGGGTTTTGTTTGAGGTTTTTTTCTGTTTAAAAAACATGAGAAGTGTGGAAGTATGGGGCTAGTAAGACGGTTTAGGGGTTAAAGGTGCTGAGCTGTTTGAACTCCAGACTCCATGTGCTACAAAGCGAGTTTCTGCAAGTTGTCCTCTGATCTCCACATACATGTTGTGGTGTGTGCACACACGCAAAATGAAATGTTAAAAAGAATATGTTAAGTAGAAAGATAACCATTCAGTAGAAAAGAAAACATTCATGATCTTATTAATTAGGCTATAATTTAATATTTTATATTTTTATACTTTTTGAAACAATAGGCTTTGTTATATAGCATAATTTAATATAATTCCATATCCTGTGTTGTTTACTTTTTTATTATTATACTTTCCTCATACATATATATATATATATTATATATTTTACTTTTTTTTTTTTTTTGGTTTTTCGAGACAGGGTTTCTCTGTGTAGCTTTGCGCCTTTCCTGGAACTCACTTGGTAGCCCAGGCTGGTCTCGAACTCACAGAGATCTGCCTGGCTCTGCCTCCCGAGTGCTGGGATTAAAGGCATGCGCCACCACCGCCCGGCTATATATTTTACTTTCTTAAACATGAAAAACGTTTTGTATATGAGGGTTTTTCCTGTGTCTGTGCACAACACGCATGCAGTGCCCTGGCAAACCAGAAGAGGGCGTTGGATCCCCTGGACTTACAGATGCTTGTGAGCTGCCATGTGGGTCCTAGGAGCTGAACCCTGCTCCTCTGTAAGAGCTACAAGTGCTCTTAACTGTTGAAGCCTCTCTCCAGCCCTTCATTTGTTTTAAAACGTAAACTTTACAATCCTTTTCTTTTTTAAGTCATGGACAGTCTGTAACACGTACAGAAGCAGAGGGAATAGTGTTACAAACCCTCATCTCCCATCATGGCAGCTGTCTGTGCACAGGCCTCTCTTTGATCTTGGAGAGAGTTCTTAGAAGTTGAAAAGAGAAGTGACTCTTTTTAAAATTGTTAATTTTTGTGGTGATGGGAACCGAACTGGGGTCCTCTGCACGAGCATTGAACACTCTAGCTGCTGGGCTGGCTCTCCAGCCCCTAGACAACTGCTTAAAGATGCTTCACTGCTAACAGTGTCACTGAAGGAAGGCATCGAGGGCCTTCTGAAGACGGGTGATTTAGGGGACATGTTCAAGCTGCTGCTAGTGAGGGAGAGATGCTTATCCCAGAGCAGGTGACTGGGAGGTTGAAGGTTAAAGGTCTGAGGAGACAGAAACGGGTTGACATCATCTCTATGGGCGTTGAAGTCATGGAGGAAACCAGAAGAGGTAGAGAGGGAGCTAGCTCACTGGAGTGTGGGCTGGTGATGGGAAGCTGGGCTGGCATGGTGGGGCTGGGTCTGACTGAGGTGAGGTGCAAACCTGTCTTTGGCCCTCAGCGGAAGTGCTGCTGGGTCCCCGAGTGTTTTGTCTTCCTCCTATGCTACAGGCAGCTGCCTGTCTTCCTTGTTCTAGGCAGTTGGAGCCCCGAGTCTCCAGGCTGTGCAGTGTAGTACCACAGTGAGAGTCGGCTACACCTGTCTTCCCATGGCTAGGAAGTGTTCACCGAGTGAGTGTGTGGGCTGCAGCGTGTGGCCTTGGGGGGAGAGGAAAGAGAAGGAAGAAGAGCAGAGCAAGTACAGCAGCTCCTGCTGCAAAGCATGCTAAGCTGTGATTGCTGCACAGTCTGTGGAAGGAGCCGCAGTTTAGTGGACACGTGCTGCTTTTGACTCAGTGCGAGTCAATTCCACCACGTCTGGGCTTCCAGGGGCTGGTCTGTCTTCTACATATGTCCTGAGACATTTCAGGTGGTTTTCATTTATTGTTAATTAATTATAATTATATAACTCTCCCCCTTCCCTTTTCTTCTTCCAGCCCTTTCCAAGTGCCCTCTGATATATCGTGTGTGTGTGTGTGTGTGTGTGTGTGTGTGTGTGTGTTTGTGAATATGTGTACCTGTGGGTACGTGTGCAGGCACAGCACATATGTAGATCAGAGGGCAACCTCAGGTACCTTTTGTTAGGTCCCTAGCTGGACTTGGGCTAAGCTAGCTGGTCTGCAAGCTTCAAAGCGCCCTCCAGTGTGTCCTGTGTGGGCCGGGAGGCTGGAAGGCTGTGCTGATGTCCCCTCTTCTCACGTGACCTCTGGCCTCAGGTTCTAGCTTGAAGGCTCCCCGGCTTTGCCTTGGCCTTTAAAGAGAAGAAGGTTTATGTTGGCACAGTTTCTAGTATGTCAGTCCATCTGGCAGGGAGGGCATGGCGGCTGGAGTAGGTAGTTCTGGCCGTGGCCCTGCATGCTGGTATATCAGACAGCAGGTCGGACTGGCAACCTGACTGCTTACTGACGTTTCTGGGAATATCACTTCCTGAGAGTTTCCTGAGGGTCTGTTTATGCGTTGACTAGCGCCTCTGAGTCCATGGCCCACTGCTGTAGCTAACGTTCAACAATGAATCCGTGCGATCCGTGCTTTGAACTTTCAGTGAGGGGTAGCGGGTAGTGTAGTGGGAAGAATCACAGACTTTGGGACCATGTAGAATGCTTCTTTCTTTCTTTCTTTCTTTCTTTCTTTCTTTCTTTCTTTCTTTCTTTCTTTCTTTCTTTCTTTCTTTCTTTCTTTCTTTCTTTCTTTCTTTCTTCCTTTCTTCCTTTCTTCCTTTCTTCCTTTCTTCCTTTCTTCCTTTCTTCCTTTCTTCCTTTCTTCCTTTCTTCCTTTCTTCCTTCCTTCCTTCCTTCCTTCCTTCCTTCCTTCCTTCCTTCCTTCCTTCCTTCCTTCCTTCCTTCTTTCTTTCTTTTTTTCTGAGACAGGGTTTCTCTGTGTAGCTTTACGCCTTTCCTGAAACTCACTCAGGCTGGCCTCGAACTCACAGAGATCTGCCTACCTCTGCCTCCCAAGTGCTGGGATTAAAGGCATGCGCCACCACCGCCCAGCTTTATGTAGAATGCTTTTATTTTATGTTTACTTTTTATATTTTAAAAATAACTTATGAGGGTGGTTGTGTATGCCATGGCACATCTGTGGAGGTCAGAGGACAACTTTGTGGAGTCAGTTTCTCCTTCTACCTTTACATGGGTTCCAGGGATTGAATTCAGGTCACCAGGTTTGTGTGGCGTCTTTACCCACTGAGCCATCTTCCTGGCCCTCATTTTAAATCGCCGTGTGTGTGTGTGTGTGTGTGTGTGTGTGTGTGTGTATTATGCACACCCGTGTGTACCTTTGTTTGCATGCAGAGGCGAGAGGAGGGCATTGGATGTCTTCCTTGGTCACTTTCTTTCTTGCTCCTTGGAGGTGGGGCCTGTCCCTGGACTTGGAGCTCATGGGTTTTGGCTGAGCTGACTGCTATCAAGCTTCACCCGACCTCCCGTCTGCTGTCCTCAGTGCCGGGGTTGCAGGTGCATGCGAGACCCGTGTCCAGCTGCTTACGTGGGTGCTGGGATCTGAACTCTTGTCGTCAGGCTGGTGAAGCAGGCACTCTTCCCCACCGAGCCGTCTTCCAGCTCTGAGATGCTGCATCTTAGAACAGCTGGATTTCCTGTGCGTCTTCCTGGTTTAGAATGAAAGACTAATTGATAGTAGGAGAGAAGTTGAATGAGAAATGTTTTACTCTGCCAGCTATAGTTAACTAGTTAGCTCTCAAATTTGCTAGTGAAAACAGTTTTACGGGCTGAAGGGGCAGCTCGGTGGTAGGACACTTGTCTGGCACACACAAGTTCTGTGTTCGCGCCTCGGCATTGTAAAAACTCCAAACTCAGTTTTAGTACTTTTTCCTCATTATGCGTTTACAGTGCCCGATCGTGATTTTGAGAACTCATTTCGTAACAAAACGGTAGTCCCAAGAGTAGTTGACGTCAACGGAGAGTCCTGTGTCAACAGCCCGTCTCCTCTCTTCTCTTTGCCTCTCTCCTCCTTTGCTTGGAAAGGAGGCTCCACCCGTGGTGAAACTGCGGAGCAGGAAGGACAGTGTAGCTGCTGCCTTTGACTTTGGGTAATGTGACCGAGCTTGGGTTATGGGTGCTCAGAGGAGCCCGTCCCGTTTCAGGACTGAGTCTATTGAGAGATAAACGATAAGGCAATGAGCTCAGTGCCCACCATGCCTCTCAGAGTGGTGTGAGGGCTTTGGTGGAAGCAGAAGATTGTTTTCCTAACTTGTCTGTTAACAAGCTAGGAAACTGAAAAATACCAGCTTACCAAACACAGAGCTCACTGGCTCAATCCTTTGGGCTTCGCCATTCTGCTAATGAAAATAATAATTACGTTTTTCTGATACACTTGCCAAGTGTTCACGCCTCGCCCCCACATGTGATGGAGCGTGTTTGTGCGGCATGTGTTCTTTGTCTTTGATGGACTGTTTCCTAACAGTCGGTGCTCTGCTCTCCGGCTGATGTGTTCTCCTTTCTTCCTTTTCAGAATGGACTGCTGAATTATGAAGTATTTCAGACTCAGTCGTAGCTCGTCACTCCGCCACTCTCTCCTTCATCGCCTACTAGTTATTTAAATTGGACTTTTAATATCCACCAGCTGCTCTCCAGACACACATGGTGCATTGCTGCCATTCCCCGGATTGCATCTTTGAAACACACGCTCTCCGTAGCCTTCGGCGAACAAAGAGGCCACCTCCCGGTACGGCTACCGGGAGGGAGTCATCCCGACCGCCCCCTAGCCTTGGCCGGATCTGGGTTTGAATCCTACCATGGAGCCTCGAATGGAGTCCTGTCTGGCCCAGGTGCTGCAGAAGGACGTGGGGAAACGGCTGCAGGTTGGCCAGGAACTCATAGACTATTTCTCAGACAAGCAGAAGTCTGCCGACCTTGAGCACGACCAGACCATGTTAGATAAGCTTGTGGATGGACTCGCTACCTCTTGGGTGAACTCTAGCAATTACAAGGTAAGCCTCGCTCTAGGAGGTGCTCTTGAAGGCGGCGGTAAGGCTGTCTTGGCAGATCAAAATGGTCTGGAAAAAATTCATTTGAGAAGTATCAGCCTGATCCCTCGGCTTCCAACACGACACACATGCAAGTTATGGGAAGAGGTGGGGAAGCTTTTATGTGGGGACATTTACAAGCATTTGCAGCCTCGACGTTGAAATTTCGTCATGTTTTGCAGGGAGGTTTTGACACCTTGGTGAATGGCCTCTCACAAATACAAGGTGTCTTTGCTGATCTCTCAGGGGTCAGAATGTAGAGCATTTTAGTTTCAAGTTACTATTTGGAAGTCTGCTAGGTACCTGGCCAGAAAGAGTTTCAATTGTCGGGGAGTGACTTTGACCTTTTGGCTTTGAAGATTAGGGCTCTTCAGGTGCAATAGGTGGAGTGTGTGTGTGTGTGGGGGTGTCTGTAGGAAGGCGGCTATCCTCAGGCCATTTAGGTTGTGAGCATGGACCATTTTACCATTCAAGGTTGAGCTTCAAGAGTGAAGTTTGAAGCCCTGAAGAGGTGTTCTTCACCTGACCCCCTCCTGCATCTCTCCCCTCATCCTTTCCAGGGGGTGGCATCTCTGCATCAGGATTGAGTTGGCGACGGAAGGGTAGGAAGTGTGCATGACTGCTGTTAGTGTTGGAGACTTCGTCAGGGGCCACAGACACCCGGTCTCTTGTGCTGCTCTCTACTGACCCAGTTGCCTCAGGCTGATTTGGGTTTAGGAGAAGGGGCTGCCAGGATTCCTTTTGCTCCCCATTCCACGTACATTGAAGCCCCAGTCTCAAGCAAGAGTGGTGAGCGCTTACATCTGTTAGGACATTACCTAGTACATAATAGTTCATTCACCACTGGGTATACAACTCTCCCTGTCCGTGAAACTGAGCAGGAACCCTGTCTCAATCTATTCATTCGGCAGACGTTAAGAGTGCATCTCCTGTGCGGGCCACCCGGTGCTCTATGGTGAGAGTGTTGGAGATGAGAGGTCAGCAGAGTCTACTTGTGCTTGTGAGGGCCAACAAGTTACCTTGTCTGTGTTTCTGTCATGGCTCCGCTACTCCTGTGTGCATGTTAAGAAACTGAGAAGTACTGTAGGAAATTTAGCAAGCCTAGTAGTAGCTGAGGTAATATCCAGGGAGGAAGAGTGCTTTCTGAACTCACAGCAGACTGGTGCACATCCCTGGCCAATTAGCCTTACTTCTTCCCTCTCCCTCCCTGCAGGGCTGCTGGGCAGTGAGGGCCGCTGGGCAGTGAGGGCCGCTGGGCAGTGAGTGCCGCTGGGCAGTGAGGGCCGCTGGGCAGTGAGGGCCGCTGGGCAGTGAGGGTCGCAGGGCAGTGAGGGTCGCAGGGCAGTGAGGGCCGCTGGGCAGTGAGGGTCGCAGGGCAGTGAGGGCCGCTGGGCAGTGAGGGCCGCTGGGCAGTGAGCGCCGCTGGGCAGTGAGGGCCGCTGGGCAGTGAGGGTCGCAGGGCAGTGAGGGTCGCAGGGCAGTGAGGGCCGCTGGGCAGTGAGCGCCGCTGGGCAGTGAGGGCCGCTGGGCAGTGAGCGCCGCTGGGCAGTGAGGGCCGCTGGGCAGTGAGCGCCGCTGGGCAGTGAGGGCCACTGGGCAGGGCCTTTTGATGCCTGTCCAGGATTACTTTCCTCCTCCTGCCTAACCGCAGGTCTCAGCCAAGGTGTTCCTCCCTCCCCTGAGGGCAGTCTGCTCACGGGAAGGAGGAAGGTAGGGTCCTTGAGTCTGACTGCACTAGGAAGGGAGGTCCCAGCTGGGATAGTGCTGATGTTAATTAGCAACCTGTGGAGCCTGTTTCACTAAGCTTTGAAATGTCTCTGAGTCTCAGGTTCCCCATTTGTAATGTCAGGATAATCAGATTATTTGCTAATCTTTAAAGATTTATTTATGTTTATTTTATATGTATGAGTGTTGGCCTGAATGTTTGTTTGTGTGCCACATGCATACAGTGGCCGGGGAGGCAAGAAGAGGCCATCTCCCTGAACCGAACTGGAGTTACAGACAGTTGTGAGCCACCATGTGGGTGCTGGGAACCGAACTTAGCTTCTCTGCAAGAGCAGTTAATGCTCTTAACCACTAGGCTATTTCTCCAGCCTCTTAAAAATTTTTTTGTATATATGCATGTTTGTGTGTTTGTGAATGTGCATATGCCATGGTGTTTGTGTGTAGGTTAGAGAACCTCAGGTGTTGTGTTTTGCTGAATTGTACTATTTCCAATAAAAACTCCAGAATCAGATATTGGGGTGAAAAACTTATAGATCAAAGAAGCAGAGGAAGAGTGACCAGCTGACCCTCCCTTTCTTATTGGAGACCCAGCCAGCGCCTCTTCTCTTCACAGTCCCAGATGGAAGAAAGTGCGCACGCACGAAAGCCAAGTCCCTCCCTTCTCCTTCCAGTCTGACTTCCCTCTCCGTATTCCTGGCTCTCTATGGCTAATTGAAGTCAGCTAGTCACTGGCTCCACCCTCTGATTCAAAGTTAACTTTATTAATCCAGCCTCGGAGTGTCACAGTGCCATCAAATACCCCACAGCATTCAGGTGTTGGTCCTTGCCTTTCAGTCGGTGTGAGACAGGTCTCTTCTTGCTCACTGCTGTTTTGTGTGCCAGACTAGCTGAGCCATGAGCTTCTGGGGAGTCTCCTGAGCCCACCTCCCCTTGCCCCATAGGAGTGCTCAGATTATAGATGCTCTCCCATGTCCAGCTTTTACGTGGTTCTGGGGATCTGAACTCAGCACTTCACCACCCAGCCCTCTCCCCAGCCAGATACTAAAGGTTTTCTGAGCACTGAATGAGAGATTGGGGCTCGGTTGTTTCTTGCCACTGCATCCTAAGCTCCTTAGTGGTGGCTTTTGTCTTGTGGGGGTGCTGGTCAAAGCAGGTGATTGCACCACTGTTCAGGTACAGCATGCACACGTAGAAACACGCAGGCTTCCTGGCAAGGCAGATGTAAGCAGCACCACTTCCTGGAGAGCCTTGAAGTTTCAGTCCTTCCTCAGAGGGGATTTGGAAAGGCACCGGCGGCGGGGAGGTTTAAGACTTAGCACTCTGAGGAGTAGTTCTTTATCTTTGCTCCCGCATGCTCTCTGTCCTTCCCCGCCCCTTTCTCCTCCAGTCCTCCTTTTCTTCCCTCTTCTATCTACTTTTTGATAGAGTCTTCTGTGTAGCCCAGGCTGGCCTGAACTTGGGTGATCTTGAACTCATGTTCCTCCTGACCCTAGTTCCGAAGTGCTGGGATGACAGCAGGCACGTGCTCCCATGCCTGACTAGGGAAGTAATTAGCAAGCACACCAGCTTGTTGGAAGTAAAGGGACAGAGATTGGAGTAGCTGCCAACTTGCTTGTGACCAGGTACGCTAACCCATTTGTTGTGCAGCTGAGCTGTGTGTGAGGTCCCTGGGGAACACTCCGTCTGCTGCTTTAATACAGGTGGTCGGTCGTGTATCGGGGCTCCTCTGTGGTTTTAACCCTGCAGGACAGAGCACGCCCTCCTTTCCAAGTGTCAGTTCTCTGAGTGCAGAGACAGCCCTGCCCCCAGCTGAAGCCCAGAGCCTGGACCTGGTAGGGGCTCAGCAAATACGGGATGCAGGGTGGACTTGGAAAGCAGACTGCTCAGCAGGAGTGGCTGGTTGCTTTGTTGATATTTGACACTAACCTTTTAGGCTCCTTCTCCTTCATTTTTCTTAATGTTAGTCAAGAGTGCTGAGAATCTGAGGTACATTTTATTAGACTTTAATTTTAAAATAGTAGGACTAGATTAGCCTTCCAAACAGAACTTGGAAGCTGCACTTAGAGATTCTTTTGAGTTAAGGGCTAAAGAGATGGTAGTAGGAGAAAGGTGAAGTAATTGTTTGCCTTCTAAAGTGACAGTGTGCATATGTTATTTCTTTCTCTTTCGTGTGTGGGAGGGTCGTGTATAGAGGCCAAAGGCCAGGCTTAGGTGTCGATCATCAGGAGCTACTCCCACCCACCCACCCTTTTTTGAGATAGGATTTTTCACCTGGCTTGAAACTTGCCTAGTATCTAGGCTGGCTGTGGCTGGCCATTGAACTCCAGGATCCTCCAGGGTGCCCCTCCTCAGCACTGGGATTATGTGGGGCCTGGGGATTGAACTCAGGTCCTTGGGCCTGTGTGGCCAAGAGTTCTCCCCAGTCCTTATTTTCCTAACAGGAGAGGTAAGTGAATGCCGTGGAGACAGGGTCCCACTGTGCAGTTCATGCTGGCCTAGAACTCTTGTCCTTTTGCCTGAGCCTCCCAAGTGCTGGCATTTACAGTTGGGACCCATGATGCCCAGCTAAAAAGGTTTGGCTGGGGCTTGAATAAATTTGCTTTAGATACTTTCCTGACTCTGCAGACAAGTTACCATTGACTATTAACCATTCACTTCAAACTACTAATCAGCCATCTTACTTCTTATTTAGTTATGGAGCACCCCTGCTACCTAAAATTAAAAAAAAAAACTTATTATTTTGTATGTGTGAAGTGTGTGTGTGTGTGTGTGTGTGTGTGTGTGTGTGTGTGTGTGTGTGAATGCCACAGTGTGTATGTGTCTGTCTGTGTGTGTGTGTGTGAATGCCACAGTGTGTGTCTGTCTCTGTGTGTGTGAATGCCACAGTGTGTGTCTGTCTGTGTGTGTGTGTGAATGCCACAGTGTGTATGTGTCTGTCTGTGTATGTGTGAATGCCACAGTGTGTATGTGTACGTGTGTGTGTGAACGCCACAGTGTGTATGTGTCTGTGTGTGTGAATGCCACAGTGTGTGTACGTGTGTGTGTGTGTACGTGTGTGTGTGGGGGGGGTGTCAGAGAGTATCTGTGGGTTTAGTTCTCTCCTTCCACCGTCTAGGTCTGGGACTCGAACTCAGATTGTCAGGCTTGTTGGTTTTTCCTCAGGCCCTTGGTGTCTGTGCTGTTTGACAGGAACCAGAGTCTCCTGCTGTGGTTGTTCTAATGAGAAATGTCTCCCGTGGTCCTGGGCGTTTGAGTATTTGCTCTCTAGTTGCTGGCACTGTTTGGGGGAGGATCAGGAGGTACAGCCTTGCTGGAGGAAGTGCAGTACTGGGGGGCCTTGAGAGTAAAACATCCTGCCTCCTTCCAGTCTGCTCTGTTTCGTGTATTTGCATTTAAAGATGTAAGGTATCAGCTGATTGTTCCTGTTGTCATGCCTGTCTACTGCCATGCCTTCTTTCTGGAACCCTCTGCCCAAATAAACTCTTCTAGGTTGCCTAGGCTGTGTGTTTTATCAGAGCAACAGAAAAATAGTTCACATACTTAAGCAAGAGGGAACTTCAATTGAGGACTTCTCTCTATCAGACTGGCCTATGGGCATGTCTGTGGGACGTTTTTTGATCAGTGGTTGATGTGGGAGGGCCCAGCCCACTGTGGATGATACCACCCCTGGGCAGGCAGTTCCTGGCTATTTAAGACAACAGACTGAGCAAGCCAGGGAAAGCAAGCCAGGAAACCATACTCCTCCACAGTTGCTGCTTCCGTTCCTGCCTCCAGGCTTCTGCTTGGACTTCCCTCATCAATGAACTGTGATCGGAAAGTATAAATAAGCCCAACAAACCCTTTCCTCCCCAGATTGCTTTTGGTCAGTGTTGTTTTTGTTTAAGATTTATTTTTATTATGTGAGTGTAGGTATTCAAGGATCCCCTGGAGCTGGAGTCACAGGCAGTGTGAGCCACCTGATGTGGGTGCTAGGAATAGAACTCTGGTCCTCTAGAAGAGCAGATAGTGCTCTTAACCACTGAGCCATCTCTCCAGTCCCTTTCGGTCAGTGCTTTATCACAGCAACAGGAAAGCATCTTAATTTTGTACATGAGGTAATCCTGTTGGTGGTTATGGAATGAATCTTAAGTATGGGTCCTTCTTATTACTGGTCCAGCCTTCCATAAGATCCCAAGAGGCAGACAGATCAGTATTTTAGGCATTGTGGAACACATGGTTTTCTAGCAAATAGTCAGGTAATTTGGGTCACAAAAACAACTAAAGATAATACATGAATGAACAGGCTTGGCCATGTCCCAGCAAAACTTGATTCACAGAAACTTTGGCCCTGTGCTCAGTAACACTGAACGCCTTGATATGACTCACATGAACAGTTTTTCTTCAGCATGGGAACCAGTCATGATTCATCGGGGTGAAGAGTGGGGACTTCAATTTGCATGTGATTTGGGAATGGGGGCATTAGTTTAGATTAGAGCAGTTTATTTTTAATCTTTTATTTCAGGAACACTTGCCTGTTTTAACTTTCTCCTCAGACTCATTGATACCAGTTAGAATTGCCAGCCTGTCACGGTCACATACAGTGAACTGGCTTTGGGCTTTCTGGACTGGGTGACGTCATCTTGAGGAGGCCGGAGAGCTCAGTCAGTAAAGTCCCTCCCTGTGAAGCTTGAGGACTTGAGTTCAGGTCCCCGGCACCACAAAAAAACTGGAGGCAGTGTCACAGATTTGTCACCCCAATGCAGGGGCTGGGCAAGTGGAGGCCGGCCAGCCTTGTCAAACCCACAGGCTCCAGGCTTGGTGAGAGAGACCGTCTCAAATAAGGTGGAAAGCCAGAGAGGAGGACAACCAGTGCTGACCTCTGGCCTCTCGGCATACATATGTATACACCTATATAAACACACACACACACACACACACACACACACACACACAAACACACACTGAAATGTTTATTGATTTGTTGTGTAAGTGTCTTGTCTTCAGGAATGTATGTGCACTGCATACTTGCCTGGTGTCCTCATCAGATCCCCGGGAACTGGAGATACAGATGGTTGAAAGCTATCACGTGGGTTCTGGGAACTGAACCCAGGTCCTTGGTAAGAACAAGTACTCTTAACCAACATCTCTCTAGCCCAACATGCCCAGTCATTTAAGGGTTTAATAATTGGTTATTTAAATACTGGTACAGGGCTGTCAAGAGAGCTCACATGTGCACAGGGCCAATGACCTGAGCTCAGCTGCTACATCCCACAAGGTGGGAGGAGAGAACTGACTCTCTAGAGTTGTCTTCTGGCCTTCACACGTGCACTGTGGCACACCCGTGCCTATGCTTGCCCCTTCCTGCCTCTCATACACACACGATACACAGGTACACACACACACACACACACACACACACACACACACACACACACACAAGCGTGCACACACACAGGCTGTGTAATTGAATATTTATATACTCATACATCCAGAGCACACCATGGGGGTTCTGTTTAGTCTGGAATAACTTGTGGAGTGTTTCACTTTGTTGTAGTGATCATGGGAGACTAGAGGCCCTTCACACCCATGAGCTTCTCTCTAGATTACCCATATATCAGAAATAAAGTGAAACCCTCACATTTTGAACATGGCTTTTCTCAGTGATCTGCTCTTCCCTTTCCTTTCCTTTCTTTCTTTACCTTCTTGGTTTTTTAGAAGCAAGATCTTACTATATAACCCTTACTGGCCTGGAACTCTCTATGTAGACTAGGCTGGCCTCAAACTCACAGAGATTCTCCTGCCTTTACCTCCTGAGTGCAGGGATTAAAGGCCTGCACAACCATCCCCAACCCCTGGTACTCCTTTCCGGTTTCTTTGATGAAAGTCTGAAGGAAAGGAGAGATGCTGGGGTACATTCCTGCACATATCCGGAGCCATTGCACTCCCGCTCACCATCGTGTTCTGGAAGAATGGTGGCCCCCAGGGGCTGGTGGGTTGTGGCGGCCTGAGGCAGCTGAGAGGGACAGGACAGGCTGTGCGGTCTGCGCAGCTCATCTTGCCACCTTTACTCGGCTGCAGTGAAGTGACGTAGCTGTCATCCTCAACAGTGCGTGTGCCTTTGAGCTCTGTGGACACCCAGCACCCCAGAGGAGGGCAGTTTCTGTGAATACAGCCTCACAGCCTTTCTCCCAGCACCTAGACAGCACAGTAGTTTCTGTGAGTGGACCATCATGGCTCTTCTCAGAAGCTTTCATAGTCACAAAACCCGAAAAACCTAGCGTTTGCCCTTGGAACTGCCAGGAAACTTCATAGGCTTTCTTTACCAGCTACCTAGGGCACGTTTCACTGCAGAAGGAAGTTAATTGTTGTTGCTACCTCAGAGAATATTCAAGGGGTATATTAAATAGTGCGGCTTACCTTCTCAAAACCTTCCAAATTCTTTGTCCCAGGACACACCTGGATTCAAGTTCTGGATAAGCAATTGTGGACCTATGTACAATACCGTGGACTAATAATGGCAGCCTGTGGCTATGACACATTCACAGCGCCAGATGAGGTTGAAGGGAGCTGCTTTTTACTACATGAGACACTTATGTCATTTCCATTTTGTGGATGAGAAAACCGATGCCCAGAGAAGTCGGGTGACTTGTTTGGGGTGATGACCTAGTAATTAAGGTTCCTGGGATTTGAACAAAGTCTTTATGTAACACCCAAGTTAAGCATTGGCCATTTGGCAGATGTTATGCTGTGGAATCACACTGTATAGAGAGGATGGGGTGGGTCTCTGCCATCACACTATATGGCTGGTGTCCAGGCAGGGTAGGTTTGTTTAATTTAGTATTTGTGAACTTTGCCTCTGTCCATGGTTGTCTCAAGGCCTGTGCCACACTGCTGGGAATTTGAATTTGGAGCTTCCTAACTCCTTCTAGATTAGCTTATGTAACTTCCCTGCCCTAAAGGCTGATACGGTCTGATTGTAGGAGCAGCTAGGATGTACAGGAGGGCAGGGACACACTACACAATGAACAGTCCATTGTAAATTATCCCATGGGAATGTGTATGAATGCTTTAAGTGGAAAGATGAAAAAAGGTTAATAGGGTATTCTCAGTTGGAAAGACCTGACGGAAAGTGGATTAAAAATGGTGATGAAGTGACCCCGCCTGGCAGCACCAATCTACTCCCAAGAGGACGATGGGCATCAAAGACACTCCATATGGATTTTGTCCTCTTGGCAAAAGTGGCCTATTGGGCAAAGAAATACCCTTGCCTCAACTGCTGATAGTAAGCACGCTGTCCAGTCTGGACAAGCAGGACATAAGGAAGAGTGACTGCTAAACCTTGCCTAGCCAGTGTAAGATCGTCTTTCAAATTTTCCTGCTTCTGAAAATGATCTGTCAGATCTTCTAGTCCATTAGCCAAAGTAGGATGCCCCAACATTGCAGAGAAACATTGGGCGATTGTCCAGGCAGTCGCCTGTTTCTGTCACTTCTTGCTTGCACTTCCTGCTTACTCAGATATTATTATTTTCCTTCTCAGGTCTTTGGGGTTGAAGACTAGATAGTTACAGTTACAATCCTCTCGACTCTTAGCTAAGAGCACATCAGGTACAAGATTTAGACTCTTCAGGATAGGACAGCTATTGGAGCAAGCTCTGTAACTTGCCAGTTACCTTTGGCCTGGACATTGAATATGTGTTTCTTGCTCAATGTTGTTCTTGTTGGTTGTAGTTCCATTTTTGTTTATGTTAGTACCTTTTCTTTCTTCTAGACAACACTTGATAATTGTTATTATTGCATATAGCTTTGTGTTGGGATTAGAACCCTTTTATTTAGACAGGAAAAGGGAAGTGTTGTAGGAATTCGTTCTGTTCAGCCAATGGCTTTGGGGTAGAAAGCCTTAGGATGTGGTTTTGCCTGTGTGTGGGACGGATTAAGAGCAGAGGAGTAGGGGTCTGCCGTCTCTCCAGTGCTGGGAGCAAAGGCAAGCCTTGTGGTGGGTCCCCCTCGCCCTCGGGCAGAATGACAGGACGGCAGCTGCTGGATCAGCAGGACCAGCAGCATCATCTTCCTTGTTCTGTATTAGTGAGTCTGTTTCCATTGCACCCCTTAATACATTATTTAATAGACCAAAAAAAAAAAAAAAAAAAAAAAAAAAAGAAAAAGGAAAAAGGAAATGGCCATGAAGAATGAGAAGTTAAGTCACTCGCAGCCTTTTCTGGTCCCTCTTTGGGCAGCACTTTCTGTGGCCTGTGGAATGGTTAGTCTTGCCCAAGCCACTTCTCAGAGCTCAGTGGACACATGCATTGAAGGGCAGGAGGGGGTGTGTGGGTAGATAGGGAGGGGCCTCCTTCTTCCCTTGCCTATCTCCCAGCCTTGGCTCCTTTCATGAGGCTCCTGTTTCCCTCCTGTGTCCTTGAGAGGAGAGCCAGAAAAGATTACTGCCTTCAGATTAAGTGGTTTCTGTTTCTTTTCTGGCTGGCTGCTTGCTTCCGCCAAGTGGTGCATCCTTTAGGAGGCCGGGGAAGAGGCTCTTCCTGGCTTTCCATGCACTGTTGGCATAAGGACGCTGGAAGTTAATTTCTTTGGTGCAATTAAAAAAGATGCCTCTCCTGTAAGTAGAAAAGCTACAAGGAGCATTGCTAAGCAAACATAGACAACCCCAGGGCATATCATTTCAAGAAAATGTGTGTGGATTGTCAAGTGAAAATGGTCTTTTTGATATTTGTAGTTGATTACTTCCTTCCTAAACGTGGGTGTGCGCATGTGCACACACGCACACACATGCGTATGACAGACGACAAGCTGTACTGGAAATAATTGAGATCTGAGCGAGCCGTTTGGTTCCCCTCCTGGCTTTGTCATTTTGACCTTTGTGCTGTAATGGAGCCAGTGCTGCCTTCTGCATAGACTTATTTGGAGGATTCAGCCAGTGCATGTCAAGTGCTGCCGCAGCGCTGTGCAGGTAGCATGTGGGCAATAAAAGAAATCAGTAAGATATGTAATTGGGGTCAGATGATGGCATTTCATATTCAAAGTCAACTTTGGTGGGGTTGATGTGGCATGCCTTCCTGTAGCCCTGCCGTTAGCCTGTGTCCCGGGACAGGAGACTCAGACCTTCTGTAATAAGATGAAGCCCTGAGTTGTTCAGTGTTGATAATCCAGTCCCTGAGCAGAGCAGCAGTTGGCCGGGGAGCCTGTCAAGAGTGTGGTAAAGGCTGCTGTAGTAAATGAATGCATTGAACGAGGACCCTGGTTTTTGGAAGATTTTGCCTGTCCTTTTTATTTGCCTTGTTTCCAAAAGTTAAAATTTAAATAAGGGTACAGATAGGAGATCATTAATTGAATGCCAAATGCAAACAAAGAGAAACATCTGGGGTGCACAGTGCAGCCAGCGGTGAGGCTGATGAGGCCTGAAAGCTAGTGTTCACCAATAACTAGCCTGTATTAAGTGCTCCCTGGCTGCCAGGCTCCTCAAGTGCTTCGACTGCTGTTTGCTGTGATCTTCAGGGAAGCCTATGATTATTCAGTCTCCATCCCAGGAGACCTCCGAAGAGAAGTTTGGAAGAAACTTTGCTGAGATTACGTGACTAGGCATGCCAAGGGCAGGTTTTATTTTATTTTTAAAAAATCTCTTATTCTTTGGCAATTTCATACAATGTATATTCTGTATGTTGATCCTATATCTTGAGCATATCTATTCCAATGTCCCTCACCCCACCAACACATCTCCCTCCCACCTCAATCTCTCCCTCACTTTTTTAAAGTAACCCTGAGGCTAGTTGGTGCTGTTGCTGGATGTTGACTGAACTAGTGCAGGTGAACGTAGCACAGAGCCAAGTCCTGTCTAGAACTCAGTAGTTCATAGCACGCTTCTCCATCCTCTGGCCCTTCCATTCCTTCTGCGATGTTCCCTGAGCCATGTCAGGGTGGCGCTGATATACGTGTCCCACTCAGGGCTGAGCACTCAGGGCTCACTTATTCTCAGTGCTCCGACCAGCCATGGCCTCTGTAGTAAATGCTCCCCAGTGTGGAAAGCAGCTTCTGATCCATGGGTGTGAACATAAATACTTGGAAGGCAGTTTGACAACATAGATAATGACGTAGTCTTCTTACCTTAGGGGTATGACTTCATGGACTTTTGACTGTGTTTATAGTACCAGGCATGAATTCCCTCCTGTGGACCAGGCCTCAAATCCAGCAGAAAGGGGACAGTTGCCTTTCTGCACAGGGAGTCAGTCTGGATGCCCTTGACCTGGGGCCTGCCTCTGTGCAATGTGCAACACTGGATGGTTTTCGCAGTCTTAGTAGTTGCACTTAAGGGAGCACGAAGAAAAGGTCAAAGATCATGATTAGGGATTGTTTCAACAGACAGAGAGAAGCAACTCTTTCATAGATATGTGGTACGTGCACATATGTGTTTGTGAATGCATGTTCTCGTGTGTGGGTACATGCCTGAGTATACAGTGTAATAAAATGAATTCAGGAATTGTTAAGAATTTCAGGCTTCAGGATGCAGTCTATTTATTGAGTATTGACAGTGAATAGTCTCCATGATAAATTTGATTTTTGATTCATAGAAGATAGTCTTAATAAAGCCTCATGAAATAATTTTGATGAACATTTAGAAATGTAGATATGAAGTCATTTTTTATGTTAAAATTTTTGTTAAGTAACATCAAATCATAACCTGTTTTCTTTTAATTTTACTTATTGTTGTATATGTGCATGATTCCATGTGGTGGCCATATGTCATGGTTTGCATGTAAAGGTCACAGGAGCACTCTGTAGAGTCAATTTTCTCTTCTGTCTTTAGTGTGGGTTCTGTGGATGAAATCCAGGTCACTGCCCTTTGCTCACTGAACGGCCCACTCGTCTGTTTATTTATTTATTTGTTGTTTGAGACAGAGTCTCTCCTGAAGCTTGTCATTTCAACTACATTGTCTGGCCAGCCAGTCCCTGGGAGCTGCCTGTCCTGGGACTCTGGACGCTTGCTGCTATGGCCAGCTCTTCTGTGGGTGCCAGGGACCCAGGTTCAGGTGCTCATGCTTGTGTGGCAAGTTCTTAACCCACTGAGCCATCTCCCCAGGCCTGAAAGCCACTGATAGTCTTATGTGTGAAGTCACTATTTTATTATTTATAGCCGTAGAGAAAAGATGGAGAGAGTATTTCCTGGCTCTCCGGGGGCTGACAGACTGGAGGTATAGCCACGTGTGCCGTGGTTGGCACAGAATACCTCTGTGTTTGTGCCTCATTTCTTTTCTCTGTGCATCTTTCATTGTTTAAGCCTCTAACTGCATCATCAAGTGAGACTTTCTCCTTTTTCCCAACTCTTTTGACTCCAGGACTTCTCTTTGGTGGGGATTATACTGTGTGTTTAGGTCTGGTGCCGTTCCTTCTGCATATTAAAAATGTGAAGTATGAATTGTCTATATGTTGAACTCTATAAAGGGCTGTGGACAGGTGAGATGGCTCAGGGGGGTCAAAGCTCTTGCCGCTCAAGCCCGAGGACCTGAGTTTGAGTCCTAGAACCCATGGTGGACACTGTCCTCTGACGTCCGTCCATGAGTGCTATGGCACCCGCACCTGCAGTCACCACACACACTAAGATAGTTTAAACTGAAACAAGAGTTGTATAGTACTTTAACATTTCAGCCGAGCTCGCCCCACACGCCTGGGTAGCTGATAAATGAGGAATGTAAGCTGAGCCAAGTGAAGTCAGGCCTGGGAAGGGGAGATATGAGAAGGAGAGCTAGACAGCTGGGCCTGAGGACTCACGTCTAGCCCTCCTCTGGATCTGGCTATACCCTGTTCTCAGAGACCCAGTTCAGTGCTCTATTTTTGCCTCAGGCCCTGATCTGTTCTCTTGGGGCTGGATCTTTCCTGATCTGAGATCTTTTAGATGGAAGCAGCCGATAGCTTAGTCACACCACTTTGAGAAAAAGTGGATTCAGAGCAGGTGGGGCGAGCCAGAGCTCTTCCCTGTGAGTGGTGTGCTGGGGCTGACCGACCGCTGTCAGCCTCGTCCCAGGTGCGGCCTGCAGCTGGCTGGTCAGAACCCTGTTGTTTCAATGTAAAGTATAGATCTTCTTGTAAAGTGAACTTGGAGGAATGAGATCCAGGGCTCCAGGACTACCGGTGGATGTGGAAGTTCATGACATGCACTGAGGGCAACTGTTGATAGGTGGACTTCAGAAAAATTAAAAAATCCATTGAGTTTAGCTGAACTCAAGAAACGATTGGTCTGTCTTTACACACGGGAATGTCTGGTATGACATACGCCAGATTCTCAGTGGAGTCAGGACAGTAGAGTGGTTCAGGCAGTGTTGAAGTTTTTTTTTTGGGGGGGGAGAGGGTGGAGTCTCACTACATAGTTCAAGATGGACTAGTATTTTGGGGTCTTCTACCTCTTCCGCCTTCAAATTATAGGCATATGACATATATGCCATATAAATTTTGCCTCTTAGAGTTTAAAAATGTTTTAAAGCTTTTACTTAAAAACTTCAGCCCCCTCAACACTGTTAGTTTGGAACACAGGCTGCTTTGTGTCTGTTACCTCTCTGCTCAGCTCTCTTATCTGCTGAGAGGGCAAATGCAGGCTGCAGGCCAACGTGGCATTACCTCTCCCTCAGGTAGCGTGGTAAAAAAGTGCATGTGAGGTATTGATCCCCTTGTGTAACGGGGAAACATGCAGTTTCTTTCTTCTGCTGTTTCCCAAAGGAGATGCATCCTGTTTAGGGCAGGGAGTGCTTACCTGGACATGGGGACACCATTGGGGAGGGACAGCTGTTGGACTGAGGCTCTGGGGAGCGAGTGATGCTCTAAATCTTACCTCGGCCATAGCTGCTGCATCCTCACAGCCTCTGAGATGGTGCCCTGCCTCTGGTGGCCCCAGCTTTGTATTCTGTCGCTTGCTGGCAGATGCCCCAAAGCTGCGGAGACACTTAGAACGGACTCTCCACATCAGGGCTTTCACTCATCGGCACCTGGCTGGTGATTTTTCTTCTGCTCTTTTCTGTGAAAGGGACTCCAGTTTTGTGAAGTGGGCAGTTTATAATGGAGACGCTAGGAGCCTGGAAATCTGGAGTTAGACCGTGCTGTGTGACAAACTTTTCCTGGGGAGACACAACACACACATCTTCTCACCCGAGATAGGGGGCCCATCACCAACCTAAGTATGGTACCACCAAAGTCTACCTTGGAGAACCAATGAGTTTTATTGGGGTTACTTACAGGAGTATGGGTGAGGGGTTACAGGAGCAGAAATGACTCAAAGACAGCGGCATCACTGAGGCCCACCCCAGCATGGGTGACAGCTCCCAAAGCTGGGAACATGGAGCACACTGCACACCTGCAGGCAGCTCACCAGGGTGGAGAGTGCCCTTTCCATGTGTCTCAGTTGGTCTAAACCTCTTCCAGGAAGCTGGGTTGGTTTCCACTTCTTCAGGCCGCTGGTCTCTGAGTCTTTTCTGTAGCTTTTCTCCTCTAAGAGTCCGCATTGCAGCTCAACTTCACTTTGTCTGAGAGGGACTCTCAGCCTTTTTTGTGTATTCTGGCAGGGAGGGGCCTAGTGAATCCGGTCAGTTTCAGGGACTTCCTGAAGCTTTTTTGAGTAGTTTACCTTCCTGCTTAAAGGAGCCTCCTGCCGGATGGAATGTTTCAATCCTGGAGGAAACTGTTACACAACAGGCTGTTATGCACACTTTCTCTCACTGTGTGATGCGCTGTAGATTGGTTTGGTCTTCCAGTAACATTGGCAATATCAGGCCCTTGGTTCTCGCTAGGATGAAAGGGTAAAGGGGCGCATTGGTAGAAAGTGGCTGCCCTGCAGGGTGTGCTCAGCAGCGTTAGGATAGTCCTCCTCCCTTGTCTTCGTAGTTGGTCCAGCGCTGTCATTGCTTCGCCTTGGTTACTTGTGATTTACGTTGTCCCTCAGTAGCCAACAGTGCTGAAACCTGTCTGCAGAGCAGCATCATTTCAGGAGAAGACGTTGAAGGAGTGTGGGCTGGGTCTTGGCAGGACAGTGGGTGAGGTTGATTTGTCCTGGTCTCTTGTTGTGTTTAGAGGGGTGCTGGGCTGGACTGTGGGGTATTCTCTCTGTTGTTGGTGGTGTTACCTTTATTTTTATTTTATGTGTACGGGTTTTCTGCCTGCTTGTGTGTTTGTGCAGTATGTGAGTGCAGTGCCTGCAGAGGCCAGAAGAGGGAGGTGAGCCCCCGGGACTGGAGTTCCAGGCAGTTGTGAGTTGCCATGTGGGTGCTGGGAATTGCATCAGGTCCTCTTGAAGAACAGCTAATGCTCAGCCATCTCTCCAGCCCTGTGGTTTGTTCCCCCCACCTTGTTTGCACGAAAGGAAGCATTTGGAAACAAACATTTATTCCTGTGTAGATGACATTGAAGTTACTGGAGACATCTTCTGCCTCACTCCCCCATTCCCAGTGATGACGGTAAACTCAGAACGCATAGAAGCTGACTAGACTTGTAGGTGCTTGGAGTGAGGGAGAGGCTTTGGTTGCCATGTGTGAGCAGTTTAATTGCATACAGGAGCAGTGGATTGATTGATTGTCCCACAAGGTTTTTAGTTCACAGGGACTATCTTGGCCCCTTCCTGCTACTGTAGCAAAGTAATCAGAGACTGGCAATTTGCAATTATGAAATGTTTTCCTGACAGCTCTGGAGGCCAGAGTCCAAGATCAGGGTACCACAGGCGCCGTGTGTGCGGAGGGCTTGGGCTGAGCTTCTAAGCTGAAGCCTATGGCTGTGTCCTGGAGGGGATGACAGAACCCTGCAGAAGGGCCAAAAAGGCCTAGCCAGTTCTTCCCCAACCCTTTAAAAAGTCACTCACACTGTCTGGAGAGCTCAGCCTCATGACTCAGTTACCCGACAGGCCTCACCTCTGGTGTTGTCAAGTTCCAGCGTGAACAAACTTGACGTCATAGCAGTGAGTACAAAGAGACCACAGAGGAGCCAGACTGGAAAGGACGGGGTGAGAGTGCTGCCTTGATGGTTGTCTGGGGCCCTAGGAAGAAAGGGAGAGAGCTCGCTTGAGTAAAGCCAAGACGTGAGTTACAAGTATTTCTGTTGATCATGATGCCGAATAGACAGTGAGGAGATTGAAGAGAAGGACTCCTGCCCGTGAGCATCCTAAAGTGGCGTGTGGCAGGGTGGACGTGTGCCATTTCCCGTCGTCTTCATTCCCAGAGGTCAGTTAGGACTGAGAGTCTTTCGGGTTCGTTCTCTAGGACAGGAGTGTTTGAATGCCAGCAAGTCTGATGTCCATCCTGCAACCGCTAGGTGTATCCCTGCTTGGTAATCTCTTCGTGCAGGGAGTAAAGCTAAAACACGTCTTGAATTTCCTGTTGGGTTAACAGTGATGAGTAGAATTTATATTTCCAGGGGGAGGAATTTTTTTTTTTTTATAAAAGTTCAGCAGATGTATAGAAGAACAGCACCCCACCCCCACACCCCCACTTCCTCCCCCCGTGTGTGGTGTGTGGGTGTGGGTGTGTGAGTATATGCATGCATGCATGCATGCATGCATGCGCCTGTAGAGGCAGAGGTTGACATCAGCTGTCCTCCTCAATGCCCTCCACCTTGTCTTTTGAGGCAGGCCTTCTCACTGAACCTGGAGTTCGCTGACTCAGACAGATCCCCTCCTGTCTCGGCCTCTGAGCCCTGGGCTTTCAGGCCTGCATGGCTGCCTCCAGCTTTTACATGAGTGCTGGGGATCTGAATGCAGGTTAAACAGGAAATGCTTTATTGGCCACGCCATCTTATCATAGTGACTAGCTCTGGCTTGCTGACCACATGTGAACAGGGAAAACATCCTTTAAAGTACAAGGACTTTTCCATGGGTTAGCACTCTGTTCTCACAGTTACCTTAGGACTAAGTTCAGGAGGAGAACATGTATTTCTCTTCTACCTAAGAGCACAGGCCTGTGGGAGGGAGGGAAGTGAATGCTGGACTGGGTCTCATAGCACCTACTGTCTCTAACTCTGCAGTCACTCCTGTGAAGAGAGTGTAAACTGGAAATTCAAGGTCGGCTGTCTGATAGCCATTAGTAAAGGGACACTCAGGGAACAAGGTGAATCATCTTGCCTCACAATTTTTGGTGTTAGAGGTCAGGAGAGGATCAAATTGTAAGCTAAGACTGGAGGGCTTTTTGACTGATTGAGGGCATGGCCTTTCATTTATTTCTAAGTGGTTAAAGAATTGATGGTTCATTGTTTGTTCATTCCTAATGACGTGGATGGTGTTTTCCTCAGACTGGAATGCGGCTTTTGGCAATAACTGTGCATCACAATAGCTTGAAAATAACAGAGTCTGTAGGTACCAAATGCGTGTTTTCCATGCGTGTGCTATGTCTGCATCCGTGAAAGAAGTGTGTGAATGAAAGTCAAAAAAAAAAAAGCACTTGAAGCTGGTAAGTATTTTTGGATCCCCAGTAGTGAGTTTCTCCACCGAATTGAAAGTCCAGGTTTAATGAGCCAAGCACTCTCGGGTGAGTCTCAAGCCCCCCAGAAGTGAGGCAGGGGAGGGAGGAGGAAAATCTTGTGGCAAGTCTAGGGACCAGGCTTAAATACCTGGTAGGCAGCTGGGAGGGGCGGGGTGGGGAGGGGGGAGCTGTCGCTTTTTGGGCTTTCTGAGAGGGCGGGGTTTGGAGGGGGAGTGGGACGGAAGCCGAGCTCCCAACTGAACAGAAGTGAGAAAAATGGCTTTCAAATTGCACCAAAGCTTTGTTGAATAAATCCAGCTCCTCAGCATCACTTCTCCACCTCCCCCCACAACAGATTTCATCTGGGTGCTGTTAACATTGAACTTAAATATCTGTAGAAATTCTGCATTTAGTGTATGAACTGTTTTGATGAGTTTTGCCAGCTAAATGAGCAAACGCTGGTGTGAATTTATCTATTTTAATTACCCGTTTAGTACATTTTAATGCTTAGTTTAGCGTGTGTGTGTGTGTGTGTGTGTGTGTGTGTGAGAGATATGATTGCTGTAGGTTTTTTTTTTTTTTCTTTTTTTTTTGGTTTCCACTTCAGAATTTTGAGAAAGAAGATGGTAAAATATGCTGTGGCCAAATGTTCAGAGTTGATTAGCAATGCAGAAGAGCAAGCCAAATCTGAGTGTTGGTTTGCGTTTTACTGTACAGTGGAGGGAGTGATTCCGGAGAAGCGTTCGTACTTACTCTCCTCAGTACACATGGGCCGTGCGGCAGACAAGCTGGTTCTTCTTATGGATCCTGTGACTTGGAGTGAATGCACTACATCTTCCTACCCCCCTTCGTGACAAAGGAGCCTGAGTCGAATTACAGTTGTACTGGGTTTGCTAGGGACTGGGGAGGTGATGGTGAGTGGCTGTTAACGGGATATGCTTCTTTTTTAAATGCTGCAGTGTTCTAGAATTAGCAAGCGGCGGCCACACAACCTGTGCATGTCTTCTAAATTCCTTGTGATGTGATGTGGGTGGATCTTATGACTTGTGAGGAATATCACTGCTTTGTTTTGTTCTTATAAAGGGAGTGTTTGAAGAGGTGTGGTGATTGCTTTGTTTGAGGCAAAGTCTCAAAGTACGAGGCTGGCCTGGAACTTACTCTGTAGACCAGGCTGGCCTCAAACTCACAAGGATCTACTTACCTCTGCCCCTCAATGCTGGGATTAAAGGTGGGTGCCACTACACTAGCTGATGATTAGTTTTTAAATTGTCGGTTTGATGCAACCTAGAATCACCAAAGTTGAGGAATTACCTGGATTTGGTTGGCCTGCAGGCATGTCCTCGGGATATTGTCTTCATTGTTAATGTCCAAGCGCCTTACCCATCATGAGTGGTACCATTCTCTAGTCAGGGAACTATATGCGGTAGGAGAAAGCTAGGTGAAAACAAGCAAACATTGCAAGAACATGCTTGTTTCTTCTATTCCTGCTCTGACTGGATGTGATGTTTAAGTTTCTGCCTTGGTTTCCCCTTAATGATGGACTGTCACCTGGAACTGCAAGCCAAATATACCCTTTGCCCTTTAAGTTGCTTTTTGTCAGCCTTGTGGAGTCTTTCTGGAATAAACACCCTGACACCAATGAGAGTGACGATAGGAGATGTCACTGGTGGGCCGAAGCTAGGACAGCACCCGAAAGACTTCTATCCCAGGTCCAGTTTGTCATCTCATTGTATACCCTAAAACCACAGGTCAGGTGGGCAAGCAAGCAAGAGTTTTCAGGTGTGTATGTGGCAGTCAGCAGGTTGTTAGGGGCAGTGGCCCAGCGTTTTAGCTATTTCTCCAGGTCATTCTAATAATTTATTCCAGTCTAACAACTTAGCTATCATTCCAGGTAGCAAGTCAAGTTATGCTTGGCAAAGAGGCAGTCCAGGCAGCGTTTTAAGTAAATCACTAAATAAATGAATGAATCAGCAGGCCCGGTAGTGTATACATTTAATTCCAACACTTGGGAGGCAGAGGCAGACAAATCTCTGAGTTTGGGGCGATCTTGGTCTACAGAGTGAGTTCCAGGACAGCCAGGGCTACAGAGAGATACCCTGTCCTGAAAAAAAAGAAAATCAGTATCTAATAATGAGTTTTTTCTAGTTTCTCTACTTGATTGGTGTGTTTTGTCACAGCAACAGAAAAGAAGCTGGACAGGAGGCTAACGCTCTGGATGGGAAGAAATCCGAGTGCATGAGAAAAAGCGCTGTTCAGGGTCTACCAGCTCCTTAGTCCACTTAATAATAAATCACAGAGAAGTCTGGTCCTTTGAGAATGCTGAATTTCATGGGCATTTGACAAAGCAAATGTATGCGTTCTCTGAAAGAGAGTAGAATAGAGTGTGTGTAATTAGATACCCTTTAGATAGTCTGCAGAATAGAATATACACAATTATTTTAAGGGGAGTTTATTAGATTGGCTTATATGACTCAAGGCTGAATAATCCCACAGTGGTTGTCTGTGGACTAGAGAGCTGGGGAAACAATACCTGTGTAGTCTTAAAAGCTGGGTACCTCAGAAGAAGAGGACCAGTGATACAGCCTCAGTCCCGTGCCAAAGGCCTGGAAGCGCCCTAAAGGGTTTTGGGTACAAGTCTGTGTTCAGAGGAATCTGGCGTTCCCAAGGCAAAATATGTTCCTTTTCCTTTGTGGTCTCTTAGGTTCAGAATCAGACACATTTCTGTTCTTGCTCTCTGAGCAGTTGGCTCCAAAGCATCCCATCAAAACTCTTAAAAACAAAACGAGAACCCTCAGCTGTCTTCAGGGCTGGAGATGGCTCAGTGGTTAAAAGCACTTGCTGCTTTTGTTCCCTTGTCCCGTGGCTCACAGTCACCCCTAACTCCAGCTTCAGGAGATCTGCAGCCTCTTCAGGACTCCATGGCTACTGCACATACACACATACACATACGTAAATGTAAACTATGTTGTGAGGAGAAAAGGCCTTTAGGTAGGGCAGCGGAGATAGCCCTGTGGCTAAGAGTTCCTGCTCTGCAAGCGTGAGGTCCTGAGTTCGAATCCCAGCCATATGTACGGCTGCATGTACTCCTAACCCCAGTATTGGGAGGGTGGAGACAGATGAGTCCCAAGAGCCTGGCAGTCAGTTAGCCTAGTAGAATGGTGAGCTTCCAGTTCAGTGAGAAGGCCTGTCTGATGATAATATGGTAAAGTGTGAGAGAGGAAGACACCTGATGTCCTTCCTGCTCTGACCTCTGCATGTGCATGCATAGGTGCATCCCCACCTACACACTCAGGTGTAACACACACACACATGCACACACACACACACACTCAACATGTGAAATGGTATGTTTCTCATGTGCAGTGTATTCAAATATATATGTGCTGTATAGATTGACTAATTGAATGATAGGCACATTACCTCACATAGCTCCTCCTCTTCTTCTCCTCCTCCTCTCCCTCCCCTTCTTCCTCCTCCCTTCTCCTTTTTGGTGGTGAAACAATGACTCTCTTCACAATTTTTTTTGCTTCTTTTATTTTTTGAGATTATAATTACGTCATTTTCCCTTCCCTTTCTTCCCTCCAAACTCTCCCATATACCCCTTCTTGTTCTCTTTCAAATTCATGACCACTTTTTTTTATTAATTGCCGTAACATGCATGTGTATGTACACATATGTATATACATATATATTCCAGAGTCCAACCAGCTCAGTCTGTGTAATTATTTGGAGTATGTTTTCAGACTGACCATTTGGTACTGGATAAGTAATTGGTTTGCTTTTCCCTAAGGAAGACTATTTGTCCTGCCCTCAGCATTCCTCAGTTGCCTGTAGTTCGTTGTGTAAGGTTGAGTCCTCCTGGGCTTCCTCCCATCCATTCTAGCATTAGTACTAGCATATTGTTGTTGTCCTTGGTCTGCTCATGCTTAGGCAGTCGTGCTGGTGGACTCTATGGTGTTGCTTCTGACGTTCCCAGGAGACCCACTCTCCCAGCAGCAGATTCCTGGTCCTCTGGCTTTCCCAGTGTTTCCGGCCTCTTCTGCAATGCTCCCGAGCCTTAGGTGCTTTGGATGCTTTGGGGCTGGGCTTCCCAAGTCTGCATTTTGATTGGTTGTGGTTTTCTGTCTCTGTCTGTTGCAAGCAGAAGCCCTGGATGAGGGCTGAGGACTGCACTTCAGTGTGGTAGAAGGACAGATGTTTGGAGTGTGGTTAGGGATTGCGCTGGTTTAGTAAAGTGCTGGTTGTCGGTTCTCCTCCCGACCCGTGACTTCACCAGCCCTGAGGGCTTGGCTAGGTCTCAAATATCAGCATGATTTCCTTAGCAGTTTTTACAAGTACGGATCATTGCTCTAATTGTAGTCCCCATGTTCATTTTTGTCTTTTTTTTTTTTTTTTGTCTTTTTTTTTTTTTTTTTAACAGAGCTGAGGACCGAACCCAGGGCCTCGCACTTGCTAGGCAAGCGCTCTACCACTGAGCTAAATCCCCAACCCCCATTTTTGGCTTTTTTAAACAGGGGCTCTTCGTAACCCTGGCCGTCCTAGAACTTGGTCTGTAGACCAGGTTAGTGTCGAACTCAGAAATCTGCTTGCTTCTGCCTCCCGAGGGCTGGGACTAAAGGTGTGCGCCACCACGCCCAGTTGCTATTGTATGACTTGACCATATTCTCTCACCGTGATGAAATACCTGAGAAGCAACATTGGGAAGAAGTGTCTCTCTTGTGGCTCACAGCGTGAGGATAACAGTCATTGTGTGGGGGCGTGGTGGCAGGCAGCGCCACGGTGGTGGGTAGTGCTGAGTGGCAGGAGCTGGCTGTGGTTTGGACTAGGAAGGAGGGGGAGAAGGGACAGACTGCAAGGAGAACCGTAGCACTTAAGACCTGTCTCCCATAAACCACTTCCTTAGTCAGGCCTCCCCTCCTAAAGGTTCCACAGCCCTCCACACGGCTCCACCAGGTAGGGACCAAGTGTTGGACACTTATGGAGACATTTTACACCCAAACCATAACAGCTGCTTTCTATTAAAAAATTTTTAAAAGATTTATTTATTTATTTTGTGTGTATGAGTTTTTGCCTGCATGTATGTGTGCCTGGTGCCGTTGGAGGTCAAAAGAGGGCATTGGATCCCCTGGAATTGCAGTTATGGATGGTTGTGATCTGCATGTAGATGCTGGGGATCAAACCCAGGTCCTTTGCAAGAGCAGTAAGCGCCGTTAACCTCTGAGCCATCCCACACCCTCTACTGAAATTTTGTGTCCTTTCTTCCGTACCCGCCTGCAACATCCCCCTCACTGCTGGTGACCCCCATTCTGCTGTGTGAAATCCTCCCTATTGTGTGTTGGTCTGCCCTGTGACCGCAGTGACAGCGATTCATAGGACACAGATGCACAGGGCTTCTGTATTTGTCTGCTGAGTCTCTGTACCTGTGAATTTGAGGTTAGAAAGATTCATCTGTAGTTATGAGAATGTAAGTTATATATGTAGCTGTAGGTTATATTACCGAGGGATCCTTTGTAGAAATGGTTACATGCAGTAGGAGAGAATGAATATATAGGTGAAGAAAAGTACGATTGCTTTCGTTTCAATTCTCGTGACTGTAGAAGCTACCATGACGCTTTGGGCCAAACAGTGCAGGAGCATCATCTAACAGACGTCTGAAAGAGCAGAGAGCTGATGGCTCAGCTTACAGCCCTGGTATTCCAGGGGTTTTAAGTTGTCCTTAAGTTCCCTGAAGGCGGAGTGGGTCACCTTAACTCCGTCACTTCGTTTGCACAGTCCTTAGAAAACTGCTTCCATGAGCTCCATAGAAAAGGTTGGAGATTGAGCTCAGGGCTAGAGTGCTTGCCAAGCCAGTGCAGGGCTCTAGGTTCTGTCCCAAGACTTTGGGTGAGGGGAGGGGCACAGAACCATGAGCACTGCAGAGTGATTGCAGTCCAGTCCCGGGTTAGAGGACAGCTTGCAGATGTTGGCTCGTTCTTTCCATTATGTGGTTCCCCGGGATTGAACTCAGGTCATCAGGCTTGGAAATAAGCTCCATTGTCTGCTGAGCCATCTTGCCATCCCGAACCTCCTTTGCTCTTGTTTAGCCTGGAGCCATGACTGACCACTCACAGTAAAATTCTAGGGTTAATTTCTTATGTCTCACATGTTCTTTACCCCCAACATACACAACCCAGTGAGTAATACGCTCTTTTCCTAAAGACTCCGTATTTCCCGCTGGATTTAGGAGTCTATACCTATTTGCAGGTAGCAGAAGAGCAGAAAGAACGTGAGTCCGTCCTTCAAGCCTCTCTGCCTTTATCCAGCCTGTCTCTGAAACACTGCTCAGATGCCAGTCTTGTTGCCTGCCTTGTTAAAGCGTTTTCCAACTAGTCCTCTCTAGTCACGTGAGCTCTCTCCTACACTTGGCTGTCTGTGCATTCCCTTGGATTCGCAGGAGCCTTGAGTGCTCTGCGGTCTAGAGACCGAAGCCCAGACTCCTGAGCATGCGCACTCAGAGCCCTCTCAGGGTCTCCTCCACACAGGCCACTCCTTGCTCCGTCTCACCGCATTCCTTCCGTTCCGGACAGGCTGAACAGATACCTTTCCCAGCAGTGGTTCATTTCGCTGCGTGGATTGCATCTCCTTAGCTCGGTTGAACTCTTTCTTGTGGCTCACAGTGTAGCTTATGTGCTCTGGCTCCTGAGAAGTCTGGGCTGTTGCCTGGTTGAAGGAACCAACTTAGTTGGTGCTTTGTCTTCTTAGCCACAGTTCACGTTGGCAGACCAGGCTTGTCTTACATTATGGCCTTTTGCGTATTTGTTTCAACTATATTGTCCCTGATTTTGCAGATGAAGACTTCCTTTTTATTTGTCCTTGGGTTTCTGAACCCTTTTCTTGCCCAGAAGGACTCTGTTTTTGTAACTGCTTATTAAATTTGGTTATATTTGACTGGATATTGTGTCTCTTTCTTCCTTTTATTTGAGGTGGTTATTTCTCTCTTTTAATTTGCTTTGTTCAAGAAAAACAAAGCAAGGGGATGGTGGCACACACCTTTAATCCCATCACTCGGGAGGCAAGGGCAGGCGGATCTCTGTGAGTTCAAGGTCAGCCTGGTCTACAGAGTGAGTTCCTGGACAGCCAGGGCTGCAAAGAGAAATCCTGTCTCAAAAAACAAACAAAAGAACCAAAACAACAACAGCCCTTACCCCAGACCAAAATCCCCTTCTAAGTTAAAACCCTCCCTTTGAATGTGCCCTAGGACGGTGTAGTGGTACGAGCAGGACTGCTGTAATAGGAATTGGTAGAAATGGTGCTTGGGAGAAATTGGCTGACTTTTCATCTTTCTTGATGATGAAGTTGGGTGAGGGTCTGACCGTGAGCATCATCCTAGCTAACAAATCTGGAAGATGGGTACTGGTTGGCTGATAATTACCTTGACGCCTGTACTAGTTTGCTTTGCATTCCTGTGATAAAGACCTTGAAAAAAGCAACTTGGGAGGAGAGGGTTTATTTAATTTGGATATCCCAAGTCACAGTCTATTGAGACAGGTCAAGGCAGGAACTCAGGTAGCAGCTGAAGCAAAGCCATGGAGGATTGCTTTTTACTGGCTTGCTCAGTACAAATGCTTTCTTATACACCCCAGGACCGTCCACCCAGGGCCCCCCTACACCAATCTTTAACCAAGAAAATACCCTATAGGCTTGCCTATAGGCCAGTCTGATGGGGGCATCTTCTCAGTTGAGATTCCTCCTTCTTGAATGACCCACCATATGTCAAATTGACAAAAACCTAAGCAGAGCAACACCATCCTAAACATTGTTAGCAATTGAAGATAAACTAATAGTTAATTGTTGCAAATGTGGTATTTAGTTTGATTGTCAACCTGACAGTGTAGAGTCACCTAGAAAGAGATTCTCAGTGAGGATCATTGAGATTAAGCAGCAGACCAACTGGTCAGCTGTGAGCTTGTTACTTGTTTATTTCTGAAGAATCTTTGCTAAAGTTGTTATGACTATTAAAGAATGCTTTGTTGTTTTGTTTGTCTAGAACCCAGACTGCTCCTTACCTGAAATCAAAGATATTTTGAGTTTTCTAAGGACATTTTTTTGATAGGACGATTCCAGAGTATGGCGGGCGGTCTGAAGGCACCTGCCACCCTTCATAGCTGCCCTGGTCCTGATTGCCTCCAGGGATCCGGGAGGAAGGAGCTTGGCTTTCCTGACCTCTCAGCCGAGGACTGACACTCTGAACTGGGAGGAGCCATTGCTAATAGGCTGTAGGAGCCACCTGCCCTCTGCTGGGTCCACCGTGTGTGGGGGGACACTGCACACCAGCACCGGTTCTCTGTCCACCGTGTGTGTGTGTGTGTGTGTGTGTGTGTGTGTGTGTGTGTGTGTGTGTGTGTTTGAGACACTGCACTCCAGCACCAGTTCTCTGGGTCCACCGTGTATGGGGCACACTGCACACCAGCGCGAGCTCTCTGAGCATTCAATTAAATCTTGCTCTTCTGTGCTGAGCCTTTACTCTCTTGACTTGCACCAAAACTTTTATTAGTCAGAAAAACTTTCCAAGCTGCATTAAATAGATGGAACCTGGAAGTCCACCAGGCCGTAATTCCCTTTGTGTTTTATGAGTGTAAAAGTATGCAAGCCTTAGAACTCACCGCTCTGCCCAGACTTTACAAGCTTGCAAGCGCCCTCTGGAAGGACAGGAGCTGTCGCACAGAGAAAGAGACAGAGCTTCCTGGCCAAGTTACACCTCCGAGCCCTGGCTTGTACGGGGCTCCACGGTTGTTTCTGTTCCTTCTTAATACTCCTCCTTCCTGCTTCACCTAGATTTCTCTTGAGATCTCAGATGGATAGAGGAGATGGTAGTTAAGCAGAGATGTATTCACCCACTTTGTAAATTTTGCTTTTTTAGAAAAGGCATCTAGATGGTTTAGGAAAGAAAAAAAGAAACTATTTCTTGTCTTCAGAACAGATGCGACTTGCACACATCTCTCTGTGTTAAATATTATAGCTAAATAGTTAATGTGTGGCAGGAACAGAGTGCCTGAGTCCGGAACCTTCTGGAATTGATGAATCTGGAGCTGGACCTTAAAGGTAGGCAAGATTTTGGCAGGAGAAGTAGACATTTCAGTGCCTGAGCAAAGCTGTGGCATCTGGAGTGGGCTGGGGAGGCCCTGGTCACAGGCAGTGAAGTACTGGGGTACTGTCCTTCCTTCCCTGTTCCTGGAGGGGGGGGAACTCGGGGCTTTGTTTTGCTCAGGGTAAGATGAGTGGTGAGTTAGAGTGCTTCCTCACCGTAGTGCTCAGATACTCTCCATGAATGGAGGAAGCTGGTGTAACAAAAACAGCGAAATGCTCATCAAACGGTTCTTAGGCACCGGGCTGGGCTGCGATTTCCTGCAAATTATTTTAATTCATGGTCAGCTGTCTGGCTAGCTGCTATTGCATTCTCCTTTACTGCATGAGCGGGAGAGTTGACACATGAAACTGGACTATTTGGGATCAGAACCCAAAATTCTCTCTGAACGTTGCTTTCTAGAAAGGTAGGTGGTGCTGGATCGGAAGGACAGGAATGCCACACAGCAGGGCGGCAAGCTGGGTTTCAGGCTGCAAGGGGTCCTCGGCGGCATTTAGCAGTTCCTAGGTGGTTTCAAGTTGTCCTTTGGACAGTTTAGGAACTATGTGGTATTCAGTGTTCCAGAAAACACTTGAGTGAGGTGAAATATGGTCATCCTTGCCAAATGGCCATCAGCATTTAAAAGTAACTTAAAACCCGGCCTGTGCTCAGTAAGCCCTCTCTCTCATGCCTTTGCTTGGTGGCTTGGTGACCAAAGACTCCTTATCTGTTGACATCTGAAGTGTTAGGTCAGTAAGTGAGGTATCCTTAGTTCTCTGTCATAATTCTATCTGTAACAGCTTTGCAGGGGGACCACAACCATTTCTACTGTGTGCTTGCATTTCATAAACTGGTAGTATTTGTTTGTTTGTTTTGTGTGTGTGTGTGTGTGTGTGTGTGTGTGTGTGTGTGTGTGTGTAGGTCAGAGGTCCACTTTAGTGGGTTTGTTTTCTTTGTTTGTTTTTTCAAGACAGGGTTTCTATGTGTAACCCTGGCTGCCCTGGAACTCAATCTGTACACCAGGCTGACCTTGAATTCAGAGATCCGCCTGGCTCTGCCTCCTGAGTGCTGGGATCAAAGGTGTGTGCCACCACCACCGGGCTTTTATTTAATTGTATATGTTTTGCCTGAGTGTATGTATGTGTACCATGTACATGCCTGGTGCTCACAGAGGTCAGAACATGGTGTTGGATTCCCTGGAACTGAAGTTAAGCATGGTTGTGAACCGGTATGTGGGAGTTGGAACTGAACCTGTGTTCTCTGCAAGTGCAATAAGTGTTCTTAGCCCCTGGCCATGTCTTCGGCCCCATGCTTGGTTTTTTTTTTATAGGTAATGGGCAGCCAAACTCAGATCTTCACGCTTTGTGGTGAGCACTGTGCTGACGGAGCTGTCTGTCTTCCAAGCACTAGTCTTTTTAAACCAAAGCACATTCAGCCTACTATACCTTCACGTCCCGGGTCTTCAGACGCGGCCCAGGATGGAAAACTACATCTGTGCAAATATGTACAGACTTGTTTCTTTGTCACAGTTCCTTAACCCGTACAACTTTACATAACACACACATTGGAGCAGGTCTTATAAATAAGACCGTGATTAAGGTGTATGGGAACCCATGACTAGGTTACATGCCGATACTTTTGGGTTTTGGTTTTTCGTTTCTTTTAAAACTATTTTTACTGGAGGCTGGAGAGTTCCTTAGTGGCTAAGAGCACTTGTGCTCTGGCAGAGGACCCAGGTTCTATTGCCGGTCCCCACATGGTGGCCCATAACTCTAGTTCCAGGCAATGAGGTGCCCTCTTCTGACCTCCACAGTCTCTAAGACTGCATGTGGGGCACAAAAATACACGCAGGCAAAACAGTCAATGCACATAAAATAAACAAACCTAACTAACTAAATGCAGTTATTTTTTATTGTGTGTGTGTGTGTGTGTGTGTGTGTGTGTGTGTGTGTGTGTGTGTGTAAGCCTGGGTCCACGCCATGGGACGGCACACGTGTGAAAGTTGGAGGGCTACTTTGGGGAGTTGGTTCTTTCCTTCTACTTCATGGCTCTCGGGGATCAAACTCAGGTTGTCAGGCTGGGTGGCGAGGGTCTCTACCCACTGGCCGTATTTTTGGTTTTCTGAGACAAAGTCTCATACTATCACCCAGGATGGCCCGGGAATGCTGTGTGGCCCACACTGGTCTGGAATCTGAGGCACTTTTTCTGCTTCAGCCTATGGAGTTTGGGCCAGGCTATTGTGACATTTTCTCTCAGGCACTTGAGTATGTGTGTCCTGAGGTATTCTCCTGGGTGGCGCAGGATGACTGCACAGAGCAGCAGAAAGCTTACAGTCTGAAGTAATTGCATTGTTCATGAAGCAGTGCCCAGTTCGAAAGTGAGCATTGGCGTCCTACACCAGTCAGGTGACTTCATAATGGACCTGAGAAGCACCTGAGCCCCGCCCCCCAGCAATCCTGCATTTACTTCCGCCCTTTTCTCTCTTGCACACTACAGTCTCCCCTCCAGCCCCTGTCCTGTGGTTTATTGGCTGGTCTTGTCAAAACTTTCTGGTAGCTTGGATTAAAGCAGTGAAATGTAAGACGGGCGCTGGAGGTCCATTAATAGGATCCACAGCTGTCAATCTCAGAGGGGAGCCTGGGTCAGAGGCCAGAGCCAGCCCTGTTCCTTCCCTGTTTCCAGCCTTCTTTGAGACAGCCTCCTGGTGCATTGTGAGCATTTTCTCCTCAGAAAAGAACAGGTTCCAAATGTTGGTTTAGTGCCTTCCCTGAGGGTGACTTTGGACAGACAACTGCCCCAGACCAGGAAAGGACTTGGAGGAAGGTGTGGCTTCTTGGTCCGTACAGTGTATTCTGCCTCTCAGTGTCGCTTTGGCATCTAGACTGGGCTGCAGATTCGGTCATGCCTGGTGATCTTTGTTTGAGTTACCGCGCCAGGAATGGCCAGAGTTGGAGTATCCTGGTGAAAAAAGCCCTGGGCTCACAGCGTGGAGTGTCAGCTGTCACTGCAGTTCTCAGTGTGGTGATGGCCCTCCTCTGCCAGGGGAGGGATGGCCATGGAAGGTCACAGCAAGTTCAGCGGGAAAGTAGCTTCAGGCAGAGCTTTGGCCTACTGTGATATGGATGCGCTTATTTCAAAGCTCGTTTAGAGGCAGTGCATTTCGGTTTGGTTTAACTGTTGTTAAACAGTTGTATCTTCTAGGGGAACGTAGCTGCTGTGGAGGGCTGTGACTGCCTCCTGGAGGAGCAGGGCAGGCAGGTGGGGATAGCAGGCAGGCTGCAAGGACTGAAGGACATGGTCACAGCAACTGCTCATCCTCCCTTTATCCTGGAGACTGTGGAGCAGGGTATGACAAGGTTCAGCCCCAGGGACTCATGCCCAGTGAGACTGTGTGTTCACTTTGCCCAGGGAGGTCTTTATGCATACTTCTTGTCCTGGTATGGCAGAGCTCTCTTTTGATCTTCAGAACTTGCGATGTGGATGTTTAATAAATTCTTTGTGATGGGAGGCAAACTCGTGAGTCCTCATTACAGATGAGCCCGAAGTCTAGAGTTGCCCACCTGGCTTCTTCATGACCATAGACTTCCTCTTCTGCCTTCTCCACCTGTTAGGTCAGAAGACAGCTCGCAAGAGTCAGCACTCTCCACTGTGTGGGTTCCTGGGTTTGAACTCAGATTGTGAGGCTTGGCAGCAAGCCCCTTGACTCCCTGAGCCTTCTAGCCAGCCCATCGTACAGTTTCTGTCCTTGTGCTCTGCAGCCTTTCATCTTCCCACATTCTCTCGCTTATCATAGTATGCCTGTCCTTCTTGTTCCACGGTGGCCTGCTGAAGGGTATTTCAGGACCTGGGGTGTCAGATTCTGTCGTGTGTCTCCCCTCACTTCTGGGGCTGTGTTCGGGAAAGAGAAGTCACTGGCTGACTGGCTGCTCGGGACCTCCCTGCCTTCCCCAGCCCTCCGGGGTGTTTGCAGGGTGATCTGAAGTGCTTCTGTCACTTGAGCGGTGGTCAGGAAAAGGCCGAAGAGATGTCTTCTAGACGTCTTTAACTTTGCACCTCTGGTTACAGCGTCACGGCAAGAGCTGGACTTTGAGCCCTCCTCAGATGTGGGAGCAGGTGGCAAAGCTGTTGCTAAAACAGGAATGTCCAAAGCCCTTCTGCCTTTCAAAGCTGTGGCCCACAGGCTGTGTGCTTGCTGAGGACAGCCGTGAACAGGGCCCAGACAAAGTCGTAAACTTGTTAAAAGCATTGAGATCTTTGGGTGCATGTGCGTGTGTGGTTATGTTTCTCCAACTTTGTAGCTGATAACATTATCTTGTGATGTCACAAGGTTGTTCTTGCCTGGCCCCAAGACTTTCAGTAACCCTTCCATGGTTCTAAGTTAGGGGGCAACAGTTATGGAAATCAAGCCAGCATGCAGTCGTAATAGGAGACTGGTCGCCTGTCCTGGGCCCGGGGGATAAGTGCCAGGGTTCCAGGCAGCAGAATACACTCTGTTTTCTAAACCCAAGTGTTTATACAGAATGGATAAAGGTTAAATGTTCTCTTGAATTTGCTTTTCATCGTTGCTTAGGCTGCACAGTTATTTCATCAAAAATAGTTGTATTATGAACTTTTAAGTATTTAATTAATTTTGTGTGTGTGTGTGTGTGTGTGTGTGTGTGTGTGTGTGTGTGTGTGTGTACACACGCATACCTATGTGTATGCGACAAAGGGTGTGATTGGAAGTGAGAGGCAAGCGTTTGGGAATCAGTCTCTCTGTCCACCATGTGGGTCAGGTTCTCAAGCTTTCGGCAATCCCTTTTCTTGCTGAGCCGTCCCACCTACCAATGAACTCAACTTTCCATCTCTCACTCATTCTTTGCTTATTTTTCCTAAAGGTGGTCCCACTCGTTAGTACTTTTTACATTTGAGATCATGGCCCGATAGGAGTAGGCGATAGTAGGAGAGAAGCTGGCTGGCACTAGACAGACTGACTACCCCGAGAACGCCGTGGAGAATGCTGTGGGTAGTCAGGTGGCAGCTTATGTGATCTTGGGGTGTGATGGTTGCGGGTCCAGAAGGGAAGCCAAGCCCTGATGGGGGAGCCTGCAGTAGAGAAGAGCCACTTATAACTGGACCTGGAAGGGACTGGTTGGTCAGCTAAGAGGAGGAGGCACCGCGGGGTGGGGGTGGGGGTGGGAAGCCACCGGAGGAAGGGCCAGTGCTGTCGGGAGTTTAGCTTGGTCTCAGTTGACACTACACTGGGGACTTAGAAAACTAGCTCAGGGCTGGCTCGATGGCTCAGCAGCTAAGAGGCTGGCTGCCAGGTCTGACCACCTGAGTTCAATCCCCAGCACCCACACGGTGGACGGGGAGAACCAACTCCTCCCAGGTTCTCCTCTGACCTCCACACCTGCTGGTGCCCCCGTGCAAGAAATGTGTGAGTGTAATAAAATTAAAAACAGCTACCCTGGGTATTGTAACATTTCCCAGAGTATTGTAACATTTCCCAGGTAGAAGAGATGTGAAATTAATCTAGAGCAACTTGGTGGAGACCTAAAGGAGCCGAGGCCTGGAGAGACAGGTGACTTCCTTTCCAAATGTGTAATCACAAAAGCAAACAAAGGAGAGGATTTCCTGAGCCCACCCTGACACTGGCACTGAAAGAGAAGCCTCAGAAACCAACCCTTGAGTGAAGCAGATCCCCAGGGAAAAGCGCAGTGTGAGCGAAATCTGCCTAGTGTATTTCTCTCCTTAGTTTGATCCCCCATAAATAATAGAAGAGTTTGGGATTGCTCAGCTTGTATGGAAAAATTTCCATATTACATTGATCTGAATTGTTCAGGAGGATGTTCCACTAGGGATGTTAATAATTCTTCTCCTCCTCCTATTCTTACCTTCTGTTTTATTTTTTATTCTGAGACAGGGTTCCTTTGTGTAGCTCTAGCTGTCCCGGAACTTGCTCTGTAGCCCAGGCTGGCCTCAAACTCAGAGAGATCCATCTGCCTCTGCCTCCCCAGTGCTGTCATTAAAAGTGTGCGCCACCACACCCAACTTCTTCCGTTTGTAATGGAGTCAAGATTCCTTCAGTGTTGGAGCAGCTGTGTGTAGTCTCATGTGCTGTTGGGATTGTTCTTGCTGAATGATTGCATGTATGTATGTATGTATGTATGTATGTATGTATGTATGTGTAGATTCCTGACAAGTAGAATGTAGAAAAAGGTGTGGGAGCTGGAATGAGAGAAGGATCAGACCTCCTAGGCTGTGGGCTATGTACTTAGTTTCAAAATAGCTCCCTTTACCCTGGGAAGAACTTATTGATCACATGAGCCTCCTGCCTGCCAGGTCCTTTCCTGTAAGGACTTAGGGGCAGGCAGGGACCCTCATCCCTCGTCGTAGGCAGACCTGATGTCTGGGCCAGATGCTGTCACTTTTTCACTGTGGGCATTCAGTTTATGTGAGGAGCAAACGTTTCGTCCTGAAATAGACCAGAAGGTCGAACACAGGTCTGATGTTTATTTAGCCCTGCTTCTTGCAAGTTATAGGCTTCCTAATGCAAGTGGTCTGACTTCTGGCTCTTATGACCCGGATACCTGCAGACTGTTGGCGATGGGTTAGTTGGGAGACCGGTGGTCTTTCATGGGAGGGAGAGTGAGCATGTGCCTGGATCTCACTGTTGTTTTCCTTTACACAATGTCATAGAACGGGGCCCCGTGGCTCTGCTTTACACCGTGCTTAGAGCTGGTCATGGTATAGGAGTCTGTAGTCTCAGTTGTTCAAAAAGTCTGTCGTGAGAGGTGTGATACTGTCAATTCATTATTAGCTATCAACCAACCAGTAATTAATAAATTCACCTCTTTTCTCAGTCCTGGAACTTGCAGACAGTGGTTGTATAAGATCAGTGCTCTGTACTACAGTCTATAGAGGAAGGGAAGAAGGGTCTGGGTAGAGGTATACAGTCAGTGAGTCGCCTTCCCTCCCAGACTGATAGTCCTGAATCTTAATCCTGATTCCTGAGTAATTAAGTAAGGTAGGTTCTAGATATCAAATACAGAAGACACCTTTATTGGTTTCCTTTCATTTGTATTGGAAAAAAATTGAAATATACTCAAAGTAGAGAGAATGTCATAATCTGCACATAGCTCTCACCTGATTTCATGATTATCAGTTACTTGTTCTTAGAATGCCTGCTAATACAGGGGTCCGCCCTGTTCTGGTGGACATGACCTTGGAGCTGAGGGCCCTCTCAGGTGAGGATTCCCTCTTCACCCTGCGGAGAAAACCAAACAGTCCCTCTTTCCACCCTGACAGCAGCTCCTAGGGGCGCTGAATTGATGTGTTTCAGGTTTAGAATGTTAAGGGCTTGGGAGCCAGCTCAGTTGGGCAAGCATGAGGATCCAGCTTGGTCCCCCAGACCCACATAAAACATCTGGGTGTGGTGGCACACACTTGTAGTCTCAGTACTGGGGACCAGGAAACAGGCGGATGGTTGTGACTCCTTGGCCAGCTAGCCTAACCTACTTGATCAACTTTAGACCAGGGAGATGATTCCTTTGTCTTCAGAGAGAGGTGGACAGCACCTGTCTTAGTGTTTTAATGATGTGCAGAGACACCGTGGCCACAGCAACTCTCATAAAGGAAAGTATTTAACTAAGGCTGGCTTGCAGTTCAGAGGTTTAGTCCATTGTCATCATGTGGGTCATGGTGGCATGCAGACAGACTTGTTACTGGAGAAGAGCTGAGAGTTCTCCATCTGGATCAGCAGGCAGCAGAAAGAGAGAGACACTGGGCCTGGCTTGAGCATTTGAAACCTTAAAACCCACCCCCAGGGATACTCTTCCTCCAACAAGGCCACACCTCCTAATAGTGCCACTCCTTGGTGACTAAGTATTCAAGTCTGTGAGCCTATGGGAGCCATTCCTTTCCAAATTACCACAGCACCTGTGGAATAATGCCCGAGATTGTCCTCTGGCCTCCACACATTCATAGCAGCACAGACCAAGTCTTTTCAGATATTAGGAGTTTCATTATGACCTTTCCTTAATTTCGGAAAATTTATGTGTGCATGTGTCTGTGATATGTGACATTTTATTTTATTTATCTTGTTTGTGCATGCATACATGCATGCATAGATGTGTGTAGGCACACGTGTTGTGGTCAGAGGATGGCTTGTGGAAGTCACATTTTCTCCTTCCACTCTGGGTCCTAGGGAGGGTCCTTGGCAGCAGGCGCCTTTACTGGCTGGGCCTCTCTCTAGTACTTGTCCTGTTATATTTTAATGAACCCCTTCCTTTAAAATGATTAAAAGATTACAGTATATATTTGGCCGAGCATCTTACATGGGCAGAGTACATTTGTTAAGACTATAATAAAAACCACTCAGTACAGCACTGCAAATCATCTGCTGACCTTATTGCATTGCTTCAGTGTTTTGGTTGATAACTGTCTTCTCTTCTCTTGAACCCTTTCCAGACTTCCAGGTCAGTAAATCATCATGGTGGTGATGATGATGATGATTTTAACTGCTTCCCTGAAACGTAATTCACTGTTAGAAAATTCACTCTTATATAACACGCAGCTCATTGTTTTGCATATTCACAGTTCTAGAACCAACATTGTCTAATTAGAAATTACTGACTTTATTTATTTTGTGTGTGTGTGTGTGGATGTGCACACATGCCACAGCATGCATGTGGAGGTCAGAGGACAACTTGCAGGAGTCCATTCTTTCTTTCTACCTTGTGGGTCCCAAGGAATTGAACTCAGCTCATCAGGCTTGGCTGCAAGTGCCTTTCTTTACCTGCTGAACCATCTACTGGGCCACCATATCTAACTAAAATCTTCATTTTCTGAGGAAGGAACTCCAGAGTCATCAACAGCCATGCTCCAGCTCAGTACCTGGCAGAGGCAACCAGTAGGCACCTTTCCATCCCTGAGTACTTTTCTGTCACTCTTCTACATATTTCATGAGCGCCATACAATACAGCATGTGTCCTTTTGTGTCTAGTTCATTTCTCTGGCGGGTACTGGTTTCAAGTTGTTTTATTCATGTTGTGGTATGAATTCAGCATAATTAATTTCGTTATTCCCAAATACTTGTTGTAGAGATGTGGCATATTTTGTCATTCAGTTGTTATACATGTGGGTTAATGGATTCTACTGACGGTTGTGAATAGCTGCGTTTTGAACATTTGTGTGTTGTTGTGTAGACAAAGCTTTTCTGTTCTCGTGAGTGTTTCTTGAGGAGTGGGATGGTTAGGACAGAGCTTCTCTGAGGTTAATACTGACAATAACGAGACTGCGTCCTGGTACAGTCCCACTAGCAGTATGTTTGGGATCCAGTGTTTCCAGGTCCTTCCTAACGGCTGTCGTCATCTCTGAGTTTTTTCATCTGGGTTTCGAAAGATGGAGCAGTCCGCTCCTGTGTCTTGGCCCATGTGGGTTGCATATCTCATGAGAGATATCTAGCCCACCTCTACCCCAGTGACCTGGATCTAAAATCTTCCAGTTTAGATAAGACACAGCTTTTGAATGCTGCCTGCGGTGAAACTAGGTTGTTGATGCCTGCAGTTCAGCGGATTAATATTTTCATTAAAAATTTTTAGAGTGCACAAGCCAGATTGCAAGCTTCAATATAAACCCAGGTCTTAGGACGACTTTGGGTGTCTGTCTTGTCTTCCACCTTGTTTGAGTCTTACCTGAGAGCTCCAGATTGGTTGGCTCCTCAGATTCTGGAGTTCTCCCTTCTCTGCCTCCTGTCTTGCTGTAGGAATGCCGGGATCAACATCACATAATACTGTACCCAGCTTCACAGGGGTGCCGGGCGGGATCTGAACTCGGGTCCCCACGCTTGCGCAGCCAGCATCTTATCCACTGAGCCGTCTCCCCAGCCCCGAACGCCGTTGTTATGAAACAGTGTGAGCATCGATCGCCCCAGGAAGATTTGTCTATCTCTGAGATTTTTTTCATACTTTAACTTCTGAGAGCCTCGGGGGTGTGTCACCACACCTTCCCCTTTCTTCCTGGTCAGAGTGAGGCACTTCTTGGGATTCCTGGAGAATTCCTTGACTTTCTGTAAGATGGGTGTAACAGTGCCATCCACTTGATGGGACCTTTACCAGCTAGATTAGTGGGGTCACTGGATTAGAAACTAGGCTGTGTGTACTTTTTAATCTCATTTTTTGAATCTCTATCTTGCATATGTTCTATAATTGTATTGTATATTTGCATAGCAGTGGATTGTATGTTTCATGAGTACACATTAGGAATTCTAATAAGGATATATGATCAGATGTGTTAGAGGCTTCTGATTTAAACTGTCAACCACCTTAAGACATGAGTAGAACTTATATCTTAGGTCTGTGATAAACTCCAAGGAGGCCATAGGTGGAAGTCTGAGGCTGCCACTGCCATTTCAGTGTAGACTACAGAACAGGATGAGCAGGAGAGCTCCAGCCGCGGAACTCTTAGAGCCCCAAAGACCACTTGGAGTTCTGTAGTCAGGGAGGCAAAGGTGGAAGTGGTGTGTGGTGTGCTTGGGGGCATTTGATGGCAGACCTAGAATTAGGATGTAGTCGAGCAGTGGCAGTGGTGGCGCACGCCTCTAATCCCAGCACTCGGAAGGCAGAGGCAGGAGGAACTCTGTGAGTTCGAGGCCAGCCTGGTCTGTAAAGCGAGTCCCAGGACAGGCTCCAAAGCTACACAGAAAAACCCTGTCTCACAAAACCAAACCAAACAAAAAGAGTTAGGATGCAGATGTAGTGCAGGGTTTCTCACACGAGAGCCCATCCCATCATTCTTTGTTCCTACGAGAAGAAGTGCAGAAGCCGTGGGAGAGGTGGCTTACACGGTAGAGTACGTGGTGCTTGGAGCCTGGGGCTCTGTTTCCATCTCTGCAACCCTCGGAAAAAGGAGAGAACTGATTCAGAGTTGTCCTTTGACCTCCATGAATGTGCTACTTCCTCCTCATGCATAATTATAATAACTATGGAGAGAGGGGCCAGGGGAGGAATTAAGGGAGAACAGGGATGGGGGAAAGTGATGTAATTGTATTTTAATGAATGAAATATGGACAGAAGGATGTATGTCAGGAAGTATTCATATTTATCTTGACTTTGAATTCAAGAGAAAGATGTTTTTCCAAGGGAACAACAGGGAATCTATGCAGCCGATAAGGTTCTAGACAGTGAGTAACTAGGTAAAAATTTCTATGTTCAGGATGGAGAGATGCCTCAGAGGTTAAGAACACCTGACATCCTGAGTTCAATTCCCAGCAACCATGTGGTGGCTTACAGCCATCTATAATGAGATCTGGTGCCCTCTTCTGGTCTGCAGGCATACATGTAGACAGAATACTGTATACATAATAAATAAATAAATCTTTTTTTTTAAAAAAAAATCTATTTTCATGGAGCTTGTGTTCTGTTTAGAGAAAGAATCAATTTGCAAGTCATCTGAATACATTTTGCAGAATTTTGGAAAACTGTTTACCACCAAGAAAGCAGTGCACTGTGGGAGGCTGGAACCCGGCTTTCTGAATTGCGTGAGTGTGTGTGTGTGAGGGTGTGGACACCGTGAGCTCTAAGCTCTGTGAGTGTGTGTGTGAGGGTGTGTGTGAGTGTGTGTGTGAGTGAGTGTGTGTGAGGGTGTGGACACCATGAGCTCTAAGCTCTGTGAGTGTGTGTGTGAGAATGTGTGTGAGTGTGTGTGTGAGGGTGTGTGTGAGGGTGTGGACACCATGAGCTCTAAGCTCTGTGAGTGTGTGTGTGAGTGTGTGTGTGAGGGTGTGTGTGAGGGTGTGGACACCATGAGCTCTAAGCTCTGTGAGTGTGTGTGTGAGTGTGTGTGTGTGAGTGTGTGTGAGGGTGTGTGAGGGTGTGTGTGAGGGTGTGTGTGAGGGTGTGGACACCGTGAGCTCTAAGCTCTGTGAGTGTGTGTGTGTGAGTGTGTGTGTGAGGGTGTGGACACCGTGAGCTCTAAGCTCTGTACTGCCTCTTGGGACTTGGTCTAGACAGAGGGATTGCCCTGCGCCCATAGTTCCACTTCCCGACCCCTCGGACCTGCTGCCATCCTTCTTCAGCAGCTGGAGTCCTGCCTTGGTCTCATCGCCAGAAAGGTTGGAGAATTCTTTTAAGCCTAATAATAGCTTTTGCCTTAAAAATTTTTTTTTTATTGAGATACCTAAAATTTGCCCACATGTACTGTTCACTTATTCTCTCCAGATTTGTAGAGCTATCATCACAGTCCATTTTCGGGCATTCTCCATCCCCATAAGATCCCTCCTGCCTGTTCGTGGTCATTCCCCATTCTGAACCGCAGCCCTAGGGAAACCGGTTGTCTCTTTTCTGTTTCTGGAAGTTTCTTGTGAGCAGATTTATTCAGTATGCAGATTTATCCTTGGCGTCTTGTTTTCTCACCGGGCCTCATCTTTTCTAGTGCATCTGAGGTGAGGTGTGTGCCACTGGCTTCTCTTCCGTTGTTAAACGGTGTTCATCGTGTGGAATACCACGTTCTGTTCCATCTCATTTGGCTGTAGCTCCCTAGACTAGACTACCAGTGGCTTCAATCCGGCCGCTTTCCCCAGGCTGGTGTGGGACTAGCTCGAGCACTGCCCTGTGTCATGGCTGCCCTGTGCCCCTTCCACGGCCTGCCTCCTTTCTCCTTGCTCCTTTAAGTTTATTAATTAATTAATTAATCACAGCCAGCAGTGCTGCGGGGTAGCCAGAGTGGCATTCGGTTGTAGTGAAAGTTACACCAAGTAACATTTACCAAATGAAAACTTCTGGTTCTGGTTCCCATTCACATTCTTTTACATTTCTGTGTGTATGTGTGTGCATGTATGTACATGAGTGTGGATGAGTGTGTGCACATATGCATATGGCAGCCAGATAACAGCCTTGGGTATCATCCCTCAGAAGCAGGCCACCTTGTCTACCTTGTTGTCCCCCCCCCCCCTTTTTCCGCCAGGGTCTCTCACTGGGACCTGAGTCTCGCCAATGAGGCCAGGCTGGCTGGCCAGCGAGCCCTAGTCATCTGCCTGTCTGTCTCTCCAGCTCTGGGATTGCAAGTCTGTGCCAGCAAACTCCAGCCAGTGGGTGTGGATGAGCAAAGGCCCCCTACATGTGGCCATAATTACCATATTGGACTAGGTCGTCCCAGAATACTGACTAGTATTGATGTGTTGTACTGGGCAGGCCTGACTTCCAAACACAGGCTCTAACTCTGCCCAGCACTGTGAGTTCACCTGACCCCTAGCTAGCCTTTTGAGGCCAGTGTTGCCTCCTGTGAAAAGTGCAGTGTCCTAAGTCCCTTTCTAATACTTACATCTCTGTGTAAGGGCAGCAACTGGCCATTAGATGATAACAAGTCTCAGGACTTCTCCAGATTGTATCCCAGACAAGGATTTAATTAAGAGCCAGCCCAGTGGCATTAGTGTGACCATGAATGTCCAGGAACTCCCTAGGTGACTGCTCTTAGGATGGCTTTACGAGACTGGTCCTATCGTTGATTCCCGATGCTTCCAAACTTAATTTTTTTCCCTTCTTGGGTTTGCATTGTGCTCTTAATCTGGGAATCGGAAGTGAGCACAGTGTAGAGTGCTAATTAATTTCTCTTTAGTTGATACCAGGCTGCAGCTGAACAATGGAAGCAACACTAAACAATGTGTAGATACAGCAGCATGTACCGATTCTCAAGGACAGCTGCTGCGTTCTGTGACAGTTTTACCATAGAAGGAAGAGTATCTTTATGCCTGCAGATATCCTAATAACACTGGTGCTGAGAGGGAGCAGCACACGTGTGGACATGTGATCATGTGATCCTAAGAGAAAGCAGCACACATATGGGCTCGTATGTCCTAAGAGCAGCACACACATGGACATGTGTGTCCACTTGTTTGTAAGTGTTTGGAGGACTGGGCCAGTAACATGAAAGCTAGCTGCAGTAGGATGCCGGTCCACTGAGAATGGGCTGTAGATCTGTTGGCTGGGGAGGTTTCCATAGCATTCTCAGTGGAGACTCTGTGTGGGCATGCCTGATGTGTCCAGGGTGACTGCCAGTGTTACCGGTCATCGTCATCGGTGCTGTGCTTTTAGGCAGGCTTGCCTTTTCTTTGCATTTCATGACTTTGTTTCTTTACTTTATCTGACTCGTGTGTGTGTGTGTGTGTGTGTGTGTGTGTGTGTCTGTGTCTGTGTGTCTGTGTGTCACTGTGTGCTCGAATGCATGTGGAAGCCAGAGGTCAGATGTCTTCATCAATCATTCTCCACTTTTATTTTTATTATTATTAAGTTTAATTTACTTGTTTATTTTTGAGGCAGTGTCTTTCTATGTAGTCCTGGCTGTTCTGGAATTCACTATGTAGAGCAAGCTGTCCTCAAACTCAGTAGAACCGCCTGCCTCTGCTGGGATTAAAGGCGTGTGCCATCATGCCGTTTGATTCTTTGTCTGGAGATGATGGCGCACTGATAATACTACCACATGGCCAGTAAGACCTGGGGATCCTCCTGTCTCTGCCTCCCCAACATGAGGATTACAGGCACATGCCACCACATCTGACTCTTCTGTGGGTTCTGGGGATGGACACTGGGTCCTCACAGTTGATTGCAAGCACTTTACCAACCCGGCCCTAACACGTTTTCCTGATGAAGAGGCGGGGTCCTCATGGGTACCTACTATGTACCAGGCATATTGATGAAGCTTGCTAGCCCTCCTGAGTGCTCTGTGGAGTGGATGTATTGTTAGGTGGTGCTTTTCAAACGCGGAGATGGGACGGTTGGCAGTCGATGGCTGAGTCTGGTGTTCCCTGTCCCCAGTGAGTCTGGGCTTAGGGAGCCTGTGTGCTTTTCCAGGACCTGGCATTATCAGGGCACCAGAGAGTCGGGCGACTTTGGAGGTCAATGTGGTGTTGGCGGCAGGTGTTGTGACTTGTCCAAGGTCGTCTTCTAGCTGGGGAGAGGTGAGCAAGCCCGAGAGCACCAGGCCAGTGTGTAATGTGGTGGGGCTGCACTGAAAACGGCCTTGACAGTCAGAAGGCTTGGGTGGTTTGTAAACTCATGGCCTTGGATAATCTCGAGATGGGTTTGTGCTGCTTTGCCTCTTCTAAAGTGCCCTAGCGAGTCAAGTGTGGTCCGCTTCATCAGTCTAGTCCTGACGTTTGTGCTTCTCTGGCTTGGGTTTTCTCCTACCCCAGGATCACGGAGCTCCTTGCTGCCTGCGGCTGTATTGCTTGTCTCTGGCGGGTTACAGGAGGCGTTCTCTTTTTAGTCCCTCCAGATCCTGCAGTGACCCAAGGGTGTTTGTGTAAAAATAGCGCCGTCCCCTCTGCTCTTTGGAACTCTTGTCAGGAAAGTGCCCCAGATGCTTGGGTCCTTCCTGGCCGGGGTGAATTCTGTTTGTTGTCACTCAGTCTGCACGGGAACTAGTGGCACCTGCCTTCGTTCCTTCTCTTCTGTAGTCAGTCCCGGTGTCCAGTAGGAGGGTGTTCTGTGCATTTGTATTTCTCCATATATTCACCAGGCTGTGAAGTCCTCACTGAAGGGAAGCCAGGGTGGAGCTATGCAATCATAGTATGTAAACTATGCCCCTGTAATCCCAATACTTTTCTCTTTGGCATATCCAAATTCTCAGTGCTTGGGGAACATTTTTAAGTAGCTACGGGCTTCCTTAGCACACTCGGATCCCGGCCGACCAGCCAGGAGGACTGCCAGGTGACTCATGGAGGGCATCATTGGATCCTGGATGCCAAAGGGATGATTCTAATTCTCAGTGGGACTGAGATTTTATTGTGCTGCTCAGAACAGCACACAGTTTTAATTGTATAAATTGTTTATTTCAGGAGTTTATTATGTGTTGCAGAAAGCACAGTTGTGGATAAGGAGGGTAGGAGACGAGTGTGCTGACTCATGTTAGGACTGCGTTCTGTGGATAAGACCATGTGTTGAGCGTCCACTCATCTGTTATGGTACTTGTAGAAATGACCCCACAGATGTTGACCCTGACTGCACTTTACCTCCTGTGCCTTTATGTCCAGAAGTTGAATTGCTGGAGCATACAGTTAAATTCTATTTGATTTTCTGCAGACATTTCCCACACTGACACTGTTATACTCCATCAGTTCTTATTCCTTTGTGCCGTCCCCTTCCCTCTCTCCCTCTTCCCTGCTGTCTCTGCCTAGAGAATGTCAGCCTTGGCTGTGTCTGAGCGCTGGTCTGCTCCTCTGCTGTGCACCTGCGCTTTGGAGTGCTCTAGCCATCGCCTCGTGTGCTGTGTTTATTCCCAGACTCCCTCCTCTTTAATCCCCCTTGCTCTGTACAGGGCTCTTTAAATAGAGCCCATTCATTGGCTCTTACCTTGGTCCCTTCATTGTTTGGTTCTTTCAAAAAACCGTCTTTGGCATGCAATTTTCCTCTTCCCAGGCAAATCAAAAGGCTACAAAAAGTTGTTCTTACTGTCTGGGTTCCTTTTCCCAGGGGATGGTGGCCCTACGAGAAGGGGACCACTTGCTACAAAGTTATCATCTTCTTACCTGTGGTCAAATCAGACCTCTGTAGCTTTTCCCCAGGAAAAGCCCCCCACTCCTCTCAGGAATTCTATCCAGGATACCTGTTACATGCAGTTTCCCTTTGCTGTCTCTTACCTGTGGCAATTTCTCAGATATCCTTGGTTTTGATCTTAACAGTGGCATAATGGTCGGGTGTTTTGAGTTTCTTTCCCTCATGTTTTTCTTGGGATTACTCATGGCTTATAGGCTTGGAGAGACTGTCACAGAGGTGAAGTGTATATTACATTATATTAAGTTTACATCACCAGCATGACTTAGCATTGTTCATGTGAACTTTGGTCACCTGGATAAGGTGGTTTATCAGTTTCTATACTGTAAAGTCCACTCCCTTCCCTAGTGTGCCAAACTAGGAAAACTAAAATGCCCTGGTTCAAAAATAAAACCAGTAATTTGAACTAAAAATTCTTTAAAAGGAAGATGCTCATGAACCTATTTTCTGTGAGTCTGAGGTTAGCATGAGCTACACACTAAGTTCCGGGCCACTCTGAAACTATATAGAGTGGGTCTCAATGAGTATCTAACTTCTCCCAAGGCTGGTTTGGTATTTGACCTAAGTGGATCTGTTTGGAAACCGGACGTGAACTAAGATACTGAAGGCAGTTTCTAGGCTATAATGGGGAAGTTTGGGAAATGGTCTTGCAGTGGTCACGGCTGCCCTCTACCGGAGCACGGAAGAAGTCCGGGAAGGGCTGCGTTGTCTAAACTGTCTTTGAACGCTCAGGCGAGGAAAAGAGGTTTTGTGTTCCAAAAATTGCACCAAGGTAAAGCAGAGCTCTAACCGATGCAGGTGTGTTGTCAGGCGTTAGCAGTACTGCCCTCACTATGCGTTCATTGGACAGTAGCGCAACCCCAAGAAAAGGATGGTTGCTTGCAACCACGCGCGCCCAGCGGCCAGGAAGCTCCAGGCCCGGGTAGGCTTGCGGTGATCACCGCGGTGGTCCTGACCCAGCCCGCGCGGTGGCCAGTATTTTCTGCAAGTGCAGCTCTGACGCCGAGTACCCTCTCTGCTTTCTTGAAACTCCCGAGGGGCTTTCAGACGCCTGCTTGGCTTTACCCAGAAGGCCGCGCGCCACACGTCTGAAAATTTGCATACGTGCCTCTCTGGGCGGGGCCGGAGGGAGGCTTAGTACTGCGACCCGGTTAATTTGCATGCGCAACTCTGGGGCGGGGCGGGGCGGGGCCGTGATGGGCTCCTGTGGGCTGGGCTGCTTCTATTGCAATGGAGTTTCGCCTGGGCGAGTTTCTGTAACCGGTTTTTCCGTGCCTAGCATCCTTTCCTGACCAGCCAGCCCAGGCTTCCCAGTCATTAGGCGCCCCGGGCTCTGGGACCGCGGGGACCAGATATGCCGGCGATACCTCTCTGCACCGCTGACGCCGTGCCTGTTTCCCGTTGCAGGTGGTTCTCCTGGGCATGGACATCCTGTCTGCGCTGGTGACAAGGCTGCAGGACCGGTTCAAGGCGCAAATCGGCACCGGTAAGCCGCGAACAGCAGACTCCCAGCCTCCCTCCCACTCCGGACTCACCCCACATCACTTTTCCCTCTAATCCTGAAATACTCCTTCCTGCTGTGATCTTCGCATATAAAATACTGCCAGTTGAGGACTTTGTGCCAGATTAACCATCAGATTTGATGCCAGCCAGTGCATGTTGTCCCCAGCCCTTCCTCTGAGAGGCAGTTTTCTTTGAAAAGTCCTACAAAAAAAAAGGAACCAGTTGCCTTTTTCCACGGTTTAAAGGTCACTAAACCAAGGTGTTTCATGGTGGCAATGTAAACACTAAGCAGTTCTGTTTATTCTACTGTTTCTGTAGAGAATCTCTCCATTCCTCTTTCCTTTCTTCTTTCTGTTTTGTGTGGGCTCTGCGTGCCAGTCAAGGACTCTAACCATTGAGCCACAATGTTAGCTGGCATTTCCCAGTGGCGTTCATCATCAGTGTTTGTCTTTTCCTTTTCTGTAGCTTTGGGTCAGTGTGCTCACTGAGAAAGATGGTGGGACCATACAAAAGCTTACTGCTAGGAATTTGGTGTTTGAACCATTTTCCATTTCCCTCCTACATTAGCTCAATGTAGGAGGATTCTCATGGATTCTCACAAAAGGGAGGCCTAACAGGCTTGGGCTAGGAATGGGTGGGCTGGCCTGGCCCATGCTGCAGTGTATAAATGTGGTGTGTGTCTTATGTGTGCTATAAGTAAAATGAACCCAATGTCAGTAAAGCGTGTTGATCCCCTTTGCCCCCAGACAGGGCCTGTTTAATGTTTTTTTTTGTTTGTTTGTTTTTTTGTTTTTGTTTTTTTTTTAAACTTTTAAAATTTTTATTTTATGTGCATTGGTATTTTGCCTGCATGTGCATCTGTGTGAGGGTGTCAGATCATCTGGAACTGGAGTTACAGACAGTTATGAGCTGCCATGTGGGTGCTGGGAATTGAACCCGGGTCCTCTGAAAGAGCATCCAGTGCTCCTAACCACTGAGCCATCTCTCTAGCCCCATTTTAATGTTTTTATTAGCACATGTCATTATATAGCAGTGCATTTTACACATTAAATAGTGTATTTTGATCATATACTCACTCTTGCCTTCTGTCCTCCCCACTTCCTGCTGATGTCTTTCCTTTCCTACCCAGTCCCTCTTCTGCTTTCATGTTTTTTTGTTTTGTTTTCTTTCTCCCATGACCGCTGAGTTTGATTCGGGTTGCTTACACAAGCGTAGGTAAAGGGTTGTTTTAGGGTAATGGGCCTTTATCTGTAGTGTAACCACTGATGAAAACATCTCCCTCTCCCATCAGCAATTAACTCAGGGAAGGATAGGTCCTTCAGAGTCCTCCTACTTTAAGTTCCTTCTTTCCCTCTCTCCCTCTCTCCCTCCTGGGTGCCATATAGCCTTGGCTGGCCTTGAACCTTCCACACAGCAAAGGATAACCTTATGACCCAATCCTCCTTCCTCCATGACCCAAATGCTAAGATTTTAGGCATGTAGTACTTACCCAGCTCTTTCCTTCCTTCAAGTTTCTTTTGGGTCACCCTTGCCTGCCAGGGCCTCTGTTTAATATTTCGTCGGGGTCCACATATGTTGGGACTGGCTGGAGGGAAGCTGGGGCAGAGACAGTCCGCCCAAGTACGAGGTCCTGCCAATGTCTGTGCTTCTGGAATGTACTTCGGCAAGGAGAGCAGAGGTCTGACCCAGGATGGGTGGCTTTGGAATAGCTACCCATGGAATAGGCTTTAGAACTCCTTAATTAGGCCAGCTTCTTGCAGATGAGCAGTGGCTGAGCTCAGATCCCTAGATCTGTTTTCATTTAATCATTTCCATTTTGGTTTCCAGTGTTGCCAAGTCTAATAGACAGATTGGGAGATGCTAAGGACTCCGTGAGGGAGCAAGACCAGACCCTGCTGCTAAAGATCATGGATCAAGCTGCTAACCCCCAGGTAGGACAAGAGAAGCACGCCTGTGTGCACAGACAGTGTTCGTGCAACTCCCTGGGCTTATTTCTTTTAAGCTGATGGGTTGGAGATGGTCTTAGTTAGGTTTTCTGTTGCTTCAACAAAACACCATGACCAAAAAGCAAGTTGGGTAGGAAAGGGTTTATTCAGCTTACACTTCCACATCACTGTTCATCATTGAAGGAAGTCAGGACAGGAACTCAAGCAGGCAGGATCCTGGAGGCAGGAGCTGATGCAGAGGCCATGGAGGGGCGCTGCTTACTGGCTTGCTTCTCACGGCTTGCTCAGTCTGCTTTCTTATAGAATCCGGGACCACCAGTCCAGGGATGGCCCCACCCACAGTGGGCTGGGTCCGCCCCATCAATAACTAAGTAAATGCCTTGTAGCTGGATCTTAGGGAGGCATTTTCTCAACTGAGGCTCTTTGCCCTCTGATGACTCTAGCTTGTGTAAATTGAACTTAAAACTAGCCAGGACATCGATAAACATTCTTATGGCCCACAGTCCCTCCTCATAAATGTATCATTTGAATAAATTAGTGGGCTGGACATGGGTATTGAGTGTTTGATTAATCTGTTAACGCCCTTTAGCTCATTTATGGGACTCGCTCTCCCTTTCTCCGGAAAGGAGCAGCAGCTGGTGGTATCTGAGGAGCCAGTAGGCCTGGCGGGGGGCCTGGTCCCTCTATGACACTTAGAGGCTTGCTAGAATGGATGGACCCAGCCCTGTCTCCCAGGGTCCCACTGATCATTGTTGGGGGATGCAGCAAGGTAGCCAGCAGCAGTTTCCCAGGGGATTTTGGGTGAGTCTCGGTGAGGAGAGCTGTTCCAGACAGAAAGCAGTGTGTGTGCCTGCTGTCATTTGGGCTGTCCTGTTCTCAGTCCTAAAATGGGGTAGTTACACCTCCTCAGGAGTGTGGGGAGAATCCAGTAGTGTTACATAAGTGCACCTGCTTTTCACACTGTAACTGCACGTGTTTGAGAAAGTAGTTCCCTGTCCTACTTGAGTGTGATTGTGAGAGGACCCTGGGGGCCGGTGGGGACGGGGCCAGTTTGGTTCCTGTAAAGAGGCTCTTATTCTGTGAAGGGCTGCCGCATTCTTACCCTCTGACCTGTTCCTTGTCACCTGCAGTACGTGTGGGACAGAATGCTCGGAGGCTTCAAACACAAGAACTTTCGCACGAGAGAGGGCATCTGCCTCTGCCTTATTGCAACACTCAATGCGTAAGTCTGGGGGAACCTGCAGACTGCTTGGCTCATGCTTTTGTTGTTGTTGTTGTTGTTTTGTTTTGTTTTTGAGACAGGGTTTTTCTATGTAACAGTTCTATAGCCCTGGCTGTCCTAAAACTTGCTCTGCTGTAGCTAGAGTTTTCCTGCCTTGCCCACAGTCAGGACAAATCTTTGTCACCCGCCAGTCCCACAGCCGCTCAGACCCAACCAAGTAAACACAGAGACTTATATTGCTTACAAACTGTATGGCCGTGGCAGGCTTCTTGCTAACTGTTCTTTTATCTTAAATTAATCCATTTCCATAAATCTATACCTTGCCACGTGGCTGGTGGCTTACCGGCGTCTTCACATGCTGCTGGTCATAGCAGCGACTGGCGGTGTCTCTCTCCTCAGCCTTCCGCTTCCCACAATTCTCCTCTCTCCTTGTCCCACCTACTTCCTGCCTGGCCACTGGCCATTCAGTGTTTTATTTATTGACCAGTCAGAGCAATTTGACATACAGACCATCCCACAGCACTCTGCAGACCAGGCTGGCCTCACACTCACAGAGAGCCACCTGCCTCTGCCTCCCAAGTGCTGGGATTAAAGGCATAGGCCACCACCACCCCAGCTTTTTTTTTTTTTAACATAGGGTCTCATGTAGTCCTCTGGTCTTGAACTTACTTTGTAACTGAGTATATCTTGAACTTCTGGTCCTCCTGCCTCTACTCTTCAGGAGTTGGGATATTCGACACAGGCCAACATGTGTCCTGTTTATTTGGCTCTAGGGGTGCTAGAAATGTCAAATGTAATCTGAATTACATTTCCAGCCCCTTGGCTAAAGCTTTAAAAACAAAACAGATCAAAAGCCGCCACCACTGTCCTTTATTCTGAAGTAATTAGATCTACGGGTAGTTGTAAAGAAATGTACTGGGAAGTGGCGCGGTCCCGCTCCCTGACCAGAGTAGGATTTCACGCAGGATGGTGTGGCCTTCAGGACCCTGGAGGAGTACGGGGGCTGCTCCCAGAGCTTGCCCACATTGCCACAGCTGCACACAGGCCTCGTATGTGTGTATGAGGTCCCACCCACTGCCCTTCTGCCATGCACTTTATAGCCTGTGGCAGCCACTAATCTGGACTCTTGTCTCTATGATCTTGCCACTTCAAACTGTTACTCAAGTGGTGTCAAGCCTGTGACCTTCCAGGGTTGCCGTCTAGATTTCCACTTAGTTAAGTTCCTGGAGCTTGCACTGTGTGCCACTGATGGTGATAGTCGGTTTGTTTCACTGCGGAGTGCAATCCTTTGGAATAGAACCTATGCTGGAGTACAGCGTATATGGTATAGAATATCTACTGTAGATGTAGTCCAGTTTATTTAGTCACTCATCCATTGAAGAAAATGTGGGTGATTTCAGGTTTGGGCCTCCCGGGAGGAAAATTGCTAGGGTATGTATGCAAGTTTCTGCAGAAGTGTGAATTTTCAATTCCCTTCAGGAAGAGTATGATGGAGGGGATATTTTCATTGTTTGTCCATTTATTTATTATCTTTGGGAGTTTTGCCTGCATGTCCTCCTTTGCACCACGTGAGTGTCTGGTGCCCTTGGAGGCTAGAAGAGGGTGTTAGATCCCCTGGAACTGGAGTAGAGATGGTTGTGAGCCGCCATGTGGGTGCTGGTATAGAATCCCTGACTTCTGGAAGAGGAGCCAGGGCTTTTAACCACTGATCCACCCCATTTCTAGTCTTTAAAAGAAACTGCCGACATAATTTCCGGAGTTGTCTGTGCTCTTTTAAATAGAGTGTTCACAAAGGATGTCTGTGGCTTCAGCACTGCCATGGTGGGAAGGCTGGAGAGATGCTGAGGTGATTAAGAGTGATTGCTCAGGTGGCTCACAACGGCCTTCAATTTCATTTCAGGGGATATGACATCCTCTTCTGGCATGCACACAGACAGACATGCGCAGAAATAAACCCCGAAGAAAAGTGACAGACTTGAGTTCCCTAGTAGAGCGGTGTGTAGTCAGACACCTGCAGCCATCCTGCCAGCAGCAACATTAGCAGACTGTCTGAAAGCCGCTCCAGAGATGACCCTGGAGAGTTTGGTTGGGGCCTCGGAGTTTGGCAGAACAGGAAGTATGACCCGACCCAGCAGAGCGAGGGGTCTGAGGCAAGAGAGACGCCAAGGCGCAGGCCCTGTTGTAGTCTTCGGGGCCAGGCCATGGAGGCCTGAGGCCAGCAAATGGGCTCTGGAATGCTTTGGAGCCACTTTGAGTAGATGGAGGGAACCTTGGTTTACGGGGCTAATGCTGGGGGTGGAGAAGGGCAGATGTGGGCGCCGGCCTTTTTCTGCCCTTTGTTCTTACTCATGCCTTTCATTTCCAGCTCTGGGGCCCAGACGCTAACACTAAGCAAGATTGTGCCACATATATGTAACTTACTGGGAGATCCCAACAGCCAGGTGAGTGGAGAGACCGGCAGCCCGGGAAGGTGCATTCTGGTGTTCTGTGCGTGCTGTGTGCGTCAGGTGGGCGGACTTACCTCTGGGGAGCTCTGACTCGGATTTAAGAGATTAGCTATCCACTAGCTTTTATAAACTATCACAGCAAATGAGTGGCCGCTCTGCCCTCTCCTGTATGTTGGGCTGAGAAATCACAGTGATTTTTGTATGCCAAATCCTACTTTACAGTCTATCAGTTATAAACGGCCACGGGGGCTGGAGAGATGGCTAAGAGTGTTGGTTGTTCTTGCAGAAGACTGGGTTCAATTCCCAGCACCCTCATGGTGGCTCACAACCATCTGTTACACTGTGGTGCACAGATACACATGTGAACAGACACTCATACACATAAAATGAAATCTCAAAAATTAAAAGAAGCCGAAAATGGCCACAGCAGTTCTTCAGGAAGATTTCAATGCTTTTGCCTTGACCTCTCACCCTCAGGCCTTCAGGCTTGTTTCTGCATCTTTTGTTTCCTGCAGAAGTCCCGTGTGCAATGCCAGTGCCATTACATGGTACCTACTTGGGGTTGTTTATCTGTCATTAAGCTGCTTACATGAGACAGGCAGGTGATGGGTGTTCATGGTGGACCTGTGGGTGGCCTTGGATCTGCACCAGAATAGTGTGCACTGAGTGTCCTTTGGTTGTGAGACAGAGCAGGCCAGACACACCATTGAGCGTGACAGCACTTATCACACAACTGCCTGCTGTCTGGTTTGTGGAGAAGTCCAAACATCTACCCCAACAAGGCAGGCTCACAGGGAAGGCGGGCTCACAGGGAAGGCGGGCTCACAGGGAAGACGGGCTCACAGGGAAGGCGGGCTCACAGGACTAGGTGGGGTAGATGCTAGGGGAACTCAATTAGCGAGCGTATAGCACATGGTGTATTTCTGTAACTGGTGCGAACATCATCCTCCAGATGTAGGAGAGACATTCACTGGCCCCACAGTGTGGTAGCTGGCAGACTCTGCAGGGCATCCATCATCCTTCCTCACAGCAGAGGTGGCCTCGCTGTGCATTAGTACTAGATGGTGTTTAAAGTAGATGCGGAAGGACCACCTCACCAGCCCAGGACCCTCTGCCGTGTGCTGTGGGAGTAACATCAGCTTTGCCCTGCTCAGAAGCTCACATCCCAATGTAGAAATTTGAAAGTGATGTTCTTGTTCCCTTTAAAGCTATTCAGATGAATCTCAGAGTTCTTGTTCTTCCCAGGTTTTCACTTCTGAAGTTGTCCACCAGGGGAACCTCCCTTAGCAAGCACATAGTGTACAGCACCTAGAACTGCCTGAACTGTGGGACAGTTGGGGGCGTCTATTCTCACGTAGCACTGCTCCCTGATTCCACTTCCCTTGTTCAAGTCCAGAGTGGAAGTTAATGTGTGAGATGTCTCTAGGGTTTGGGGATGTTCCCCTTATTCGGGAGTAACTAGGGTTAAATATCACATGTCAGCACAATCCCATATTCTGAACACATTAGTTCAGTTGTTTTTGTATTTGGTATTAGAGATAACATTGAGTATCAATTTGAAGAGACTATATCAAACTCTGAGCTCTCTAGGTCACCCCAGAAAGCCTGGAGGACAGACATGTCCTGGCCGTGCATGGCTGACCCTGGTGTTCCTCCTGCTCTTGAGCCTGCCTCCCTGTTAGGGCAGTAGTGTGGGTTTGCTTTTGAGTCTTCCTGCAAGTGCTTGGGAGGGTGATTGTTCTTAGTCTCTGGCATCACTGTTGGACACAACTTAGTCCGAGTCTCCTTAGCCTGAGGTGGACATTGTCATTTGCAGAGATCCCACACCTGCCACATCCAGTGGGTTTTGAGAAACCCTTAGCTGGATTGTTTTATTTATTAGGTTTTCAGGACAGGGTTTCTCTGAGTGGCCATGGCTGTCCTGGAACTCACTCTGTAGACCAGACTGGCCTTGAACTCAGAGATCCACCTGCCTCTGCCTCCTGAGTGCTGGGATTAAAGACATGTGCCACCACTGCCCAGCCAGCTGTATTGTTTTAAATAAGTGAAAATGGTTTATTGTACTGGTATCTTAGAGTGTCTTCACAATATTGGTGTGGATATGCTTTGCATATATCAAATCTTGGGAGTCCTGGTTAGACACACACATACATCCATGTACCAAAAGGCAGAGTCCTGCTTAGACACACACATACATCCATGTACCAAAAGGCAGAGTCCTGGTTAGACACACACATACATCCATGTACCAAAGACAGAGTCCTGGTTAGACACACACATACATCCATGTACCAAAAGACGGTGTTCATTATCCAAAGTCAGGCACCCTGGGTTGAGTCTCAGTAGCAGTAGCAGTGCAGCCTAACTGTGGAAGAAATGCCTTTAAGAGGGACCATGTCTGACTGCTCTCTAGATAACTGTTATCAAGACTGTATAAATTAAAAGAAAAAAAAACGAGGAGAAAAACCTATAGTGGCACATTCCCTGAGTCTCGGCACTCAGCAGAGATAGGTGGACCTCAGAGTTTAAGGCCAGCCTGATCTCCATGTGAGTTCCAGGTCAGCCAAGACTGCATAGTGAGACTCGACCTCAAAAATAGAAATTAGGAACACTTACTGCTCTTGCAGAGAACCTGAGTTCGGTTCCCAGCACTCACATGGCAGCTCACAACTGTCCACAACGTGAGTTTTGGCACACACAAAATGCACACACACACACACACACACACACACACACACACACACACACACACACGCAAGGCAAAACACAAATACACATAAACTTTAAAAAATTAATAAAAAATAAAACGAGTGAAACAATTTTTAATCAAATGGAAAATATGAAATTGTATCAACAAACTACACCTCAAATTTCTGCCCAGAATCTGGTAGGCACTTGTACTATATGGCCCCCAGGCATGTCCCGTTACAGTGTTTTGATCCATAGTCCTTTAAATTCTTATTCCTCATTCCTTTTTTATGTTTTTGTTTATCTCCATTTCCCATCATGTGAAAAATGAGGCCTGTACTTCAGGGTGACTTTCAGTTCCCTGTAGTAGACAGGATTTATAGGCTGGGGATTCTCTACTAAACACTGAAAACAATCCCCACAGCTACATCTGCCTTCAGATTCCTTTCCTTTCTTCAGCAGAGCTAGAGATTAAGGCTGGGGCCTCATGCGTGTGTAATGAGCCTCCCCCTCCCCCCCAGCTCTAGCCCCGCCCCCACACCTGCCTTTGGAGTGATCTCTGCACGTGAAACACCCTGGACTTGGCATGCACACTGCACCTACAGGAATATATGCAGCACCCTGCCTCACTAATGCCAGTCACCTCAGCCGTCCACTGTTCCACCATCGAGCTCCATGCCCCAAACTTTATGACAAGATTAACTTTTATTTTTATTTATGTGTGTGCACCTGTGAGTACAGGTGCCTGAGGAGTCCAAATAAGGCTGTTGGATTGTATGATGCTGGGTTTACAGGCAGTTGTGAGCTGCCTGACATGGGTGTTGGGATCTGAACTCAGGTCCTCTCTAAGAGCAGTACAGGTTCTCAGCCATCTCTCCAGCCCCAGCTCCAAACCTTAATTAGAGTCCCTGTCCCTGCTTTGGGGCTTAGGGATTCAGCATTTGAGCTTTGGTGGATGTAGCATGAGATTTAAGAGAAGATGAATGAGCTGTGATTTATTAGGAGAAGAGGTTTATACAGATGATGACCTGTCATGTGACACCAGGTCACATAGGGTCAGGACTGGTGCCCATGTCCCTCCCTCCTGTCCTTCATGTAGTAGGCTTCCTTGTGGGACTCTTCTTTGTGGGACCACCAGCCCCCCAGTAATGACACAAGTATGCAAGCCTGGCCTTTAGCTTAGACTTTTTCCTCAACTAGCTCTTATAGCTTAATTAACCTGCTTTTATTAATCTACATTTTCCCACATGGTTCAGTACCTCTCCTCTGTACCGTATGTCCAACTTGTTCCATGTCTCATTGGCATCTCCACGTTTCTAGATTTATCTCTTCTTCTCTCTCCCTGGAAATCCCATCTGTCTTCTCCTGCCCAGCTATTGGCCGTTCAGCTCTTTATTAAACCAGTCACAGTGACACATCCTCACACAGTGTAAACAAATACCCCACAACACCTTCATCCTTTGGTTGCATTGCTACAGAACAAATCTAAAACCCTGTTGCATCCCTGTCACTTCCTGCCTGGCCCTTATGACATTCTGTATTGAAATGTATTGTTTTCTTTTTGTTTACAAAATTGTAAACTCACAGAAAAGCCAGAAGAGCAGTCGAGCGAGCACTTGGGTCTGTCAGCTAGCCCTGGCAGATCTGTTTTACGCCTGCTTGTGCATCACATACTTGAAGACGTGTATTTGTTTTCTGAACCTTTTGGAAATAACACTCAGACATAATATTTTTACTCCAGAAAGTTCAATGTTTCATATAACAGCAAAAATATTTTCTCATATAACCACATGGTTTTTAAAAATAAGCATCTGTATCTGTAAAGAGCTCATTTGTAGGGGTCAAAGGGCACCTTGTGGAGGCAGTTCTTTCCTTCTGCTTGGGATCTGGGGTTCAAGGTCAGGCTGTCAGGCTACTCTCCCCGCTGAGCAGTCTCAATGACCTCACATGCCACTTTCATACTATAGAAATTTAGCATCAATACATTGATATGTATACTCCATGAATTTTCTCCAAGAAAACACATCCGTCCTGTCCCTTCCTCCTTATTTCACTGCCTGTGTAGTAGGTCCTTGTGTCTGGCCAGATGGTGCACTTGCAGTTCATGAGGGCCCAAGTGCCTCCTGCCTTTGAGCAGCAGGGTCTTATTTGGATCCCGACCATCTGCCGCACTTCTGTACCTGGCAAAATCTGACTCTTCTGAGCACTGACGTGACTCCTCCCTCTCTTCTCCCCAACTTCTTTCTCTCTTTGTAGGTGTGTGTGTGTGTGTGTGTGTGTGTGTGTGTGTGTGTGTGTGTGTGCCTGAGTGTACGCGTATGCCCATGGAGGCCAGAGGACAGCTTAGATATCATTCTTCAGGCACTATCCAACTAATTTTTGAGATAGTCTCACTGCCCTAGAATTCAGTATGTAGGCTCTGCTAAATGGTCATTGAACCCCAGGATCCATCTGTCCCTGCTTTCCCAGTGCGGGAAGTATAAAGATGTGCCCACCTGGCTTTTTTTTTACATGGGTTCTAGGGGTCACCAGAGTCCTTGTGCCTTCAGAGCCAGCACGTTACCCAACAGTCCTGTTCCTACCTTTCTGCTATGATCTTTGGTTTTGGACAGTGTTGACCACATCCTGCCTTCTGTTAAAAGTGGCATTTCTGTGCAGTGTTTCTTTGTTTTAGCATTGCAAATTCCTTGAATGTAGGGCCCTTGTAGCAGGTTATTGCTTCTTTTTGTTTCTTGTTTTAATCTCCTTACACATGAAGCTGATGCTTTACATAATGTACTTATATAATATCTTAGTTACTAGAGACATAATGACCAAGGCCACTTACAAAAGAAAGAGTTTGTATAGGGATTACAAGTTCAAAAGGTTAGAGTCCATGACCATCATGGCAGGGAGCTTGGCAGCAGGCCGGCATGGCGTTAGAGCTGAAAGCTCACATATTGTTTCACAAGCACAAGGCAGAGAGAGCTAACTGGGACTGATGTGGGCTTTTGAACCATCAGCCTACCCACAGTGACACACCTCCTCGAACAAGCCACGCCTCTTCATTCTTCCCAAACAGTTCCACCAACTGGGGGCCATTCTCATTCAAACCACTGCATATCTGATGCCTTACTTGTAGCATAGTTCATTGTTTTTGTTTTTGTTTTTTCATTTTGAAAATTATGGTTTCCTGATCTTAAAGAATGGGGAGAACTTGGGGGTCTGTTTAAAAAGCTGAAGACTTTTTCTACAATTTGGATTTTCTATGATTTGGGATTGTTTTATGGGAGTGAAAACACCCACATGTGCCCTTTACTTAGTCTGGCATGTATGGGGATTGTGTGCATGGTTGTGCTGGTAGGCTGGTGATAAACTGGGGTGGCATATAGACTGTTAGATTCTATCTGATCAAGCTGGGGAGTGACATGAAGACCTGTAAGATCTCTTCTCTTATGTCTAGGTTAGAGATGCAGCAATAAACAGTCTGGTGGAGATTTACAGACATGTAGGCGAACGTGTGAGGGCAGACCTCAGTAAGAAAGGGCTGCCACAGTCCCGGTGAGTGCTCACTTTCTCCTTTTTCCACTTAAAATTTTTATGTATTTATTTGTGTCTGTGTATGGGGGTCCTTGTGCCATGTTGTGTGTGGAGGTCAGAGGACAACTTACAGGAACTAGTTCTCTCCTCGTGAGCACTGGGGATTGAACTCACGGCAGACTCGGCGGCAAGTGCCTTTACCTGCTGGCCCTTACAAATCTGTTGTAAGCATTTATTGATTCTGTAAATGTTTGTGGGTCCTTTTTCTCCACCCCCTCCCCTGCTCCTTTTCAGGTTTCATCTCAGTTCATGCTCCTATCTTTGATGTGGTAATTGTATTCAAAGAATGCATGGTTGTGAGGCTGGTGGCTAGATGTCCTCTCCACACCAGACGTCAGTGGGAGCCTTTTATCTTATTCCCTCAAAAATAAGACTTGGGGGACGGGGAGACGACTCAGTAGCATGCTTGCCTTGTGAGCCTGGGTACCTAGATTTGAGCCTCAAAAGTCACTTTAAAAAGTTGCCTGCAGTAGCACATGCTTGTAGTCTCAGCACCGGGGAGGTGGAGACTAGAAGATCGCTAGGGCTCCCTTCTCAGCCAGCCCAGCTGAATTGAAGAGCTCTAGGCCATTGTGACTCTGTCTCAGAAAGGAAAGCGGTTGGCCCCCAAGGTTGGTCTCAGACTTTCACAGTTCCCTCCGCCTCCCCAACTCTCACCTACTACAGATACTCTGGCCTCATTCCATACCTAAGTTACAAAACACTGTGACCAAGGCAACTTATAAAAGAAAGCATTTTATTGGGGCTCGTGGTTCTAGGAGGTTAGAGTTCGCGATCATCACGAAGAGGAGTATGGCAGCAGGCAGGTAGGCGTGGTGCTGGAGTAGTAGTTGAGAGCTCACATCTGATCCACACCAGGCAGGCAGCATGCACGCACACATGCATGCACGCACGCACGCACGCACGCACATGCACATGCATGGAGTGAGTCTTTGGAAAGGTCCAAGCCCACCCGCAGTGACACACATCCTCCAAGGCCACACCTTCTAATCCTTTCCAGACACCTGGGGACCAAGCATTCAAATATGTGAGCCTCTAGAGGCCATTCTCACTCAAACCCCACTTCCGTTCTGGGGCCCCTGTAGGCGTGGAGCCATGTCATAACGCAAAATGCATTTGGTCCAACTTCAGACAGCCACATAGTCTGCCACAGGCTCAGTGCAGTTTAAAGTCCAAAGTCTTTTCTAAGACTCAGACAATCTCTGAATTGTAAACCCCTGGAAAACCGAAAAGCTACTTACATGCTTCTGTCATATGATGGCCCAGAATATGCATTAACATTCCAGAAGGGAGGGAAGGGGGCAAATGAGGAAATGCTGGCCCAAAGCAAGACAGAAAACCAGGATTGCAAGCTCTGGTTCCTGTAGGCTTACTTCTAGTGTCAAAAGGCTTAGATGTCCCTTCGCTTCCAGCTTGTCTGACTGAACACACTTCTCCCTCCTGGGCTGGTTCCACTCCCTGTTAACGGCTCTCCTTGGCAGATATCACCAGGCTCTGGAATCTCCAACATCTTCAGGTCTCCAACGTAATCCGTGCTTCACTTTCCCAGAGTCATACAGTCGCCTCTCTAGGCCTCCATGTGGGGACTCGACTGCCATAGGCCTGGCCTCGGAGGCTTTCCTTAATCACAGAGAAAGACTCTATAACTCCTTCATGACTCTTAACACCAGATCCATGTGCCAAAGCTGTGAAGTTCCGCTGCCTTCCTGGGATGGAACCTGCCCCTCCTTGAATTACATTTGCATAAACTTTTGATTTGTCGTTGCTCTTTAGGAATAGATCGTTCTTTAGGCCCTTTCTCCCACAAGTTTCAGGGTTAGCTGGATGGGAGTTTCACCTTGAGAATTTCATTCCCTTTATTTCTTCTTACCTCTTTCGGCATCAACCAAGGCTTTAACATTAAATTTCCTGGTGCTCTTTTTCTCTTCAAACGTGTGTTTTGTATTTTCTTTTTTGTCCAGTTGGTCTTTTTCATTGTAGATTGGCATAAGAGTGATCACTAATAACTACACAACAGAGTCAACATGAGGCTGTCTTGAAATCTCCTCTGCCAACAAAATTAATCCAAAACTCTTCAGTTAAGCCTCAGGCAGATTTTTAGGACAGGGGCAAAAAGCACATTCTTTGCCAAAATACCAGGAGAATTGTGTCTAGTTAACATTCTTCTATAAAATGTCTTCATGAGCAGGCCTCCACAGTCCACATTTCAGGACCCAGGCCTCCACAGTCCACGTTGCTCTTAGCACTAGTGTCTTCCAAGCTCTTACTAGAGTGACCCACTAAGCTCTGCTTACAGCATTTAACCACTTTTCTAGTCCAAAGTCTTCCACATCCCAGAAAAATACCCAAACTCAGCATGGTCAGGCCTGTCACAGCACTGGCCCACTCCCTGGTACCAACATCTGTCTTAGTTACTTTTCTGTTGCTGTGACAAAACACTGTGAGTGCCTTAGAGTTTCTACCACTGTGAAGAGACACCATGATCACGGCAACTCTTACAAAAGAAAACATTTAACTGGGGCTGACTTACAAGTTCTGAGGTTTAGTTCATTATCTTCATGGTGGGAAGCATGGTGGCACACCAGCAGACATGGTGCTGGAGAAGGAGCTGAGAGTTCTGCATCTGGATCAGCAGGCAGCAGGAAGAGAGAGACAGCGGCCCTGGCTTGAGCAGCCTACCCCCAGTGATACACTTCTTCTAACAAGGCTGCACCTACTCCAACAAGGCCACCTCCTTTGTAAGGTGCTGTTTCCCCGCAAGCCTATGGGTGCCATTTTCATTCAAACCACCACAGTGAGCAAAGCAACTTACACGAGAAAGCATTTCCTGGGGCTTGTGGGTCCAGAGGGTTACTTGGATGACCATCATAGGTGGGGGACCACGGCAGCAGGCAGGAAGGCATGGAGCTGGAGCAGTAGCTGAGAGCTCACATTTGCAGACAGTTAACTGGGAATGGCAGGGGCTTTTAAAATCTCAAGTCCACCTCCAGTGACACACCTCCTCAAGGCCACACCTTCTCATCCAGTGATTCTCAACCTGTCTGGTGCAACCCTTTTGAGGGTCAAATGACCCTTTCACAGGGGTCACCTAAGACCTTCAAAAGACACAGCTACTTACATTACAATCCATAACAGAAGCAAATTTACAGTTATGAAATAGCAATGAAGATAATTTTGTGGTTGGGGGTTTATTTTATGGTTCCACAGCAGGAGGAACTATATTAAAGGGTTGTAGCATTAGGAGGCTTGAGAACCACTGCTGTAATCCTTTCCAAACACTTCCACTAACTGGGGACCAAGATTTCAGCTATGAGCCTATGGGGCAATTCTTGTTTAAAACACTACAGTGTCCCACACCTTTCAAAGGTGTTGGTATTGAGACAGTCAGCACTCATCATTTTGTGGTCCTATATCTTGTGTACACCCAGCACCTAATGCAGCAGGTGCTTACACATTTGGTTTAGTGGACGAAGCCGTTCTAATACGCACCTCCGTATAAGTAGTGGAGACCCCCTGGGGATACATCCTCAAGTTAGTGTTCTGTTGAGCAGTGTCACTTTCCGTGGAAACAGCACCTTACTAGACCCGAGGACACTTGAGCTAGAAATGGTTCATTAGAGATAGAATTTAAAAATAGAGTGTAACAGCAGGCTTTCTATATCTTTGACGATCCCAGAGGGGCACAACTCCCCGAGCCTGTCCCTATGTCCCTAGAAACCGCAGAGGTTCAGAAACTCACACTGACTTTTGAGAGGTCACACAGTAATGAGTCAGAGCCAAGACTCATTTCTTTGGACTTGGCTTCTTCATTTTCCTCTGCTCTATTTTGTGGAAGGGTTTCTGGAGTCCTGGGCACTGGGGATGTGGCATGGTATGTTGAAATAGAGCATAGGAGTCATTTGTCGTGGTGTGTCAGGACATGTGACCTTGATGCAGGCCTGCTTTGAACAGTGGGTGGAGCCTGACTCCAGGACCCTGTTGTCTTTGTCACTCTTGCTATTGCTGTGATGAAACACCATAAACAAAGCACCTTGAGGGAGGAAAGGGTCTATTCAGCTCATACTTCCTCATCACCGTTCATCATTGAAGGAAGTCGGGACAGGAACTCAAACAGGGCAGGAACCTGGAGGCAGGAGCTGATGCAGAGGCTGTGGAGGAGTGCTATTTACTGGTTTGCTCATCATGGCTTGCTCAGCCTGCTTTCTTATAGAACTCAGGACCACCAGCCCAGGGATGGAACTGCCCACCATGGGTTGGGCCCCCTCCCATTGATCACTAATTAAGAAAATGCCTTACAGCTGGATTTTATGGAGGCATTTTCTTAATTGAGGCTCCCTCCTTTCAGATGACTCTAGCTTGTGTCAAGTTGGCATAAAATCAGCCAGCCTCCATGTGAAGGCCCAAGGCTGATGTCAGTAACCATCCTCAGTCACTTTTCCGCCTTATTTATTCCTGTAAGGTTCCCACTCAAACTCAGAGCTTGCTCTAGGGATCCCGTGTCTCAGCTTTCTGAGACCAGATTACAGGAGGGCCATCTCATCTATGCAGCATGTACATGAGTTCCAGGGATCTGAACTCTGGTCCTTGTGCTCAGGGGACAGACACGTTAGCCACTGATCCATCTCAGTCCTTGGTACAAGTTTTAAACTTTGATTTTCCTTTAGTCTCTTCCTTCAGGTTGGGATTGTGTGTGTGTGTGTGTGTGTGTGTGTGTGTGTGTGTGTGTGTGTGTGTGTGTGTATTTGAGACAAGGTCTCACTGTGCTGCTCTGGCTATCCTGGAGTTCATCATGTAGACTAGGCTGTCCTCTGCTTCTGTAGTGAGTGCTGAGATTAAAGGCCTGCACCACTGAGGTTGAGATTTTCTTTTCTCAAAAATCTTTTCTTTAATCACACACACATGTGCGCACGCACGAACGCACACATGCTTATTTGTGTGTATGAGAGAGAAAGTGAGGGATGGCAGAGCTAGATGGTAGATAGTTGTGGAAGATGCGCACACACACACAGTATGCATGTGGTATGCAGAGGGCAGACTGTGGGAGGTGGTTCTCTTCTCCCACCTTATGGGTTCTGGCGGTCAGACTCGGCAGCAGGCACTGTTACCGACTGAGCATCCAACTGGCCCTAACTCGTGTATTTTGGTCCCTCTCTATGTTAGAAACTTTGGTACCCTCATTCAGGAGGGGAGACTTAAGCAGAGCAAGAGAAACTCTTACTGTTTGGATGAAGTTTGTTGACTGAGATTCTCAGGATTTGTTTCTTAGGGATGACTTAAAATTTATATTTTACATTATTAAAAAATTCTAGCAAAGATTTAAATATAAATCTTTTTTGTTGTTGTTTTGTTTTGTTTTTCAAGACAGGGTTTCTCTGTGTGGCTTTGCATTTTTCCTGGATCTCGCTCTGTAGACCAGGCTGGCCTCGAACTAACAAAGATCCGCCTGCCTCTGCCTCCCAAGTGCTGGGATTAAAGGCGTGTGCTACCACCACCCGGCACAATAAACTTTTTGGGTTGAATTTAATGTAAATATTCAGATTCAGAAAAACTAGGGCAAAATGGTAGTGGTGATTTGTCAAACTAATAAAGAAATTGATTTCTTTTTTGAGGGTAGGGGGAGTTTCATTCAAGGCTGCATGGATACTAATCTGTACTTTACCACTGAGGCATACCCCAAGCCACAGGATGTTAAATTGAAATCTGAAGATTAAAGAATAAAACCATTTGATAGCTTCAGGGGGTGTGAGGTCAGCTTTACTTGTCAACTTGACCCAGCCTAGAGCCACCTGGGAAGAGATTGTCTGCATTGGGTCAGCCTGTGCGCTTGTCTGGGCGGGGATTTTTTAAAGTTTATTTTTGTGGGGCAACCCAACCCACTCCGGGTGTCGCTGTTCCCTGCATATGGGGATCCTAAACTGTGTGAGAGTGGAGAGATCGAGCGAGCACACAGACGTGGCTTCTCTCGGGTCTCAGCTGAGCGTGGCTGTTTGGAGTTCTGCTGCCCCGACTCCCCTGCTGTGATGGACTGTAGCCTGGAGTTGTGAGCTGGAATAGACCCTTTCTCTCCTAAGCTCCTTCTTGTGGGGTGTCTCATTACCACAACAGAAGTGAAAGTAGGGTAGAGATCTGGAACTCACCTGTGTGTATCTGTGCCATTGATGGTGTCCGGGAGAGGCCTCTGAAATTGCTGTGTTGGAAGCCAGCAGATGAAGTCAGTACTCCATGCCCAAGGAGTGCTTGTTGGTGTTCAGCTGCCCACAGCCAGGGTGCAGGTCTCTGAGGTGTAACCGTGATAGGAGCCCTGATGGGGGCACTACTGAGCAAAGAATGAGGGCGTTGACCCAGAATGTGGCAGTGATGGAAAGTACGTTCTGTCTGGGAGAATTCCAGGTGAAGATAGGTACCAGCAACAGTGATGTTTCTTTGGATGCTCTCCTGCCTGGTTGTCAAGGCGACCACAGTGTGTAGACCTCACCCCTTGGAGAGATCCTACAATACTGTTTTCACAAGTGCCTTTTGTACCTGGGACTGTCCCAAGAATGTAAGTAATACTCACCTTCTTCCAGAAACTTCAGAGACAGCCAGATGAAAGGGATACCTCTGCCCTAACTTGTAAACCTGCTGCATGTTCCTGGCATGGCAGAGGGTGTGGTTGTGACACAATAAATGGTACCCAAGTCAGGGCACACCCTGGCAACCTGTGCAGTGAGCCTATTTATGGGCTTGTCCATCCATCCAAGGTCTTTGTTGCTTTAAAAGGGAAGGTGATGGAAACATCTTAAGAATTGACATTAAGCCGTCTTTCCGGATCTTTGGTAACCACTGGATTTGAATGTGAGTGATGGTGTTACTCATGTCTGGCCCTGAGGTGGTGGTTGGACTTTTATTTCGGTCTCCACTTTGATTTGTGGGTAGTGGTGGTCTGGAGTAAATTTGGGAAGGATTCTGAAGCTGTGCCTGGACCTGGGAGCTTTGAAAAGATTAGTGATCTCTCCTGTGGGATGGGAGGGGGAGACACCGTAGAGGGCAGTTTCACGCCTTCATTTGCAGTGGTGTTCTTGGCTTGCCTGTTCCTTCGACTTTAAGCTTCAGAGGGAAGCATCCTTCTCGTTCAGTGTCTAGTTAGCTTTGAGCGAGGTCCCGAATGAACATGCGAGCATTTGTTGCATGAATGAGTAAATGAATGAACTAAGACCAACGTGTGTGACGTATTTAGTATTCCAGAGAGAAGGCAGCAGCGTGTCTCTGGTGCCACGCTGTGACTCTCAGGTGACCCTCTGCATTGTTACCAAGAGAGCATGGCTCCCATCTTAGCCTCCAAGGAGTTTCCATTCTGGTTCAGAAAAGACATATGTGTGAAATGGTTAGCTCTCAGGAAGGGAGGGCAGGAAAGCGCTAATGACTAGCCTGGTCCCGGAACGGGCGGGCGGCAGCTGTTTGAGCACACAGTGCTGTGGTTTGGTGCATGTTTGTCTCACGCAGAGTGAGCGAGCTCTTTTGCTTGGGAGCGGCCTCTGCTTTTGCTTCCAGGTGACGTTCCATCGCGTGTCTGTTCCCTTCGTTTCCGTGACAACTAGGATAGTGTTTTGACCCCTCAGCAGTTTTGCTTACATTTAAATGCCAAGGTGGAACAATCTGCTATTAGAGGTGCCGTGTAGATTTCTTAAGCTGAAGCGTGTTCAGTCACAACATTTGTTTTTAGAAGGAGTTATTTATAACGTTTGGAATTATCACAAGTCAGAGAAAGCCTGCAGTGTGAAAATAGCACATTATGAGAACTTTATCCAAAGTAGCAGTCTGCTTCAAAAGAAGCAGGAGAAATGCAAACTTTGAAAACAAATGAAAGTTTTCTGTTTAGTGTGTGTGTGTGTGTGTGTGTGTGTGTGTGTGTGTGTGTGACATCGGGTGTCCTGCTCTGTCACTCACTCACCTTATTCCCTTTGAGATAGGCTTTCTCACTGAACCTGAAGCTAGGCTGGTGGTCAGCAAGACCCAGTGATCCTCCTGTTTCTCACCCCTCACAGTGTTGTGGTTACAGATGTGTGCGTGGCTGCAACCAATTTTAACATTGGTACTGGGGATTTGAACTCAGGTCCTCATGCTTGTGCAGCAGCACTGTTAGCCGTAGAGCTAGCACTTGAGCCCCAAGTGTGATCTTTTAGACTGAGTCCTTAAACCAGTGATGGAGCCATTCTAGGTGTTCAGTTATCGTTGGGTATTATCAATTGCTGAGGGAGTTACTGTTCTTGCTAAGTGGCTTGTATAATTGATCATTTTGGGTGTGGGGGCTGATGGTTAGTTTTGATTGTGTTTTTTTTTTTTTTTTTTTTCCCCCGAGACAGGGTTTCTCTGTGCAGCTTTGTGCCTTTCCTGGAGCTCACTTGGTAGCCCAGGCTGGCCTCGAACTCACAGAGATCCGCCTGGCTCTGCCTCCCTAGTGCTGGGATTAAAGGCGTGCGCCGCCGCTGCTGCCGCCGCCGCCGCCGCCGCCGCCGCCGCCACCACCACTACCGCCTGGCTAGTTTTGATTGTTAATTTGCTACAATTTAGGATCAACTGAGCATCTCAAGGAGCACCTATCTGCATTGGCTTGTGAACATGTCCCTGGGGGTTGTCTTGACTATGTTAGTTGAAGTGGGAAAACCTGCCCGTTGTGGGCAACACAGTTCCCTTGGGTGGAATTTTTAGATGCATGGGAGCTATTAGAAGCATGTGTGTATTGATTCTCTCTCCTCTTGACTGTGGGTGTGACTAACTGCTTCTGTGGACTTCTCTACAGAGATGGACTGAAACCTGGAATTGTGAGCTGAGATAGACCCTTCCTCTCCTCACTTGCTTTTGTTAGGGTATTTTATCACAGCAACCAAAATAAAACTAAGATGTCAGGGGCAGTCAACTTAATAGTGTTTGTTAATCATAAATGGTGATATTGATATTCCATATATATATGTTTTGTTTTCAAACAGGTTGAATGTCATTTTTACAAAATTTGATGAAGTCCAAAAGTCTGGAAATATGATACAGTCTGCAAATGGTGAGTGGGAAGACCAGTCTCCATTTTTGCATTTTTCAGTTTCATGGCAATCACGCTTTTGAACTATTTCTGAACGGATACTAGATGTTTCAATAAGGTCTTCTAGGTCTCAAAAGTCAGGTTTCCTCCATCTACTTTTCCAGGCCGGTGGACTTAGCACTGGCTTTGTTTCGGAAGCTCCATTGACCCACTAGCTAATCCATTCTCTCATAGTTCCACTGACTGACTGGTGCAGACCTCAGGATGCTTTGCCTGCGCTGTCCTGGCAGCACCCTGACATCTGGCTCCTCCTCCTCCCCCATGTCTATAGTCTGTGTTCATTTAGCATCCAGAGTAATCCTGCGAGGATGCAAATGAGGTGTTGTTGATCACCCATTCATACTCACAGCCAGACTGCAATTTAGTGGTCCCCAGGCCTGGTAATGTGGCCTAGACTTCTCTTCTAACGTCATTCGTTCTTTCTGAAAGTTCTCTCTGCTCCTGCCATGCTGGCCGGCATGCTAAGTTGGAACATTCTGAGCATCTCTGTGCTTACGACTCCCACTTCCTGAAATACTGGTCCCTGGTATCATTATGGCCTCTTCTGATGCATGTGGTATGGAGAATGATCTCCAATAGTAGCTCTGCCTGTGGTTGTAAATGAATGAGTTTCTTAAATGTACAGCAAACCAAGTAAAAGAATAAATTGGTAATGGATAGTTAAACATCAACAAATCAGGTCCTCAGAACATCCAGCCAAAGCCTGCTGGGGAAGCAAGCCCCTTTATGGCAGCCACTTGAAGTTCATGAGGAGAGAGCCCCAGGTAGGAAGAATGTCCTCTTGGGTGAGGTTTCCAAGTAAAAGAACAAATAGCAACAGATAGAGATGGCACCATCAATTGGGTGCTCACAGTATCCAGCAGAAACGGATGGGGGAGGTTGAGACAGTCCCCTGGGGTTCCCAGTAGAACTTTCTGTCCGAGGCTGAGCTTCCCACGCCAACCTTCAGGCTTCTCTTTCCCGCCACAGGCACTCTGTTGGTAACAGCTTGCGTCTGTTGTCGGGGGTGCAGTGTTTTACTTTTGGCCTATTTTGTTTTCTTGCTGCCCTGTCACAGTGTCAGTGGGACCAGCCTAACTCTAAAAAGGGGTCTTGGAAGACACTTGGCATCAACATGCTTGGGCCTGAAGTTGGGGTGCCAGTCTTGCTTCCATAGCCGGCTTCTCAGTGAGCTCATACAGCACATGACAGTTGAACAATGGAATGTACAGTACCCCTTCACCCATCCTGATCTCCCTAGTGGAGGCCACCCAGAGCACTGTGGTCAGGGCCCTCCTGGGGCTCTCTGCCCCACCCTGTTTGATACGCTAGCAATTTCACTAGAGAAGACTTGCTTACTTGTGGGGTGGGGTCTCCACTGTATCCCTTTACTTTTCCTTTATTCCCACTGAGCATAGCCTAGTCCTCCCCAGCAGTCTCTGGCCTGTGCCAGGTGTGTGATAACTATTGTCCTATAAATATGGGTAAGGACCGTGATATGTGAGTCATGGCCTGTCATTTTGACTCCTTGGCTGGCTGGCCTTCACTATACTTTTGATGGTATTTGAGGACAAACGGGTCACTTTTGTGATTCCCAAAAGGAGGAAAAGGCAGAAGTAAATTACTGAAAGAATGAAAAGCCATCCAGGGATCAATTGCCAACAGAGTTGAGTGTGAGAGTGTGTGTGTGTGTGTGTGTGTGTCCCTACTTGGTTCTATGGAGAAAGAAAGCTGACTAGTATAAATAGCAGTGGGGAAAAAGAAATAATAAACTATGAAGCCACTCGGTTGTTGCCTTCCAGGGAAGGGAGCTGTTGGACTCTGTCTACCTGCTGTTGCTGCAGTGGCTTTAGATCCCAGGTAGTAACCTGCAGGGTTATGTTGTACACTGCGGCCATTGTTCTTTAAATGTACCAGTTACGACTGTGCAACAACCGAGTGGCCTCCTGTCGGCACTCGGGGATAGATGTAAGAAAAACTAGCAGTTCTTCTACACAGCATGTCCACAGGAATCTCACAGCAGCTATTCTGTTTCTAATTAGCTGCCTCATAGTTGCTACTGGGATCTGCTGCCAGCTGTCACTCAGTCACCACACAGCCAGTGTCTTCCTTATCTGGAACAAGTGAGTCACTGTGCTGGAATCCAGTGGTTTGCTGGGCACTTGATTCTGTGTGATAGTGACGGCACAGTCTCTTCCTCAGACGACTGGCGATGGAAGGTGACCTCTGTCAGTCACTTTGAAGTGTTTCCACATGGTAGAGTCAGCTCCCTGGCAATGGTAAGGTGGCAGTCAGAATGTGCGCTGGAATTATTAGACATGTTGGTGCACCTTCTGCTCCGAGCAGTCTCCATGTTTAATGTAAAAATCACATTTATTTGTACATACGCACACCATGGCACTCAGCTGGAGGCCGGCAGATAATTTTCTGGAGTCAGTTCTCTCAGTCCAGCGTGGGAGTCCCGGGGATCGAACTAAGGCTTGGCAGCAAGCGCTTTTACCTGCTAAGCCATCTTACCGACCCCTTTGCTCACTCTTAAGCTGTGCTATTTTAAGTCTTCATGATTTGAGCTGTATGGAGTCTTTCTAGACTCCTGGATCATAAGACTCAGCTCATAAATAATTGGCAGACGTCCCCTCCATTCTGCAGGTCGTTCCTTGTATGTGATAAAATCTAAGACTTTGATGAAGTGATGCATCTCTCTTCCTTTTGTTACCTGTGAATGGCGATGCTATTTTCAGTCAGAAACAGGAGCTCTAAATTAGCACTAACTTGGACAAACTTTTTTGAAAAGATGGTTTAACTTTGGACAATTTCATACATGTATAATGGTCCACTGTGATCATATTTACCCCATTGACCTTCTTACTCCTCTTTTCTGCTGGCCCTTTATTCTCCGTGTCTAGACCCTCCTACTTTAATGTCTTTGTGTGTGTGTGTGTGTGTGTGTGTGTGTGTGTGTGTGTGTGTGTGTGTGTGTCTTGAAAATAATTATCATGAACACATACTTTTACAAAACCTCCTAATGTTAAGGGCAATACCTCTAAGGAAGAGATAATGCTCATCTTGGGTTGTTTCTTGACATGCTTAAAATTGTATCCTGTTAAAGCAGTGGGCTTCATTGTTTGTGAGTGTGACGTGATCATGACTGAAATTACCACTAGAGACATAGCCAAGTAACAGGGTAAAATGGGCTTGCTGTCTGAAGAGAACAATTCATCTGCAGAGGATTCCTCCTCGTTGCTAGGCTACTCAGGGGCGTTCATCTTTGTCTGGCAAAAATATGGGCATTAAAAATATGTTGTTGTATAGATGTTTCTTTTTCTTTTTTACATCTCTATGTAATTAGCAAACCCCTTGAAGAACAGATTACAGTTTTCCCTTCTATGGTTTTCAAAAAGCAAATCATTTTCTGTGTAAGTTTTTTTTAAGTCAAGCAGATGTGCTGTGCTTACAGAATTCGACCCTCAGCATGAAAGAGCATTAATTACGGACTGAGCACTGTCCTTTACCTACAGCCACTTAACAGTCTTGAATTATGTTTGATTGACATGAGGCCAGGGACATAATTGGGTTAGAAAATTCACATGGTGTTGTTTCCTAAGAGAGGCTAACATGTTGATGAGGGAATCTAGAAAGCATCATGTTGGTTCAATGCCTGGAAATGCCATAATATGTAGCTAATGGAAAGAACAAAATACTGTTTAGAGATAAAGCCACACTAAATGAACAGATAATGATGGAACTGTTATTTGTTACGTACAAGAATGCACCTAGGGTATCATTCTGCTGCCAAATGTGGCCTTCCTTACATTTTTATAGTTGAAAATAACTTGCAAAATGTTGCCTGGTTCAACTTTGTTGGCGGTGAGAACTCTCTGAGCCTGAAAACAAATCACTGATGAGCAAGTTCGGTAAGGCTGTTGCCAGGTGTGTCCAGGACAAAGCGTTCATTTAAAGGCGAACCTTTGTTAGGCAGCCCACCCTCCATTGCCCACCTACAGGGCTTTAGAGGCAGTGTGCTGCCTAAGTGGTCAGGTGGAGAATGGTCCCATTCTCCCCTGCTTGGTTATTAGGCTGTGTGGCTCTCAGGCTTGGAGAGTTCAGGGTCTTCGGAAAGTATCTCCAGACTCGCAGATACGTGGGTAATGTGCTCCCAAGCCAGCAAATGTGTTGAGCTGTGCTGAGGAGAAGCCCACTCAGAATAGCCCGGGAGAGACCGTCTCTCCGCAGCTTCAGTGGAGTGCGCAGCAGGGACTGAGATCACTTGTCTGGTGGTGCGTGTAGTTAGGGAAAGGGTGTTTCTTAAGGGAGTAGAGAGTCTGTTTGTAAAGCCTGAGTAAGCTGTACAGAGAACTCTTATTATCTGAGTAAAGACAGATCGAGGCAGTCCCCTCCCCTGGCTGTTGTGAAAAACAAACGCAGGCGAGAGTCTAGGCTTTTATTTTGGAGCGAGGTGGCAGTTGTCAGGGTACTGGCTTTCCTGAAGAAGGTGTGGGAGGAGAGTCTGCTGATGCCTGAGCTGCTGTGAGGAGGACTCACAGCATTTTCATCTCCTACCAGATCGCTGACAACATGACCACTGGGAAAGGTAGGCACTTTTTGTATTCTGGAAAGTGTAATTATTACTGATGGATTTGGAAGCCAAGAAAAGATGCAGGGCCGTTTATAATCCCATTAACCTGTACCCATGGATGGAAAGTAAAGAACTTGTTGCTGCGAGTGTTATTTGCAGCTAGGCAGGGGAGATCACAAAGCCTGCAGGTTATTAGAGTAGTCAAGTTGATAACTTTGAAGACTAGAAGGACACACAGAAGCAAAGGCTAGCCAGGTGTCCCCAGAGGGCCTTTTGTGCCCTTTTAGTTTTTCTCTGCTCCTTTATGTTCTTGGGATGTTGGTTATGGGGATGAATCTGTTTTTACCATCTCAAAGCATTTGTTAATATGCCTACGCTATCTTCAGAAAGAGTCTACTGACCGGGAACGTCTGAGTTTCTCTAGCTGCAGCTGGAAGAAAAACCAGCTAACGGCGCGCTTTCCGTCTTCCAGCGGCGGTATCCCCCTTTCAAAGGGGAGATTCTGTAATGTGGCAAACGTTACAGAGGGAGCCCCTCAGCACACGTTGCTCACACAGTCCTCTTGCCCATCCTCTGTCTTCCATGGAGGATTTGCCCAGGCTCAGACAGTGCTGAGGGGCCTGGGGGAGCGCCCACAGAAAGCAGAATTGTGTTTACGACTGAGTGCAGCTAATGCTTTAGGAGCAGCCTGTTCACTGTCCTGCTGCCCTCGGGCTGGAGCTCCTGGCAGACATAATCTCTTGTCTCTGAGGGACATTTCCAGGCCCTTAACTGAAGCCAATACAACTGTTCACAGTAACTCTGTTGACTCGTCTTCCACCGTGGGGAAGTGGGATCTTAAAGGGCATGTGTCTCCAGCTTGTTTGAATTTTTTGTATTTATTTATTTATTTGTGTGTGCATGGGTATGCATGTGGAGGTCAGGGGAAGACTTGCAGGAGTTGGTGCTCTTCTTTATGTGGGTTCTGGGCTTAAACTCGGCCCATCAGGCTTGGCAGCAGGTGCCTCTACCTGCTCAGCCATCTGGGCCCGAGATCTCCTTAGACTAAGCCTGGTTTAGCTGAAATCGAACAGGAGTTTTATTTTGGCTGAAAACAGTCCTATTGGAAGATGCCATATCTCTGCTTAGATTTTGATGTTGGTAACTTACTGGATATGGTGATGGTGTTTTTTCTTACCTTGCCTGTTGTCGGGGTTACTGGCTGTTTAGGAAACCAATACCTGGGTAGGAACAATGAATAATTCATGTTCCAGAGAGTCTTTCATTTGAGACTTTGAAAACTGTTACTGATAATGGTCTGCCCTAAGTTGTTGTATTTGAGGGCTGTTTTCTAAACATCAGAACAAACTAATCTGGAAGTCGGAGGTCTGTGTTGAAGGCCTGGGAAGAGTCTGCTAAACCTGAATTTAGCGTGGAGACTACATGTCTGCTTGGGAGCTCCTTCCAAGGCACCTGCCTTCTGTTGAGATGCAGCTTAAGCTGCAAGTGTGGTAGGAAACAGGGACCTGAGCCACTCTGTCTGAACATCTGTCAGTTGATGACTATTAGAGATAGGTTGGGGGTCTGCACATGATGACGGCTACGTGTGCATTCAGTGTTTTGGTATTCTCAGAGCATAGTCTCCCACTTTGCTGTCTGTCTGTCTGTCTATCTATCTATCTATCTATCTATCTATTTTCGTTTTGTTTTTTTATCCTCACAAGGGAGCCCCTTAAGAGTAGGCCTGAGGTTTCAGGTTTTCAGTGTTTGGATTAGTTTCAGGACACAGGAAAATGCTTCCTTCTGCTGTCTTGATCTAAGATAGTTCCCCTGCTATCTGGAATGCCCTCTGGCTGCCTCCTTTTCTGCTGTTATTAAAGCTGGAATAGTTACGTTTGCTTCTGTGACTCTGAAACTGTGCCTTGTGTAGTAACTGCTGTAGAGAATAATTCAAAGAACAAAACACTGAAAGAGACATTAAGCCAGGCATGAGAGCCAGCTGCACTATCCCCTGCTTGAAAAATTAGCAGCTAGGAGACTGAGGCAGGAGGATAACAAGGTCAAGGCACTGCACCTCATCACTGAAGGGTGCTCTGAGGATGGGGTGCTTCTGTCAGACATTTGCTGAGGAGGTTTTGGGGTGGGGCAGAATTCTGGCAAAGGAAACTGTAATATGGACTCATGAGTTTGGTTTTAAAGGCACCTTGCTGTTGCTGGAGGGGAGCACGTGGAGAAGATGGCCAGGGCTCTGTGTACCACGCACAGAAGCTGATCCCTTTAATGAATGCCATTACTGTGATATGGAGATTTAAACCACTATGTGGGTGAGGGAGATGGACACAGAGTGGCCACTTGAATTTGATCAAATGCATTTTATCTGTCATAATCATTTCATAAAAAAGGGGCACGGACACCAATGGGAAGCAAAGAAAGAGACCATTTCAGAAAGGAAGATAGACCTTTAAGTGAAACGAAGTTAACTTTGTGAGAAATGCAGCAGTTTTCATCTTCAAGAAAAAAAAGTGTTTAATTTCAAATTGTGTGTGTGTGTGTGTGTGTGTGTGTGTGTGCATGTGTGGGTGTGTGTGCCCTCCGAGTCCGGAAGAGGGTGTTGGGTCTACTGGAGCTGTAGTTACAGGTATTTGTGAGCTGCTTGATATGGGTGTTGGGAACTGAAGAGCACTGAACCATCCCTAGTCTCAGTTTTCTTTATTTTTCTCAGTTTCATACTGACTAGTGTAAATAATCTTTAAACAATTTTGCCAATCCTTCAGGTAGCATTTGGGAGTACTGGTGGCTGTGTTGTAAGTAGGGAAGGGACGTTGGGATAAGGTATCCTCTGCTGGAACAGTATGGCCTGGATGGGCGGCCTTTCTGTCAGCCTCAGTTTCCTGCCCAGTGCAGACTGGAGAGTGTAACTCCTGTGCTGCCGTGGAAGGTAGATGTGGTGGTACATGTGGGCAGTGTGGCACAGTGGCGTCACACCTGACACTTAAGTGCCGCCCTGTGTGTTACAGGGATACAGTCCACTGAGACAGAATAACAAGAGCTGACGGGGTGGAAGCTGGACCTTGGCTTTAAAGACTTATTATTTTTTTTTAATGTATGTATATGTGTGTGTGTGTGTGTGTGTGTGTGTGTGTGTGTGTGTGTGTGATGTGTGTGTGTGTACACGAGTGTATCTATGTAAGTATGCACACCCTGGAGCTGAAGTTACCAGTGGTTGTTTGCTGGGAACTGAACTCAGGTGTTTTGTTAGAACAAGTGCTCTTAACTGCTGAGGCATCTCTCCAGCCCTTGGGCCTTGGTTTTACGTAATATGGTTGATATTCTGTGTAGATACAGAAAGCGCTCTTAAGATTCCAAGATGCAGAATCAGATGTACAAGAAGATCTCTAACCAGTCAGGCATGGTGGTGCACTCGTTTAATCCTAGCACTCAGGAGGCAGAGGCAAGCAGATCTCTGAGTTCAAGGCCAGCCTGGTCTACAAAACAAGTTCCAAGAGCAGGCCTACATAGAGAGGCCTGTCTCAAAAAAGTGAAACAAAACAAGAAGAGGAGGGGGAGGAGGGCCTGGAAAGAGTCTCCACCTCGCCAGATCTTCTCATGTGTCACAAGGCTTGTTGGAGAAGAGGTAGATTTTAGAGCTGAAGCAGGGGGCATGCACAGGCAGCCAGGTAATTGCCGCCGAGCCAGGAAACCGAGTAGTGCTCAGAAAGCAAAGGAAGCAGCAGTGAGGCTGTGTGAGAGACTAGAAGGGGCTCCTGTGGCCCAAGGCGGGATACTCGAAGCTACAAAAGAAGGTTTTATTAGACTGGAACAGCGCTCTTGAGGGTGGGTGGCATGCACGTACCTCCTTCTGCAGAGTATGGGCTGGGAGGCAGTGGGGTTTGTTGACCACTCTGGTGTACCTGAGAGCAGGTCTAAAACTGAGGTCGACTAAAGGCTCATGTGGTGGCCAACTTTATTCGGAGCATCAGACAGTTTATACTCTGAGGGTTAAGAAGAGTCACCTGAGTAAAGTGTACCATCACAAGGACAAGCCACATGTGGCAAAAACACGTTTTCCACAGAGGCGCATGAATTTCAGCAGCTGAAGTCAACTCACTCCTCTCTGGGAGGATCACCTGGGAGGATCACGGAAACACATTCCAAGAACAATTCTGTGTTTTACAGAAACTGGGGTCACGAGACTTTTGGCTTGTTTTCTTGGGGTTTTCTCACAAGCACTCAGAATTCTCTTGATTCAGTTCTTGGACTCTGTTCTGACTGGTTGGATATATATGATATATCTGTATCTTAACTGTCTAGAAGAGACTTAGGAGATCAGTAGAGCACGTGTAAGTGTGTATGCAGAGAAGATTAAAGAAGGGAGAGGAGCCCTGAATGTGGGGCACCACCCCATAGCCTGGGGGTCCACACAGAATAAGAAACAAAGGACAAAGCCCACTAATGTAGGCATTTGTGCTGGGTTCCTGGCTCCGTGATGTGAGCTTTGCCCCAGGGACTGAAATTGGTAGGTAAGATCTAGCTTTCCTCTCTATTTTCTGTTGTGGTTTTTGTTTGTTTTTGTTTTATGGCCACCGAAATAACACTTAACAGATGATAAACATGACATTCTACCTCTGTGATCTTCCTCTACCAACCCAGAAACCTCTGGAAAAAGCACACTGAAGTGTCTTATCATAACTAGCTAACTCTCGATCCTCAGAATGGATAATGTCATCTGAAAACTTGGGAAGACAAGACACTGTGAGACCCTAGAGCAGGCTAGGGAGACTGTGGCTGTGTAGCCTGCTTGTAGCCCTGGACAGGAAGGACCTTGTCTGAGGACTAGGGATGCCAGGCAGACCGTGGCTGCTAGGTAATGAGAATGCATCAGCCCTGGCACTTTAGTTGAAGCAAGTCTACTGTGTTACTGTAAGACGTTGTTGTAGGGAAACTGGTGTGGTGGGCGTGGTAGCTCTGACTTTTAGTAACTCTGCAAATGCAATACTTTCCCCAAAGTTTGTATTAAATATGTAAAAACTGCAAAGAAGTAAGGAGGTTGGAAAGAAGCTTTTTGTTTGCTTTGTCTTCTCATAATGCTGTAATTATTTAACCACATTTATACATGAATTGATTTATTTGTGAAAACAACTTGATCTGGGTTTTGGGTGGTATGCTTGTATTTTTTAAATGTTTTATTTATTTGCTTTTTAAGACAAAAACTAGAGTCATGGAAGCCAGCAGGGTCACTTTCAGTGATAGGAACTCTTGAGACGAGAAAGGCCTGACCTACCGGGCCTTGGTAGAACTGGCGATCGGAGGGTAGTGAACATTCTGAGCAGCACCAACCACTGCTAGTGAGCATTGGGGTGGGTAAATCAGAGAGGTTGTAGAGAGAGATAGGAAGGAAGAAAGAAGGGCCAAGAGCGACGCCATGTTTTGGCTTGGGTAAGTGGTACCAAGTGAGTCAGGAGCAAGGACTGAGGTGGGTTGGTTGTGGCTGACGATGGTTTTGGAATCCCAGACATAGATTTGTCTTGATTCAAGTAGTCTGGATTTTGGAGTAGAGATGGGGCTGCTATAAGAAGACTGAGATATTTATTAGACTGTTTGTCTTTATTTTAATTGCCATTTTATTAAGCCTCTTTCTCTTTTCATGGAGAAGTGTGGTTCTGTGCCACTCCTAAGGGTTCCTGAGGACTGAGGTTGCTGAAGCCCAGATGGGGAATCTCAAGGCTTATTTGCACAAAGAGGAAATAGCTCACAGCGTAATCACTGCTAAGTACCATTGACATTTTGTTAGGAGGTCATTCCCAAATTTGGCTCTGAGCTTTCCAGCTCTCTTGTCCTTGTGCCTGCATAGTGGCTGTCATGAAGAATTAGGTCAGTATGGCCACACTGATAATTAGAGTGGCATTCCTGAAGACTACATCTGATGACTGTGGGGTTTGGACTCTGCTAGTGACTGGTATAATACTCCTTCAGGTCAAGGTCAAAGGTAAAATAAGTACTGTGGTATAAAAGAGGATGAATATTTAATCAGCAAAAGGAAATGCAGTGGTTCTTGTTAGTATGGCTTATTACAGATTGTCTTAGGTGTTGATGTTTTTATTGTTTAAAACTTCATTTTAAACTTCTAGTTTTTCATCATTTATATAAAACTCGGCTTTTGTCTCTTAATGTTGCTTAAACTCTCCTCCCTTTCCATGAATTATTAAAACTATGTCTCCCTCTTTCAAGATGCACGGTCAGGTTGGAGAAAAGCTCAGTGGGACACGTGCTTACAGCACAAGTGTGAGGACCAGAATTTGGGACCCCAGAATCCCAACAGCAGCTACAGTCGCCTGAAGGTCTATGGAGAAATAGAGGGTGGAAAAAACACCCTGACCATGGCTGCCTATAAAAGAAAGCATGTAATTTGTCTTCTGGTTTCAGAGGGTTGGTGTCTATGGTGGTAGAACAGAGAAACAGCCGAGAGCTCACATCTTGATTCATCTAAACCACGAGGGGGCGGGGGGGGGGGGGCACACAAGAGAGATTGTGATTGTTTACTTGCACTGGGAATTGCCTGGGTCTTTTGAAACCTCAAAGTTTGTCCCAGTGCCACACCTCCTAATCCTTCTCAAACAGTTCTACCAAGTAGGAACCAAGTATTCAAACATATGAGCCTGTAGGGGCCATTCTCATTCAGACCACAAAACTTCATCCAACTCTTTGGAGGTCCAGTTTTTGGGATGTGATTAGTTGAAGATAAGGTCATCAGGGTAGATTCCCATGTTTGAAACCTGGTGGTTCTGTCAAAAGAGGGTGTGAAAAGGAGCAGGAATACAGCTCTCCTAGTACAGTAATTCACAAAACTCTTCAAGAATCTCCTTTACTGGATGTAGGGCAATTACACGTCTCCCCCGTCAAGTACAGATACTCGCAATCTCCCACTACTTGACACCGCCTTAAAATTCCCTTTGCTGGGTAAGATTCCCGTCCTGGTTTTAGCCTGCAGTTGTGTGGCCTGTACATGACAATAAGAAACCCAGTTTGGCTTGCTCTGGTACCTGGATGCAATCAAAAGAATTTTAGAAAGCCAATTTTATGCAGCATAAAACAAGTTATTCTTGGTCTGTAATTATGTAAATAATTACAGCAGTGTGAACTGCGGCTAGTTGTTAGAGTAGGGTCCACGCTGATGCTGAGGTGCTAGGACATTTGCTGTAAGCACATGTGTGTTCTGACCACAGAGAACCATCATTATAATACCCAACTTTTATTACTTAGACCTAGAATTACTCAGATTTGAATGAACATTGTCGAGAAGAAACAGACTCACTGATTGACGGGTAAATAAAACAAACCCAAACTCTTACGTACTCACATAGAGCTAGTTATTAGAAAAAACTTCTAGATTCCTAAACAGTAACTTACATTTTTGCAGGGTGTGTAGTATATACTGCCAGTTCCAGCAGCTGGGGAGGTGGAGGAAGGGGCTCAGGAGTTGAAAGTCACTCTTGACTCCATGCTGAATTCAAGGCCATCCTGGGCTGCATCTCACAGAACAAAAATCAGGGTAGAAGAGACAGCTGAGTGGGTCCCAAGCCTGGCTGCTTAGTTCCACCCATGGACCCAACCTAACCCCCTCGGTGAAGCTGCTCTTCGACCTCCACACAGGTTCTGTGGCATGTGCTGTCCCCCTTCAGAAAGGGTTTTTTTCTTTTACAGCTTTGGCTAACTTCACACTTTTGGCTAATTAAGTCTCTTTGTTCTGCCCTGTGCACCTTTTGAACCATGGGTCGTTGTAAGCTTATGTAATGGTCACATCCCTGGGAGGGGCTTAGAAGTAGCTGAAAGTTCATATCCAGGAGTGTAAGAGTTGGTGTGAGCAGTAGGTTCACACTCCCTTTCTCTGTTCGTGTGCAGACAGCTAAGCAGGTCTCCCAGGTGTGTGAGGAGCATTTTCTGTTCCTAACAGGCTTGGTGTCTGGAGGCAGAGAGCTCACACTGACTGGTACCTCATTTCTTCCTCACTCCTGCTCCAGCGGAATAGGCCCCAGTTGTGTGGCTAAAAGAGGAGCAAGAGAATAGTCCTGGCTCTGCCCTTTCACTGTGATGGTTCAGTAGGTCACGGAGCTAAGCTACCAAGCCCGATGAGTTTCATCTCTGGGGACCACGGGGCAAAGGAGAGAACCAACTCCCTCAAGTTAAACCTCCCCCTGCATGTGGCCTGGGTGTGTGTGTGTGTGACATATCTCTCTGTATGTCATACTGGACATGATTTTGGCAAGGTGTGGCCCCATCTGTGACCCCATACTGGATTGTGAACGCTCCAGGGAACTGTGGCATTCCTTCCTTTGTTCCAGCCCTAGCAGAGTCACACATAGTAAAGAAATGCGGGAGAGATGGAGGAAGAAACCTGCTCTGGGCGGCTGTTGGCATCCAGTGGTGACAGATGGGCCAGGTCGTGCTCTGAGTCCACCCAGTTTCATCACAACAAAGACGAAAGGATTTCTTTGAGATCAAATCACTTCCAGAGCAACGCTGTGCCCAGCCTTCAACTTCCTCTGTACAAGGGAGGCCAGGAAGAATCTGGGAAAAATTCAAAGGTTGATGCTATTTGGTTAAAACATACTCTTAATTTAGATTCTTTTCTTTTCCTTAACAATAGACATGTTTCTTTCCTATAACCACGAGAGAGTCATCATTGAGCCTCTGTCCCTGGCTGTCCTGGAACTTGCTCTGTAGACCAGGCTGGCCTTGAATTCAGAGATCCACCTGCCTCTGCCTCCCAGTTCCTGGGATTAAAGGCATGTGCCACCATTGTCCTCAGATTTCTTTCTGATATCTAGCCTGGATTAATTGTGTGCCTTTAAAAAGTTATTTATTTATGTATGTGTGCATGCTTACCACATGTGTGTGGGCACTCACAGAAGCCAGAAGAGGGCATTGGAATCCCTGGAGCTGGAGCTGACTGTGAGCTGCCGGACAGGGGCTCTGGGAACTGAACTCAGTGTGCGGTAAGAGCAGCAGGGGATGGTACACTCTCTCCGGTTGCAGCTGTTCTGGTTGCGGGCCTTTTATTTGTTTGTTAGCTTGCTTGCTTCCTTATTTATTTATTTATTTATTTATTTATTTATTTATTTATTTATTTAAGACATGGTCTCAACTATGTAGAGCAAGCCAACCTCAAACTCATGAAGATTTGCTAGTCACATTAACTAAAGGCACTCGCCACTCTGCCTGGCTTTAAGACCACTTTTAAAGAACATTCTAGTCCTAATTCTTCACCTGTGCTGACTTTTTTTTTAAGTTGCTTCCTGTACTTGCAGCATCACGGTGAATCTGTTTCTGTCCTTGGAGAATACCCACAGTGTCTGTCCAGGTGTCCTGTATGATTTGCATGAAATCTCATGGAGAACAGATTTGTTGAGTTACAGGTGACACAATCCCCTTCTAAGTGGCGTGTGTAGAAGGGGGATGACTGGTCACAGAACTGGGAAGTTGAGGGTGGGTGCTGCTCTCGTTCCTGGAACGTGAGCCGGACATTAGTACTCTCCATCCCCCTTCCAGCCTCTTTCCTTCCCATTGCTCGTAGGCACACACCCTGTTTTGCTGGCTCCAGCATCTCCAGATTTGCTTCTGCTCAGCTTCTGTTTAGGAGAAGTTCTAGAATTAGTTGTCATGATGGGTAGGATGGGGCCTTGCCTCTCCGCCAGGGCTGCCTTCTGTAGAGGAGATAGATGGGGCGGACCTGAGAGTAGGTCAGTAGCTGGGTAGGTGAGGCCCCTGAGAACTGCTGCCGGCTGTCAGGGCGGGGGCCGGGAGTGGCGTGGTGCAGCCATGCATGGGATGGACCCTACAAGCAGACAGGCGCATTTCTCCCCCATTTTCAGACAAGGAAACAGAAGTTTGCCTGTTTGCATTATTTTTTACAGATGTACTTTATGTGTAGCAGTGTTTTGTTTGCATGTATGTATGTGTGCCCAGCTCCTGTGACGATGAGAAGCAGCGGTCTCCTGTTTCCCAGGATGCACAGGGAATGTGCCAGACAGATTAATTAAGAGACCTGTGCAAAAGCAGCTTTGTGAGGGCTCACAGCTGTGTAAGATGAAGAAGGAAGGTGTGTTGGGGTATGTGTGGAAGAATAGCCCATCTTTGGGCTTCACTCAGGAACACTGAGCATACTCTAGTTGCTAGGCTACCCTGCTGTTTTCTTCATGTAACAAGGAGGGTGAATTGAAGGCTGCCGGGAATCCCATCAGCTCAGGTGCTGCTGGTACAGACGAGAGCCCGATATTTCCTCCTGTGGGCTTCCCCCATCAAAGCCTGCCCACAGAGCAGACAGGCAAGCTTCATTATTAGGTCCTGATCCTCCTGAAGATGAGCATCGAACATACATCCCTTAGTTTTTTCCATGTTTTGGTTCTTATGAATGAGTGTTGAAGTTTTCCAGGGGAACTCAGAGCTTACAATTCCAACTTCCACAGCTAGACTTGATTTCTGTGTTTAGATTGGTATCTCTGCTCGCCTCTAGTCACAGCCGCACACCTTAGGATGATCTTTCAAACTATTCTTTGTTTGTTTGTTTGTTTGTTTGTTTGAGACAGGGTTTCTCTGTGTTGTTTTGGTGCCTGTCCTGGATCTCACTCTGTAGCCCAGGCTGACTTCAAACTCACAGAGTTATGCCTGGCTCTGCCTCCTGAGTGCTGGGATTAAAGGTGTGCGCCACTGCCCAGCTCTAACTATTCCTTTATTTGTTGATTGTGTGTGTGTGTGTGTGTGTGTGTGTGTGTGTGTGTGTGTGTGTGTGTACATGCACATGGGAAAGTCAGAGGACAGCTTTCTGAAACTGGCTCTTTCCACCTTTGTGTAATCCTGGAGTCTTGCTCCCCAGCCACCTTTACTTGCTAAGACATCTTGCTGACTCTTTTTCGTTATTTTTGCAGCGTGACCTTTGTGTGGGGCTTGGTGCCGCCACCCTTCCCGGTCAGGGTTCAGTCCTCAGGAGGCTGTGCTGTGCTGGTGTCCCTCATTCCGCCGGTTCAGTTCATGGATGACGGTGTGCTCTGGCCTTTTCTTTTTCCCAGGAGTCTCTCTGTTGTGTTTCAGACTCATCTTCTCTCAGAGGCGCCCTGGTTGGCTGCTGGCTCCCACCATCAGGCAGACCTGTCAGTTTGACTCAGGTTCATCTTGAACGGGCTTACCAGCGGGGGGTTGTTAGAGGGTTAGGAGAGAACTCCACTGCCATTCTGTGGAGACCTCACAGGCCTTTGGAATGTCCTGTCCCCGTGCTGTGGGAGGAGAGGTGAGGCCCAAGTGGCTGAAGAATTGAAGGTGGCTGGGAACTGAAGACTGCAGTTCGCTTCCTCCTGAGTCCTAGACAGTCAGGCAAGACAGCAGGAGCGGCTGTGGGAAGGCGGCGTTCCTGCTGGTGGCTGAAAATAGAGTGGATGCTCTCTTCGGGCCCAGGGGAATGTCTGTTTCTGCAAGATTGTTTTCTGCAGGTAGCATCCACTGTGTGATAACCTTGACCTAGTGTGAGCAAAGCTTGCACAGTTAGAAATGCTCATTTCCAGATGTTTGCTGTGGTCTGGGCTCTGGAGCACTCCTGGACTGACTGATGTCTACTTAGTCAAAACCCTGAAGAGGCTGGGTGTCTGGATGCTAACAGAGGCCAGGTGTAGTGAAGGAGGCCTTTATCCCCAGCACTTGGGAGGCAGGGGCAGAGGCGGCAGATTTCCGTGAGTTCCAGGCCAGCCTGGTCTACATAGTAAGTTCCAGGCTAGCCTGGTCTACAGAGTGAGTTCCCGAACAGCCTAGTCTACAGAATGAGTTTCCGGACAGCCAGGGCTACACAGAGAAACTCTGTCTTGAAAAACAAGAACAAACCAAAACAGATGCTAACAGGTATCAGTGTGCATTGTGATTCAGTTGAGCAATACTGAACTATGTCAGGAGCCCAGGACTGTGTATCTGGGACAGCCATGGAGCCACTCTGTCACCAGCTCAGTTATGTAAATGACCTATTTGCCTTTTAAGGAATGATCCTTTCTACAGAGGAGAATTTTCCAGTTTACTAAAACTAGGCTCCTTTCTGGTTGTCCAGACTCCCTCCTCCTCCTGCTCCTGCTTCCTTAGAAATTCCCACACTGTACTTTGATCATAGTCACCCAGCTCCTCTTTAAAGCCTCCCAGATGCACCGCCATCTCTCTGCTCCCCAACTTTGTGTCCTCCTTTTTTCTTTAATAACCCATCAACTAATTTCTGCAGCCAGTATGCTTCTGGTGATGGCCCATCCACGGGAACCGCTCACTCTTCAGGAAGACTGAAGCTATCAACTGTCCATAGCTCCTCAGTTAGGAGTGGGGACTCAATGCGGGAATGAGATGCATGCTGGAGTCTTGACTGGCTTGATCTTGTGTGGGTCTTATGCAGTAGTCCTGTTACATCAGGAGATGCTGTTTTGTACTAGTCTACCCTAATCTCTGCTTCTAGAATCTTCCTGCCCCCTTCCATGATGGTCCCTCAGTCTTGGGGAAGGGTGTGATATAAATGTCCCGTTGTGGCTGGGCACTCTACACTCATGTATTCTCTGTGTGTTGATCAGTTGTGTGTTTCTGTGTTAGCCCCACCCACTTCACAAAGAAACTTCTTTGCTATGGTCTGAGAATTGCAGTAATCCATCAGTAGGAAGATGAATTTAGACAGCAGATTGATACTATGTCCACAAAATAATAATTGTTGGTTCACCCCTTAGGCCTGTGAGCTAGCTCCCTAGCCATGGGTTCTTGGCCAGATTTGTAGGACCAGGCCGCATCTCCTCCTGTGGAGCAGGTCTGATAGCCAATCAGAAAGCAGTTGGTTACCCCGTAACTTTCATGCCACCACTGTACCCCTGGGCATATCCTGCCAAGCTGGTCATTATTGCAATTTGCTGGGTTCACAGCTCAGGAAGACTCCACTACCAACCCCAGCAGCCTGGGCAGAACTTTCTAGTACCAGCCAACAGGGAGGAAGGAAGCTTCCTGGCCTGCTAACGTGGTATCTGCATGCCCTGTGACTAATGTCTGTGGTGTCTGCAGCGAAAGGGTCTTGCCATCAAGTTCTGGTGGGCAGTTAAGAGCAATGGCGATAGTTGGTATTTTTGGGGGGAGCGGGGGTCTCTGGGATACCTCTGACCAGCAATTTCAGGGGAGGTATCCCACATAACTTGGAAGATGGATAACCAACTCTAAGAATGTCTGAAAAAGCCATATGAAAACCTATTATTTTATAAGCTTCCTAAATAAATGTGTGTGTTTGCACATGTATGATCATGTGAATTTAAAAGAGTTTAATTAGGCCTAGCCTCCTTTTAATTTGTGGGGGGTTTTCTGGGGGGGAGGTAGGGTGGGTGCATGTATTTATGGAGGTAAAAGGTCAATTTTCCTTTTCTGGAACTCACTCTATGTCCCAGGCTGGCCTCGAACTCACAGAGATCCACCTGCCTCTGCCTCCAGAGTGCTGGGATTAAAGGTGTGCACCACCACCGCCTGGCTCAATTTTCCTTAGGTGCTGCCCATTGTGTTTTTGGGGTGTGTGTGTGTGTGTGTGTGTGTGTGTGTGTGTGTGTGTACCCATGCACATAGGCAGTGCTGTGGGACACATGGAGGCCAGAAGACACTTGTGGTCATCAGCTCCGTCCGTGTTCCCGGGTTTGACTGAGGCTGTCGGCCTTGGCAGCGAGTGTCTTCATCTGCTGAGTCTTGCCAGCCCTCTGCCATGCTTTAGGACAGGTTCTGTCACTGGCCTGGGGCTTGGTGATTAGGCGAGGCTGGCTCTCTTTGCCTCCCTAGAACTGGGATTAAATCACGTGCCACCACAATGGGATTCTTCCACTTAGTGGGTTCTGGGGGTGAACCTCATTTCTAAGCATTTTCCTGGTTGAACCTTCCTTCTCCCCAGCTCCAGCCTCCTTCACTTTAATTTTTAAGGGTTAAAGAAGCTGAGAAACTTAGTCTAAACTTCTGTCTTAAGCAACATTGGTTTTTCAACTCATAGACTTGTTATTTTTGTCCCCAAACATCTTCTCAGATAAAACACCATGTCCAGCTATGGATCTAGAAAATACATACCCGATTTTCCTGTGTTTTGATGAGTCTCCGGCTGAGGCAGGAGAGACAGTTAGTGGGCTGATCCTGAGGTCAGGTGGAAACACTGGTGTTGGAGTGCTCGTCCTGCTGGAGCAGCCTGCTGCAGTGTCTCTGAGTTCCCAGGTGTCCTTGGGCCCTTTGTGGGTCTGCTCTGCAGTGGTCCCCGCCACCTCCTGCTAAGTGGCTTAGCCCCTGAAGCCCCTGCCACCCTGTAATTAGCTCTGCTGGGGGCGGGGGGATCAGGTCAGTGAGATGTTTGTCTCCAGTTAAACCCCATGCCGGCTCTGTTGGCTCTCCCTCCTTCCCTTCCCCTGATGGATGGACGGACGCATTTCCTGAGGTAATGGCTGCCCCACAGGTGTGCCTTCCAGTGGTAATGAGCTTTAAAAAACATACCCGCTCTGAGGACAGAAATACATCAGCTTCTGTTTTCTTCATAGTTTGTGTTGTGCTCCCCAAACTTTGGGGGGGGGGGGCAGGGGTGACAGTCTGGTACAGCAGCAGGTAGTAAGTAGCCCAGTTATGGTTTCTAAGCCAACAACTTAACCTGCCCAGAAAACAGGAGAATATATGAATGTTGTGTGCTTTTTTTAAAGGTAGTTTATTCTTTTTTTTATTTTTTAAGATTTATTTATTTATTATGTATACAGTGTTCCACCTGCACATATCCCTGAGGGCCAGAAGAGGGCACCAGATCTCATTACAGATGGTTGTGAGCCACCATGTGGATGCTGGGAACTGAACTCAGGACCTTTGGAAGAACAGCCAGTGCTCTTAACCTCTGAGCCATCTCTCCAGCCCCAGTGTGCTTTATTTTTAAAGTTAGTTTATTTCGTTAATGTGTATGGGTGTTTCATCTTCACACATGTACGTACACCATCTGAGTGCCTGGTGCCCAAGGAGGTGAGAAAGGAATTGGGTCCTCTGGGACTGGAGTTACAGACAGTTGTGAGGCACCATGTGGGTGCTGGGAGTCCAGCCTGGGTCCTCTTGAGGCCATCATCTCTCTAGCCCAGTGGTCCTCAACCTTCCTAATGCTGTGACACTTTAATACAGTTCTCATGCTGTGGATGAAAAAAGGAAAAAGGAAAGGACGTGACTGCTCCTAGGTCCGGGGGAGGAGAAAGTTTATTGTAGTTATGTGGACGAGCGTAGCCAGAGGCAGGGGCATCTGGGAGAGTGCAGAGTGGACACGACCCTGAGCCATGGGGGGGGGGGGGCAAGGAAGGGAGAGAGGGGAACCAGGCGCAGCAGCCAGGAGGCCCAAAAGGGAGTAGATGAAAAAGCCAGGTGACCCCATGGTTGGATCATACAAGGAAAAGCAGCTGGGGGAGGGGCAGCCCAGCTGTGGACTGGAGAAGTTCCTGGGGGGGGGGGGGCACAGTGTGCTAGCCAGGAGGACCCGATAACAGGTAGAGACTGAAGGATGCTGGGAGATCCCTCATGTGTTTGTCCCAGGTTTGAACCCTAACAATGATGTGACCCCAACCATAAAATTATTTCATTGCTACTTCATAAAACTGTAATTTTGCTACTGTTATGAATTGTAATGTAAATATCTGATACACAGGATATCTGATATGTGAGCCTAAAAAGGTCACAGCCCACAGATAGGGAACTGTGGCTCTGGCCCCTAGTTTTGCTTTAAATAGTCCTTTATCTCTGTAGAAATGAAAACATGGAGAGAATAAATGATGAATCAGATCTGAGGAGAAAGTCTTACATTTTCACGTTTTTCACTGTCTTCATTTCTTGATGTAAACCCAGCATCCCAAGTGCTCTGCCTTCCTGTTGTATGAAAACCTCTCACAGCATCATTTCCTGGAGTGAGATCTGCTGGGGACATTGTGTTTCTGTTTTTGTCTCAGTGTATTTTTATTTTGCCTCCTTGGTGTTGATTTAAATGTATTTATTCCTCTTGTTTATGTATTTGTCCGTATGTGCATACCCCGTGGCACATGTGCACCAGTCAGAAGACGACCTGGAGGAGGGTCTCTCCCTCCGCCTGCGCCTCATGGAGCTGGAGCTCATGCGACTGCCGCTGCCCACCAAGCATTGGTCCTGCCTTTATTCTTAAAATGTGTTTTCCTGGTTTTGAAACATCAAGTTGATCATTTTCTTTCACCAGTTTCAAGATGCACTTCTGCTTTCTCTGACTGGGACGCCTCCCGTTCCGTGCTCATCTTGGGTCTGTCCTCACCATGCTTGTGGGGCACTTCCCTCTCCAGGGCATTTTCACTGGGTTTAAACAGCTGTACAGTGGTGGGCCTGGGGGTGTATCTTGGTTAGCCTTAATTGCCAGCTTGACCTCGCTGGCGTCATCTGAGAGGAGAGCCTCAGTGAGGGCGTGTCTGTGAGGGCCCAGCCCACCGTGGGCAGCACTGTCCCTAGGCAGGCAGTCCAGGGTTGTAGAAGGCTGGGTGAGCAGGACCCTGAGTGAACCGGAGTGTGAACTAGTAAGCAGGGTTCCTCTCTGGTTTCTGTGGAAGAGTTCTGTGGGAAGAGTTCCCACCCACCCCGACTTCCTGCAGTGGTGGGCCATGGCCTGGAACTGTGAGCTGAAATAGTTTCCTCCCTCACTTGCTTTGGCCCCAGAGTCTTTCTTTCCATCATAGCACAAAATGCCCTTCTCTGTGTCTCCAGCTTCCTGGATCTGGGGGCGTATTTCCCTCATCAAATCACGTTCTGATTATCGCTTCTGACAGTTTTCTCGTCCCTACCCCTCCTGCTGGAGTGCAGCTTCCAGTGTTCGACTCCGCTGCTGTCTCATGGAGCTCCCCAGCTTTGTTCCCTCCCTCCTCCCTCTCTCCTTCCCTCCCTCCCCTCTCTCCTTTCCTCCCTCCCTCCCTCCCTCCCTCCCTCCCTCCCTCCCTCCCTCTCTCCCCCTCTCCCCATCTCCCTCTCCCCCTCTGTCCTGTCTCTCTCCCTCCCTCCTCCCTCCCTCCCTTCTTCCCTCCCTCTCTCTCTCTCTCTCTCCCCTCTCCCCATCTCCCTCTCCCCCTCTGTCCTGTCTCTCTCCCTCCCTCCCTTCCTCCCCCCCTCCCCGCCTCTTTCTAAAAAGCTTATTTTGTTTCTTTAATGGTGGCTGAATTCTGCTGTTGTGTATTTTAAGTTCTCTAGTCCCCTGCATCAGATCCCCGGAGCTGGAGTTACAGGCTGTTGTGAGCCTCCAGATGTGGGTGCTGCAAGCCTCCTTAACCACTGGGCCAGCTCCCCAGCTCCTGCAGTTTGTTTTCGTCGTCTGATTGTGCAGTCCGTACACAGGGACTCTGTAGACGACATTTGTCTTTTGACAATCTTTGTCACCTGACTGCTGCTTTCTTTTTCTTTTCATCACTCCAAGTTGACTTCAGCCTCCTGCGTGACTCACATGTGCCGCATAAGTCCTTGGATTTGGTTCATAAGCTGTAACCTTGTGTCATTACAATGTTTATAGGTGGGGTTGGTGGGGTGGCTCGGTGTGAGAGTGCCTGACACCTGAATTCACCCCAACCCCACTGCAACAGAGAAGCATTTCCCGAAAGTTGTCCTCACCACGCGTGCGCCGTGACACGCGACACGTGTGCGCCGGGACACATGACCACCCACATACGACGATGATAATAATAAAATAAATGTGAAGTGATTGTAAATAGGTTGAATTTTAAGAACCACAGATGTGTTTTCTTTTCTTCTTTTTAATTTTGAATGCAGTAGAGGAGACAATAAGCCTTGCTGGTTTGAAGGTTTAAACATGAATAGTATAATGAAAAAATACTTAGCTTCTGCAGCCTAGAAAACATCATTTTCGTTTATCCGTCTAATTGACGTGTTTGCAAATGATAATTTAATTCAGTGTTGGCAGAGAGATACACTCTGCCATCAGAGATATCAGAGATATCAGCGGGATAGACACTCCTAGAGTTTCCAGACAAATGGACATTTATCTGGCTTTTCAGAAGATAAACCTAGTAGTATTAGTAAACATTTTCATGCTGTTTGACCCAGTAATGTTGATTGTTGGGGTTTCTTACTCAAAATTGTTTAAATTCCAACAAAAAGCCACTTGTTGGAAGGTGTTGCAGTCCTATATCTTTCCATTGTTTACATTTTTGTTTATTTACTTAGTGTGTGTGTGTGTGTGTGTGTGTGTGTGTGCGCGCGCGCGCGCGCGCGCGCGCGCACACGCTCACAAGTATGGGTGTCGTGGTGTGTCTGTGGAGGTCAGAGGACAGTTGGTGTGGGTTAGTGCTATCCCTTTACCATGTGGGTTCTGGGATCCATCTCAGGTCCCCAGGCTTGGTGGCAAGTGGCTCTACCCACCAAGCCATCTGGCCAGTTTACCACCCTGTTCTAATGGTGAGGTATTATGCAGCTAAACTGCCTGTCAGTGAGTGTCTCGGGGACATTTTCACCCACAAAGTACTTTACAGCCATTAAAAACAGCTTCATGAAAAGTACTCCATCACAAGGAAAAAACTGAAATAAATTAGTATTTCAAGGAGACGTATTGACCAGCTATTGTTTTTAAAAATGCCTGTGCCCCAGGCATGATGGCACACACCAGTAATCCTAACTCTCAGGATCATGAGCTTGAGGCCAGCCTGGGCTACAGAGCAAGGCCCTTTGTGTGTGGGGGATGGGGGGACTGAAAAATGGGGCTAAGGAGATGGCTCAGTGAATAAAGCACTTGGGTGCAAGTATGAGGACTTGAGTTCAAATCCCCAGAACCCACATAAAATGTGGGCACATGGCACACACCTCTGTAATCCCAGCACTCTGTGTGGAGATGGGAGCCAAAGACAGGAATGCCCCAGCAGGGCCAGCCTGTGGAAAAACACAGAAGAGTGCGCCTGTTAAACATGGTGGGAAGTGAGGACAGACACCTGAGATCGTCCTCGTGTGCACTGTACACACACACACACACACACACACACACACACACACACACACACACACACACACCATAAAGCCTACAAACTGGAAGACGATGTGCAGAGAAAGAGTCAGATGTTGGTAGTTGCATCCCAGGCTTTCCCAGGACCTTACATTCCAGTCGATCAGGCAAACCTGTGCTCTCAAGACCGATGATTGTTCTGTGTATAGGTGAAAACATTGTCTTTTTTTTTTAATTAAAGATTTATTATTTATTATGTGTACAGTGTTCGTATGTTTGCAGGCCAGAAGAGGACAGCAGATCTCATTACAGATGGTTGTGAGCCACCATGTGATTGCTGGGAATTGAACTCAGGACCTCTGGAAGAGCGGCCAGTGCTCTTAACCTCTGAGCCATTTCTCTAGTGCCCCCCCCCCCTTTTTTTAAGAAAGGGTTTCTCTTTGTAACAGCCCTGGCTGTCCTGGAACTTGCTTTACAGACTAGGCTGTCCTTGAACTCACAGAGATCCACCTGCCTGTGTCTCCCGAATTCTGAGTTTAAAGGCATGTGTACCACCGTCCAGCGAAAACATAGTGTTTTTAAACAGTGGCGTCTGTGCTTCTTTTTCAGATAAAAATTTTGATGACGAGGATTCTGTGGATGGAAATAGGCCTTCTTCTGCCAGCTCCTCATCATCCAAGGCTCCATCTAGTTCCCGGAGGAATGTTAGCATGGGGACCAGCCGCCGGCTCGTGTCGTCCAGTCTTGGATCTAAGTCTTCAGGTATGACCCCATCCTGTGTGGCATCATCCTGTGTGGCGTTCTGGGGTCCTCTGTCCTAGCACCTGCCTACCACGTCCCCTCAGCACGAACCAGTTCCTGTGCTCATTCTCGCTTGCAGTCTTTGGTTGGCCTGGCACTTTTCGGTTGCTGCTGACGAGCCGGCAATGCTGGTTTAAGATGCTGGGTGGGCTAGCCGGTCCTGTGAGTCCAGCCAGTGAGAGTGCAGACAGTACAGAGGAAAGAGAGCAGTCCGAAGACGAAGGTCGAGACCACACCCCAAGCCCTGTTTGGTCATCTGGACTAGTCTGGCCTTGATCACCATCGGACATTTTACCAAATCTGTCTTTAAGACCAGAAGCCAGATGGAAAATGGGAAAACATGATTTGTCATACAGGCACATTCCCCTTGTGAAGGTCAGTGTGAGCACTGGGGAAAAGCAGTGAGGGCCAGTGAGACGGCTCAGCAGGCAGAGACACGCAGTGCACACACCTGGTGAGAACAGCTCAGTCCTTGAAACCCTCCTCCCAGTCAGCCCTTGTCTTAGACAGGTTGACCCCTTGTTACTTTTGGCTGTCACATTTTAAATTTACACACCTTTTTCTTACTCTTTACCTCTAAAACATTGTGTAGACACTTGCTTTAAAACCGTGCTCACTGATGGTTGTGTCTTGGGGTTGAGGGTAGGGAGAGGGGCAGAGTCCCCCAGCTGTGAAAGCCAGAGCTGAGTAGACTCAGGGAAAGCCTGAGAGAGGAGGCACTAGTGCTGCCCCCTGGTGGTCTCTTCTGGGTGAAGGAAGGGCTTGAGAGCGATGCCCCCTGGTGGTCTGTCCTGGAATGACAGAATCCTGAGGATTCCCAAGGTGCCACTGAGGCAGCCCTGTCAGCCTGCAGGAAGACCAGCGTTACTTTGCTTCACGTTTGCCATTCCTCCTAATCATTTCGAGTGCTATTGATTTTTGGTTGTTGAGTTTATGTTTATTTAACATGCAATGCACTATTTTAAGAGATTTATTTATTTTTATGTGCATGAATGTTTGGTGGCATGTGTGTGTGTCACTGTGTGCGTGTCTGGTTCCTGAGCATTAGGTCCCCTGGAACGGGAGTTATAGATTATTGTAACAGTGTGGGGTTTCTGCAAGAGCAGTAAGAGCTCTTAACCTCTGACCCATCTGTCTCCTCAGCTATTGTAAAGGGATATTTTCAGTGTTTCATTCACCTCCCTTGTAGCATGTTTCAAGATGTCGTGCGTGCGTGTGTGTGTGTGTGTGTGTGTGTGTGTGTGTGTGTGTGCGCGCACATGTGTGTACTCAGACATGCTTGTGGAGGTCAGAGGACAACTTTGAGGCGTCAGTTCTTGGCTTCTGTGATGTGGGTCTCAGAGAACAAATTCAAATCGTCAGGCCTGCTGGCAGGATCCTCTGCCTGCTGAGCCGTCTCAGAGGCCCACCTCTTTCCCTTTACTGCACTTTTTATTCCCGATCTTCCCTTGAGTAGTGCCGTCCCGTAAACAAGGGTACGACAGTTCCTGCATGACCTGACTGCTGCTGCCCTGCCCACCCGTCACCCACAGCCCCCCAAAGTCTCCACTGGGTCAGTTTTGCCCTCAGCTGTGCCCTCTTCCTTCCTTTCTTTGTTTAACACCATAGTCCTGACTGCTCTAGAGTCCGGGTTTGCAGAGCCTGTGGACGCAGAGGCCGTTGCTCTCTGCTCCCAGCCCTCTAATCACGTGATAAATGGAAAGGAGCTCGCGGTTCTGCATCATAGCTGTGACTGACATCTGTGAACACATTTGCTGCTACCTGGGCTGTCTGGTTTTTGTTTCATTTTCTCTAGAAGGTCCGGTAGGGTCCTACAGCAAGTCACCTGTCTGATAAGAGAGCTAACGTGCTAATCTCTATAAGTCACTGCTGGGGCTTCAAGGATGAGCACAGACACCAGTGTCAAGACTTAAGGAACAAAACAAGAAACTCCCATACATGACATCAGAGTAGTTAAACAGCCTCAGCATGAGCCAACATACCTTCCTGCACTTCCCTCCCCAGCCCTTCTGGAAGTCCCCACCGGGCCTGCCTTTGTTCGGAATGTACCAGGAGGCACCTTAACACAGCTTTGGGGGGGAAACTTGAACAACGGGTGACTGAATACACAGTTGAGGGGCTGGACAGAGTGTGTCGGCTACTCTTGCAGGGGACCAGAGCTGGGCTCGGCCACCCACAACTGCTGTGAGCAGCTCAGGGGCTCCAGTGCCCTCCACCCTCTGTGTGCAGCCACACGCAGGCTCATACACCTACATACAATCCATCAGTTTTTTATAAGTTTTCAATGTCCAGAATGCCATTGCAGTTGTGTACAGTTCTGTAGTATATGTTTTATACAGTGTTGGGTTCACATTATCTTTGTTTTTAAAATTAATCTTTTTGTTTTCTAATAGCTGCAAAAGAAGGTGCTGGTGCTGTGGATGAAGAGGATTTTATTAAAGCCTTTGACGATGTTCCTGTAGTGCAGGTCAGTGTGGGTCTGTGCTGCTGTTAAAGTCGGGCTGGAGAAGTGGTTCAATGCTATAGAGCCCTGGCTGGTCTTCCAGTGGACTGAGGCTGGCTTCCCAGCACTCACACTGGGATACTCACAACTGCCTGTAACCCCAGCTCCAGGGCATACAACACCTTCTTCTGGCTTCCGCAGGAACCTACAAATGTGACACACACACACACACACACACACACACACAGAACACATGCACAGACACACAAGAGCAATAAATAAATAAATAGGCAAACAAGCAAATCCTTTTATTTTTTTAATCACAGTAGAAAGTCTTTAGATTTCATTTTTCCAACATACCTGTGTCGGTTAGCTCTTTGCTACATCAGTGAAAGACCCGTGGCAGCTAGCTTTATAAAGTGTGAAAAGAGTCTTTTAGCCCATAGCTTTGGAGGCCCACAGTGTGGAGTCCATGGAGCAGGCTCGAGAACCACGCCTTGACCGCAATACTTGATGGTGTGGGGTAGATGGCCCTGGGACAGCAGGCAGCTCCTGTCAGACCGGCAGAGAGGACAGGGCGGGGCAGCTCGGGCTTTCATGAGAGCCTCCTCAGAATGGCCTTACAGAGCCCGCCGCCTGTTAGTCACACCGTCCACGCTCCTCACCCTTTCATGCAATGGACCTTGGGGGTTCATGTCCAGATCCTTTACCTTTCAATGTGATCTGAGATTGTCAGGACTCCCGGAGATCTAAGGTACAGATTAGAAAATGTGGGAGCCCGATAAGCTGACAAGAACAGAAGTCCTGTCCCATTGATGTCTCCGTAGAGAATGTTGGTCATGGTATAGAAAAGAGGGGTTGGTGATGGCTAGAGAAGATAGTCACTTATTTAAGATTTTTTTCCTTGGAAATATGAGCTAGAAGGTTTTAGCACCTGGAAAGCTGGAGAGAATAGAAGCGTGGTTTACACTGTCTTTTTTCTTTTTTTCCTTTGAGACAGGGTTTCTCTGTCTAGTTTTGGTTCCTGTCTTGGATCTCGCTCTGTAGACCAGGCTGGCCTCGAACTCACAGAGATCCTCCTAGCTCTGCCTCCCGAGTGCTGGCAGAGCCAGGCAGTTTACGCCGTCTTTGATGCTTCACTTAACACATCAAGTCCTGGGGACTGTCTCTGCCTGTGTCCTCTGCTCTGATTGGGGCTGATTCTCGCTTTGTGCTGGGCTGTGGATTCCTGCAGCTCCCCTTGCTCCCTGGGTACCATAGTGGCCATCAGGTGGCAGACTCCACAGGCTCAGGTTCGTCCTTAGTACCTGGCCTCTTGGTTGAAGTCTCACAGTAGATTGAGGACTAATGAGTGAGAAGACTTGAAAGTGTTGAGTTAGAGTTGCCCTGTAAGCCTAGCACTCGGGTTTCCCTTCTGTGGTTGTGATGAAGCATCGACCAAAAGCAGTAGTGAAGGAGAGGATCTGTTTGGCTTAGTCCAGGTCACAGTCCATCGTTGGGGGAGGTCAGGGCAGGAGGAAAAGGGCAGGCCTGCTTGCTGTCACACAGCTGTCCCTCTACCCAGTAAATTCGCTCATGGCCAATGAAGTACGGCAGAAATGATGGCGGATGCTGCTTGCTGGCTTCCTCTGTGGTCCATGCTTAGCTGGCTTTCTTAGACAGTCCAGGAGCCCCTGCTCTGGTGCTCCCTACAGTGGGCTGGGCCCTTCAGCATCAGTCAACAATCTAGACAATGCCACACTCACATTCCCACAGGCCAGTCTGATCTGGGCGGTCCTTCAGTTGAGATTTCCTCTTCAGAGGCTGGGTCAAGGTGATAGTTAAGAGCCTGTTAGATGATGGTTAGGATGCCTGATGCCCTGAATTTGGATCCTGAGGAGTGACTGCCAGAAGTTGCAATGCACCATGGGACACTGGCCCCACCTCTTGTTCCACCATACACATTCAGTAATAAGTTTTTTCAAAAAAGCCCCATGCATCTGTCTGTTTTCTTTCTCTTGTACACAAACTCCTTTGTTGCGTTACTAGTAAAGATGTCCACAGCAAGGTTGCTTACATGTGGCAGCAAATAAATGTAGGGGTTCCTGTTGATTGTGGGTATGGGCTCACTAAGATGAGCATGCCCAGAGAATTCCTCATGTGGCGAGAGAGTTTCTTATACTTCCCCGACTTCATGTATTGAAAAATCATCTTAATTCTGTGCATTGTCTTCTGTTAAGTGTAAATTAATTTTCCTTCCAGATTTACTCTAGCCGAGACCTCGAGGAATCCATAAACAAAATTAGAGAAATCCTGTCAGACGACAAGCATGACTGGGAGCAGAGAGTGAATGCCGTAAGTGCTGCTGTCCTGTGGTTCCAGTGCGTTTATCTACACGTTTGCGCGTTTGCAGACATAGGGATACTTTACACGCAAATCACCATCGGTACATTTTACTCTCTTAGTAAATGACCTCACTTCCTTTTCTTGTTTGCTGGGAGTCTTGGGTTCCGAGTTTGCTCCAGGGTAGTCTCACTACGTCCTGGTGGCTTCTTGTTGCTGGATAAACACCTTGACGGAGAGCATCCTGGGAAGAAAGGTTCATGTGGCTCACAGGTTGTAGTCCAGCACTAAAGGAAGCTGGGGCGGGACTTGGAAGCTGGAACCTGGAGGGAGGAGGAAAGCAGAGGCTGGAGGAGCGCGGCTTCCTGGCTTCGTGGCTCCCTCGGCCTCCTCTATAACCAGGCCCTCCTGCCCAGGGGCAGCACCACCTGTGCTGGACAGGGCCCTCTCACCTCAGCCATCAATTAAGAAAATGCTCCAAAGACATGCCCACAGGCCAATCTGACGAAGGCAATTCAATTGAGGGCCCCTCTTCCCAGATGACTCTTTTTATGTCAGGCTGACAAAAAATAATGATAAGAATTACATGCTGTGTAACCCAGGCTGGCCTTGAACTGGGGATCTCCTGCTTTTGCTCGTGGAATGCTAGACTTAATGGTCCTGCGCTCCCACACCCAGCCCTACTTCTGTTTTTAAAACATACCAGCTTCCTGGGAGTGGTGGCACATGCCTTCAGTCCTAGCACTCAGGAGGCAGGCGGATCTCTATGAGTTTTAAAGTGAGCCTGGTCTACATAGAGAGTTCCAGGACAACCAGGGCTCCATAGAGAGACGCTGTCTCAAAAGCAAGCAAACAAATGAAAACCAAAACCCCCAGCAACTTAAGGGCTAGAAATGGCTCAGCAGTTGAGAGCACCACTGCTCGGACTCCGGTTCTGGGCGCCAATGCCCTTTTCTGGCCTCCATGGCGCCTGCGTCCTCGTAGTGCACACAGACTCATGCAGGCGTACACGTACACCTAAGAGGTTTTTCTTAAGGCAATCATATTTATCATGGTTGCTGCATTTTAAAATGGAGTCTTAGTTGTGATTTAATTTGTTCATTACATATTAGGTAATAACTACCTGTCCAAATTGTCTTTGCAAAAGTGGTTTCTAGAAGCTAGAGATATAAATCCAGCAGTTAAGAGTACCTGCTGTTCTTACAGAGGACCTTAATTTGGTTCCCAGCACCCATATCAGGTGGCTTATTACCACCTGTAACTCCAGCTCCAGGGGATGTGATACCCTTTTCTGGCCTCTCAGCAGGCACCTGCACAGATGTGGCACACACACACACACACACACACACACACAAATCTTTTTTTACAATTGGTTCCTATCATCAGTTAACTTTTATGTTTATATCTATATTAATGGCTTTTTGTTATGTAGATTCAGTGTTTAGCAATGTTTTCCACACCTCTGACTTTTCTCGGTCCCATTAGCTAAAAAAGATGAGGTCGTTGCTTTTGGCTGGGGCTGCTGAGTACGATAACTTCTTTCAACACTTGCGTCTTCTGGATGGAGCCTTTAAACTCTCTGCCAAAGACCTGCGGTCTCAGGTAGTGCGGGAAGCTTGCATCACATTGGGGTAAGGACTGCGACACGCTCCATTCCCCTACACTGGACCATAGGCTCTCTGGGAGCTTTAGAGAGAACTGCTTGGGCATGTCTGTGAGGTCACCTCTAGTCGGTCTGCTAACACTTATGTCCACACTGTTAGAGTAGCTGCTGCCCGCTGGTGTAGAGCATTGGATTTTAAATTTTACTCACTGACATAGCTCATATTGTACTATTAATAGAAAAAAATGAAATTGTATGGAATTCTGTCTTTGAGATCTTTTCATGATCTTTTGCCTCCAGGATATATGTGCATTAGGATGCGTGTTTGTTTCTCAAAGGGTGCTATAGCAATAAAGTAAATGCAGGGCCGTGGGTACCATTAGTGCTGGAGCACCTGCCTAACCTGCAGAACCTCAGCTCAGTCCTCAGAATTGGAGAAGGAGAGAAAGGATCTTGACACAATGCTACAGTGCTGTTTTAGCTTTAGTGAAACTTCAGTGTTGTGATTACATGCGTCAGAATGTTGAAGTAGTAGCCACAGCAGCTGTAAGCATTATACTGTGTAAAGTTTTAGAGTAGGCAGATCTTAAAGCGTCATGTTTTATATGCAAAGCAAAAATAAGATCAAAAGGGGCAAGTGTTGTGTTCATGGCAAGTGAGTCTTCATGTAAGTCTTTGGTGTTGGAGTTGTTCTTTGCTCTTTTAATACATTTTTGGAAATTATTAAGAATAAAGTGTTGGCTGCTGGCTTTACCAAGTTCTGTACTTGTTCACTGTAAGTTCATTTTTAAGGTGTCTCTGACCCTTGCCTTTTACTGTCTCTAGAGAACTGTGAAGGAGGGCTGTCAAGTGTTGAGAGACTGTGTGAGAATGTGACTACAGCTGGTCCTTTCTTGTTACAGGCATCTGTCATCAGTTCTGGGAAATAAGTTTGATCATGGAGCTGAAGCCATTATGCCAACTATCTTTAATTTAATCCCAAACAGTGCCAAAATTATGGCTACTTCTGGTGTTGTAGCTGTGAGGCTAATCATTCGGGTAAGTATGTCATGGGGCCACCAATGAAAGACCAGCGTGGTAGACCCTGCTGGCCCATGGGACATAACAGGCCCTCCTCCTGAGGGTGTCTCCATACCATTGCGGTCTGTCTCCACATGCAACAGCTGCGTCTCTTTCCCACGGATGGAGATGTCCAAAGCTGCAGGGTTTGTGCTGTGTCTTGTGGGCTGGCTGGCTGGCGGAGCCACTGAGGGGCACATCTTTTACTCACCTGCCATTGGTCCCAAGTACTTAACTGTCGAAAGCATCTATCTGTCTTTTGTCTCCCCTCCATCATGTCTGTGTTAGCTGTTTGTGCTTACGGTTGCTGTTTCCCTGAAACTCATTTTACTAATTGCAGCTGGAACTCTTCACTTGAGTTTTCTGGCACCTAATGTAAGCAGCGGCCAGGTGGTAATAATCCTCATGCGTGTTTTCAGGAAGAGTAGTTCATGAAGGCTTCAAAAGACCTTTTCTCTACTTCCTCCTCTTGTCTACCCTCAAGGCAGCTGCCTACCATCAAGCCCAAGGACCTGAGTTCAAGCCTCAGGACCCACATGGTGAAGGGAGAACCAACTCCCACAAGTTACCTCTGACCTCTACACATGTGCCATCACACACAGACACACACACACACACACACACACACACACACACACAGAGAGAATAAATAAATAAACAAACAAATAAATAAATAGATAGATAACTGTAATTTTAAAAATCTTGAAACTCTACAGAATGTCCCCAGTCACCCCAGGATACTTAGTATCATCTTCATCCTTACTGTTTTGCTTGCCCTTACTTGTAATAGTAAAGCCAAAGCCATTGCATTTTCCACTGAAACAGTGTTAGGATGGCTCAGCAGGACGAGACCCTGTGAATGCACACTGCCTCAGCCACTCGGATGCTTCAGTGACCTCAGACTTGTGTGACTCCAGACTGCATCCTGTGGTCTGTCCTGGCCCTGTCAGTTCTCTAGTGGCCTGTGTGTGACATTTCAGGGAATTCTGTCTCCTTCTTCAACACTGAAGAACTTTAGACTGAATGTCCACATGCTGTGGGTCACGTGTTCTGTTGCGTCTTGTTCCGGGTCTGTGTTTCAGGTGCTCAGCTCTGTTTTCCTCCTTCTCCACAGCACACGCACATCCCTCGGCTAATCCCTGTCATAACAAGCAACTGTACCTCTAAGTCTGTCGCGGTTAGAAGGTACGTGTTGGAGGTTCCTCTTAATTATCTTGCAAGTCTCTAAAACCAAGATGAACACCAGATCTCCTCCATGGATAAAGTTTCACATTTGAAGTTACTATTTAAGATCACTGTAACAGCTGCTTCTTGGTCCAAGATCAGTAAAATGCTCTGTGGCTGGCAAGATGGTTCAGTGGGTAAAGGTACTTGTCACCAATCCTTAATGACCCGAGTTCATCCCCAGGACTCTCAAAAGTTGTCTCTGGCATGTGTGAGCATGTGTGCATACATACACACACACAATTAAGATCTTAAAAATATTTTAAAGATCTTAATACTTTGCAAGGGGCAAGAGAGAGAGAGAGAGAGAGAGAGAGAGAGAGAGAGAGAGAGAGAGAATGTGTGTGTGTGTGTGTGTGTGTGTGTGTGTGTGTGTGTGTGTGTGTGTGTGTGTGTTACCCCCAGAACCACCTTGCTGGCCTAGTCTTTGCTTATTTCTGATTCTTCTTTACCCACCCCCCCCCCTTAAATGAAGCTTACCTACTCAAAAGATAAACTGGTTGATCTAAGCTGTTTTCTTTTCCCCAACAGACCCCTTACTAAGTTCTTTGTTTCTTCCTTACCACATTTCAGGCGCTGTTTTGAATTTTTAGATTTACTTTTACAAGAATGGCAGACACATTCACTAGAAAGGTGAGCATCTGTGATTCCGTTGTCTGACCTGTGAGTCCTGGGGGCAGGGCCGCAGCAAGTGGTCCCCCATTTGTGTAAGGAAGGGGTGACTGTGGTTTCTACTGATGTGAGCCGCTTCATACTGGAAAAGCTTTAGGGAACATCATCCTTGCAGATACTAGTGTGATAGAATTGTGTAGTTCCGTGGGGTGCTTGCCTAGCGTGTCAGAAGTCCTGTTCCATCCTCAATCTTAACTAAACTGTGCCTGTAATCCCAGGGAGAGGAGGGGTGGGGGAGGTGAGGGTGTAAGGAGGACAGACAGAAGGGGGTGGAGTTCAAGGTCATCCTCTCTCCAGCTGGCAGTGTGCATTACCATCGTTACGTGGTAGGGGGCAGTATCGGTACAGGTTCTGTTTGCAGCTTCCTGAGGGTTTAGAGCTGCCCTCATCTGATACTTTGCAGGAATTTCACTCACTTGAGAAGGTTTTTAATTCCCTGTCATTGGTCAGCTGTTGTCTTTATGGCAGTTTGTAGCAGATTACGTTTACGTATCAGAATTGAAAAGTAGCACTGTGTCAGGATTTCTGAACAACCATGTGCTTATTCATTTTCTTTGATATTTTTAGTTCCTGTCAATTTTAGGTACCTGTTCTTCTAAGTTTGGAGGCAGTAGGTGGTAGTATTGTGCCCGAGTTTTGAATGGGCATCATAGTTTGTCACCCATTTTTCATCATACTGATAATAGACGCTAGGGAATTCATCCCAGTGATTACAGAAATCAAAACTAAGACTCAGTCCAAACTCCTAAGCAAATTTCTGATCGGAAGCATTGGTTTTCAGAAACTGAGGCTGTCTGCCAACTGAGAAAAGAGCAGGAGTTTGAAAGTTCTTGCAGAGGTCTGGTGTTTGTTAGTCATGGAGATAGTATTTTTTGGAAGTGTTATCTTTATTGTTTAAGGAGATTTCCCCATTATAACATGCACATCACTGGCCACTTTTTCCCTGGACATCTTCATGTCATCCTGGCCAAGATATATATTTTTCCTCTTAATAAGCAAAGGGCTGAGAGATAAGCACACTACATTAATTGAGGCGCAGGCCACAGATAACATGGATGATGGATGAAAAGTGTAGCGCTTGTTTGGTCCTCAAAAGCTAAATAAGTATAGTTCAAAAAGAAGTTAGTTGTGATTTAAAAATAGTGCTATCCGGGGCTGGAGAGATGACTCCGTGGTTAAGAGCACTGTCTGCTCTTTCAGAGGTCCCAGGTTCAATTCCCAGCACCCACATGGCAGCTCACAACTGTCTGTGACTCCAGTTCCAGGGGATCCGACACCTTCACACAGACATACATGCAGGCAAAACATCGATGCACATAAAATAAAAATAAATATGAAAAAAATAGTGCTATCCACATCCTTCTTCGAGAGTAGGGTGGCGATGGGGAAGAGGGCAATGTGGAAAGGGGGTGGGGCATGTTCTTAGCCTCTGAGCTGTGTTTTAACTGCCTAGCTTTGGCATGAAGCCAGCAGACGACATGGCTGCTTTGAACTTGACTGCACCAGCCTGTTTTCACCCCTGAAAGTTGTGTGCTTAATGACTGCTATTGCTCTTTTTCCTAACTGTCTAGACACATATCAGTATTAGCGGAAACAATAAAGAAAGGAATACATGATGCTGATTCTGAAGCCAGAATAGAAGCCAGAAAGTAAGTTTCTGTTGATCCCCGCTCACCTCTCAGACCCACTCTAGGGACTGTCTTACTCAACCCTATCGGTTCCTTAAGCATATTTTGTTAGTGGTAACTGTTACGTGTGACTCCAGAAGTCCACTTTAGTGTCTTTCTCCAAGTTTTTATTGACGTTTTGCTCTGTAGGTGGTTGCCGAAGTGGAACTGAATATCAGTAGGACTGAAGTTGACAATAGGATGCTTGTTTTCAAACTTAAGACAAATCATGAGTCAGTGCTGGTTCCGACTCTGTGTGTTCATTCACTGAACTGTTCAAAGCCATACAACCCAGTGTTCCTTACCACGTTACCGTGGGAGATGACAGCCACGGGGCCTTCTCTTCTTGGCATCATGTTTGAAAACATGAAATGGTCACTTAGCAAGCATGAGTCATGGGAGGGGGAGTTGGATTGATTGATGCCTGGGTTGTCATGGTGATATGTCCAGTTTCAGACTCCCAGTGGAACTGAAATGCTTCAGTCATGTGGGTACAGCCCTCCATCCAGGACCTCCCTGGAGATCATAAGATCTTGCAACTTAGAACCTTTAATTCCTATTTTATATGTGAGACAGCAGCTCAGAGAGGTCAGGTAACTTCTCCAGCACCCAGAGCTGACAAGGAGCGAGATGGCTCAACCGGTAGAGGCACTGGCCACCAAGCCTGCGGACCCGGGTTCAGTCCCCGGAACCCACACAGTGGAAGGAGAGAACTGACGCCCACGGTGTCCTCTCGTCCCCACATGTGTGCGTGGCACCTCCCCCCCACCTGCAACGTAGACAAACAAGTCAGAGGGCTTTTCCGATTTAAGCTGTAAGTTGTAAAGCCAGGATTTGCCCGAGGCCTCCTGTGTTAGTTCTCTGGCCTTGTGCCTGTCACTCCTCTGAGCGGGTGACTGGAGGCCTCGAATCCCAAAGATGCTGCATTAGTATATTGGGCTCAGCAGGGTCCTCTGACTAGTCCGGGGGTTCGTCATTTTTCCTAGGTGCTACTGGGGTTTCCACAGTCACTTCAGCCGAGAAGCAGAGCACTTGTACCACACTCTAGAGTCCTCCTACCAGAAAGCCTTGCAATCCCACTTGAAGAACTCGGACAGCATCGTGTCTCTGCCCCAGTCAGACCGATCTTCCTCCAGCTCTCAAGAGAGTCTCAAGTAAGGGCCTTGGCTTTGCTGACCACAGTGCGGTGTTGTGTGTGTAAAAGTTCGCTACACAGAAGCGTACATTGAGGCTGTGTTTTTACCTGCTCTAGCTCCCCGGGGCGTCAAGGTAGACTCTGGTTCTAGGTAAGGTATGTCTGGGAGGTGAGAAACTTGGCCTTGGACTCCGCCACAGACTCTTCCTTTTCTGTCATAGCAGAATGAGCTATAGAGCACCATGAGCTGTACACATTAATGCATCGGGGAGTCCTCCAAGAGGATGTGAGTGCTGCCCGGAGACAGGTTCAGAAAGGGAGCTTCAAGACAGGGGACTTCGCCGGCAGCATGTCTGCCCTGCACTTCTGACTTCTGCCCTGTTATTGTTTTGTTCTGTTGGGAAGGTCGTTCATCCCAAACATAATGTTAACACGCTGTCAGATGGGGGTGGGTAAGATAATGCATTGCCCGAGTTGAGGACCCCGAGCATCTTCACGCACGCTGGCTCTGTGGTTGTGTCAGCACGGATAAAGCACACTTTTGGTAACACGGTTATGCATGCCTTTTGCAGCCGGCCCCTTTCTGCCAAGAGAAGTCCCACCGGCAGCACCACGTCCAGAGGTAAGAGCTTGGCCACGGAGCCACAGAGCCACAGAGCCACGGAAACGCAGCGTGGGGGCCTGCTCCTGCCTGCCCTGGGTGGGCTGCTCATCTCCTGAGGCTGCATTCAGGGACGCTGGGGCCTGCTCTCAGCCCACTCGGTTGGGAGTCATGGGCTACACTGCCATCTGCTGCGACTCCTCGGCGGGGCTCCACTTCACCAGGGCCCCCTGTTTACATTGTCCGGGTGGCTAGGCAGGCAGAAATCAGGCTCTGTGGCCTCCCCTCCCTCCCTCCCTCCCTCCCTCCCTCCCTGCAGCCACGAGTCCTTTTGCTCCCCGGCTCACATAAACGGAGAGTGAGAGCAGCAGTCTGGTGGCTGTTAGAAGCTGGGAAGGGGTGTGTTTCCTGAGAGGGCATAGCTAGATGGGGACACTTGCTTTATTTCCTAAGTGGGCCATAACCTGAGACTTAGAGTTTTCCATCCCTAGAACACCTCACAGGCAAGGTTACTGTGCTTTTCTTTGCATCGCATGAACTCTGGGGCAGTGAGGTGCTTCCTCCCTCCCGTGGGCACCGACACATGTTACAGCTTAGTGTTTGTCTCTAAGAAAAGCAGAGCAGCAGCATGTAACAGTTTGTGTTTGAAATCCCACGTGGTCAGTCCTCCCTGACTTCTCTTCCTTTACCACTGAAGGCTCCACAGTTAGTACCAAATCTGTGTCAACGACAGGATCCCTCCAGCGGTCTCGAAGTGACATCGACGTGAACGCCGCCGCCAGTGCCAAATCCAAAGTCTCCTCATCCTCAGGCTCCACCGCCTTCAGCTCTGCGGCAGCGCTGCCCCCAGGGTCCTATGCATCTTTAGGTAACCAGGCTCCCTCCTGTCCCGCTGCCCGTGACCCTGGCCTCTCGGCAGATTGCAGGCCTCTGGGGCTGAGGGAAACCTCACTGTTGCAAGGTGGTCTGAAGAATAAGTAACGGCACTCAGGGGTCGTTCCCAGCCGCCCTCTGTCCAGTGTCCCTATTCTCTGGGGCATCAGCCTGTTCCGTAAGGACGTGTGTGCTTTCAGGCTGTGTGGTCCTCGGGTCCTCTTTTCTACAGCAAGTCCTGCCCCACCCAAGCCACTGCCCTATTGCCCGCACTGGCTTCCCCTCCTACCTGGGGGAACAGAGCCAGATGGCTTAGTGAGGACTCGGGGTTCCTGTAGGTGAGGGTCTCTTAGAGTGGAGGGTGGGTGACGGGGAATCTAAATGAATGTGATGGACCTTAGGTGGACTTCAGCACAAGTTGTACATGTGGCCTGAGGGGCGTACACCCATAACGCTAATGACTGCTCCAAAGAATTGTTCCTAACTATTTTCCAAATTTTTGACATCTAACATAATGGTAGGTGCTGACACTGAACACCCTCTCTATGCCAGGCTGGCGGTGTATGTCATTGTATTTTTATAAACGTGAGATAGTCGATCCACCCCCAATCCGGAGGACCTGGCTTAATTGTAACCCGAGAACCAGGCTACTCATTCGTCCCATTAGGGATTTCAAGGTTACTGCCAAGCTGATGTTCTGAAGCGCTTTGAGATTGGAAGCATGGGGACGGAAAGGTAGCCAAAGAAGGTGCCACTTGTTCCCTGTCACCATGAGCAGGCTGTGCAAGTGGCCAGTGACCTTGTGGTGATGGTAGCCGCCTGACTCAGACACAAGCTGAATGGTCAGTGACGTTACCTGAAGGTCCTTTGTAAATGATTGTCCTTCAAGGTAGAAGGACGTAGAGCTGACATATGAACACTGTTCACCTGAGACGGGGTTTGTCCTGGAACCGAGTGGCCAGGCAGTCCAATTCCCCTGAGCTCAGACATTCTCTTGAAAAGAGGCCCAGTCTGGGTTCTCTTCTTCCCCATGGTAACTACTGCACCATTAATATGTAAGTATTAAGGTGTGGTTTGTAATATTTGGTGAAGGGAGAAGCCACAGGCGCTCCCTCCCATGGTGAACAAGTTGTAAGTATTTACAAGGGTGTCAATACTTTTGGTCTACTTTTACTTTTTTTCTTTTGTTGTTTGTTTTATTTTTGCTTTTGTTTTTGAGACAGGGCCCTCCTGTGTAGCCCCAGCTGGTCTGGAACTCACTATGTAGACCAAGCTGCCTCCAGCTCACGGAGATCAGCTTGCCTCTGCCTCCCATAAGGTGTGCCTGGCTCACCTTTAGTATTTTTAGTTGGCATTTGCTTGACTGGTTTCTGCCAGCCGTTAGTAGCATATCCAGGCTCCTTACTTCCTTGTGTACACTGGGGTATTTAGTTGAGGCCTAATTAGATTCCCCGAGTGCTGATGAAAGCCCCAGGAGTTTGGTCTGGCACCAGACGGACGACCCTTCAGCAGCACTGAGGACATTCTCTAGCACGGGGCCTCCTCCCTAGACAAGAGTGCAGCACTGACTGTTCCCTCCTTCCCCAGTTCCCTTGGCCTCGCCCCACCGCCACCCCCACATGCTACTTGAGCAAAAGTGAAGCAGGGCATAGTTCTGACGCTGCGTCCAGGCCCCACTTAGGTTGACCGTGACATGCGACTTGTAAACGTGGAGCATTAAAGCTGATAACCGTTTTCCAAACTTCTAGAGTCCAGACACGTGAGGGAAGACTTGGAGTACGTAGGCCTGGATGCAGGTACCAAACGCGTCAGCTGCCGCTGCTGCTGGGCGTGTAGTTGGGATAGGCCTTGCTACAGCCTCTCAGCTTCTCACTGATTCTGCTCTTGGGGTGACTCCTTAGAACCTGGACTAGTTGCTCCTCTACGCCCCTTCTCCTGCTAGGACTTCCAGGGACTGGGAACTTGGAGGATAACGCAGTTGACGCAATGGAGAGCCTGAGCCACACGTGTCGACTGTGGCACAGCTGTGGGTCACTGTTCTGTTTTGCTTTGCAAAGGCAAATCCTGTTCCTCCAGACTGAGCTAACCCTGCTGAGGGCACACTTAGCGGGCTTCCACCTCCACTCTGCGTTTGAACGTGTTTCCCTTTTGGCTTTGTTTGAAAGTGTACATTTTGCTTTTTGAGTAGCTAATAACATTCTGCTTTTTAATTTTCTGACTGTCACTAACTGTTCCCTGTTGTCCCCTCCCTTGTTTTTTAATTGGCTTAAAGACGGTACTGCCACTAAAGCGGAGGGTAAGCGCTTTGTCTCTGTGATTGAGGTGTGTGTCTCTCTGGTCCTCTGTTCCCACCGAGTGCTTCCTGGTGCCCACGTGTCCTCACTGAGGTCCCTGCATGATGATGTGTTGCACGATGTCCCGCCCTCTTTCTCACTCTGTCCCCAGCGGCTCCTGGCCCTCCCTCTACCTCCGCTCTCCCCCCTTTCCTGTTTAATCTTTGTTCTGGTGAATCAGGGCACTGAAGGGTGCTGAGGGTGGCGACAGTGCCGAGGCCACGCCGGGGAGGAATATTGGACGTCACCTTGTATGCCACGGCCTTGGGGTGTGTTGCTCATGACGCCTCCACATGAGCTTCACTTTCTTCTTTGTGCTTCGTGGGCCCCTCGGGTTCGTCTCTCCGGTTTTGAAAGTGAACGTCCGTGTCCAGTCCTCGGGTTCAGTGTCCTCAGCCATAGACATTCTTAACGGTGCTTTCCTCTCCTGTGAAGAGCAGCACTGAAGCACGCGGTGCTGTTTTTATCTGTGTCACTGTCCCGTGCCCGTTAGTTCATTTTCACACACCGATCCTCTCACCGGCCACATGGTGACAGCCCTCTCCGCTGAGCTCTGCAGTCCACACCCGGAGAGAAATGGCCGCGTCCCCGTCCCCTTGACGCACAGTTTAGGCCAAGAAGCTCCTGCTGAGTTCTTGCCTTGTTCTTTGAACTGGACACAGCCGGTGGACTCTGTACTCACCTTACTTTAGCATCTGTTAGGCAACGTTATCCTTTCCCAAGATTCCTGGGTAGGAAACAGGATAAGACTTCAACAGTTGCATTAAGAGAAGTGTTGCCTGTTTGAGACGGTGGCTGGGACCCCCAGCCCTCCAGATAATGCCTTCAGCAATCAAGAAGAGCCTGTTTAGTTTGTAACTGTGAAATGGCCACCATGGAAAGCAGTCTAGGTTTGAGCAGGATAGCTTTCTGTAGCTTTTAAAGTTTATTTGTTATTGTGTATGTATGGTGTGTGTATGGACAATTTTCAAGGGAGTCAGTTCTGTCCTTCCATTATGCGGAATCCCTGGGGATTGAACTCAGGTGTCACACTTGTATGGCGAGAACTTTAACCATTGAGCGCTCTCACCCGCCCCAGCCGAGTCTTCTTGTGTATGCTCTCATTTTGTTTGAGCTGGGATCTCATGTAGCCCACGCAGGCCTCAAACTCTCCATCTAGCCAAAGTTGACCTTACAGTCTGATCCTCCTCCGGGTGAAGCCGAAGTGACAGTTGTGCCCACCACGCCCACAGGGTTTTGAGCATGCCGAGCCAGCATTTTGCCAACCAAGCTACATCCTCAGCCAGACTATTCCTGAGGTCATAGTCGGGGTTCTTGGGAGTCAGAAAAGAGGATAGGCTTACATTTTTTTGAATTGCATTTATTTACTGGTGTGTGTGTGTGTGCACACGCTCAAGTGTAAGTGTGAGCACAGAAGCGAGAGGATGACTTGTGAGACTAGGTTCTCTCCTTTCATTGTGTGGCCCAGGGACTAAACTCAGATCATGAGACTTGGTGGCAAGCACCTTTACCTCCGAGTCATCTCGCCAGCCAAGGAATAGAATTTTTAAGAAGTGCATAGTCCCAAGATCCATATTTCTCAGATATGTCTCATGATAAGAATTACCTAGATGCTTACAAGAGAGACAGACAGATAGACAGACGTCCTGGGTATTTCCTCTGAAGATACTGATTAAGTCAGAAGGATCTAGAGAACCTGAACTTGAAGTCTTGCTAGTGATTCTCAAGGTTGGACAGATGTGTGAAATGGATGGACACCCAGCTGAAGCTTTTATTTGGATTAACCAAAGGCTGTGGCTGGGTGTAGTTTTGATGCTGTGTGATTTGTTCACAGATAGTAGTACTTTCTGGTCCTCCAAAGAAACTATCCTATGTTTCCTTGTCCTAGATGGAAGGGAAATGGAAAACGAGAATAGAATAGAAAGAATGGAATAGAAAGAATAGAATAGACAGAATGGAATGGAATAGAATAGAATTTCATGTCGGTCATTTGCAATAAAATGTCTGTTTTATTGCAGTTGCTGCAATAAAATGTCATGACAAGAAGTGACTTAAATAGAAGGAATTTGGGCTTTGGATTCCAGAGGGAGAATCCATAATGGTGGGCGAGGCGTGGAGCAGGAAGTCAGAGATCACATCTCAGAAGGTCACAGTTCCCAAGGAGCCTCCATGATGGAGAACACAGATGTCTCTGTGCAGACAAGCTGTCCCTAGTCTGTTGTTTCAGCTGTGAAACTCAGAGAGCTGGTCATGCTAAAACAAGCTGCCAGTGGCGAGAAAGGGCTGTTAGCTGTGTGTGATAGGTATGCTTTCAATCCCACCACTCGGGAGGCAGAGGCAAGTAGATCTTGGTGTGTTCAAGGCTCGCCTGGCATATACAGCAAGTTCCATGCTATCAAGGGCTACATAGTCAGGTCCTGTCTCAAGGTGGGGTGGGGGCGCAAATGCAGCAATACCACTTGGTACCCTTCTCGGGGTTTCTCATCTGAGCTGCTGCTGCTGCTGCTGCTTTTTCTTCTTCGTCTTTCTCCTCCTCCTCCTCTTCTTCCTCCTTCTCCTTCCTCCTCCTCCTTATCCTTCACAAATTCATATGTGTAAGGGTTTACATGCACATGTGTGTGTTGAGGCCCAAAGTTGACATCTAGTGTCTTCCTCATTCACTCTCCAACTTGCTTATTAAGATGAGGTCTCTTGCTGAACCCAGAGATCTCTGATTCTTTCTAGTCTGGCTAGCCAGCTTGACCTGGGATCCTGTGTCTACATGCCAACCTTTGGATTTACAAGTGGCCCTTGCCTGCCTGATTTTTATTTGAGTGTTGGGGATCCATATTCTTGGCTTTGTGCTTGAGTAAGCACTTTAGAAACTGAGCCATCTGCCCAGGCCTCCTGTCTTTTTGAAATCATTGTGCCTCTTCCCTTCTCTTTCAGCAGTGAAAGGGATGGGTCCTGGAGCCTTAGTATAGGAGGCCGCACTTTACCGCTGAACTAGACACCCCGCTGTGAGCCTTTAAATACCTTTTTAATAAGTCTGTTAAATATCTTAGAGTCTCTAATCCCAGAGACAGAAACAATCCAAACTGGGTGTGTGGCACACTGCCTATATTTAGTTCCAGTACTTCAGAGGCTGAGGAAAGGGGATTGCAGCAAGTTCAAGCCCAGCCCGTGCTACAGAGAGAGACCTGTGTCCAAACAACAGCCACCAAGAAAGTCAGGTCAGGTGTGGTGGCGTATGTCTGTAATTTCGGCAGGTTGGCAGAAGAGCTGCTTTCGTAGAGAAGCAACTCTTCTTTCATACTCTGGCCGCCTGTCAGTGTACTCGGTGAGGGACTTGAGGATTTGGGTGTAGGAAGTATATTGTCTGCCATGGTGCTCATGAAAACTGATGATTATGTATATACTGAGTGAATGCATGCACTTGAATGCTTTTTAAAAAAATAACCAAAAGCATTATTCCCCAAATAAATTACTTCAAATGAAAAGTTACAGTGCCTCAGTAACCTGTGGGAATAGATAACTCATTGTTTCATAGAATAGGTAATAGTATTATTAAGTTCAAGCCAGAGGTCACGTTAGGGGCGTGGAGAGATGGCTCAATGTGGGCAAAGCAGTTACCATGCAAGTGTGAGCACCAGAGTTCAGATCCTAGGCATGCATGCAAAAGTCAGCTGGACTTGGTGGTCTGCCTGTAATCCCAGTTCTTGGGAGACAGACGGGGGATGCCTAGATCAAGTTGGCTAGCTGAGTCAGCACACTCTGGGTTCGATTGAGAGCCCCTGTCTCAATGTATAATAGAGAGCAATTGAGGAAGACCCTCTGTCAACATCAGCCTTCCACATGCATGTGCACACACATTCTCATGCACCTGAACCCTGCTGTGCACACATACACACACACACACACTCACACACACACACACACACACACACACACACACACACACACACACACACAGAGCCAGGTTACCTTAACTTCTGCTGAATTTAATTAAGATTATATTAAAAAATTACATAGCCTCACCTGCCATCTATGAAAAAGAACTTAAATTTAAATGTGATTTTGCTGGGAAAGAAGCATTTAGTAGTGCTACTTATCTAAAAACTCTGAATTTAAGTAATTAGCCTTTCTTTGTGACTGAAAATAGGTCTGCTTATAAAAGTAAAAATCGTATACTTGTTTTTTAAAAGCATAGTTCTTCTGAGGTAGGAGTGTTGGCAGCAAACTGGCACAGGGTCCAGGTCTTCAGTTCTGGCTGTGTTGAGAGGCAGCTGGGCATCAGCAGAGGCTGGGTCACTGTGTTCACAAGTGAGGTGGGAAAGGTGGGCACGCTGGAGCAGCCAGTGTAGAGAGAACTGAGGCGGAATTAGAAGACTTCTTGTACAAACCTAGGAACTTGGAAACAACCTCCTGCAACAAGGCTGCTTCTTGGGATTTTAGTTGCCTTAGACCAAGGCTTCTGAGATTTCTACTCACTATCCTTTTTACCCAAGAAATGTTTATTTTCTAAATGAGTGTAGAGATATCTACAATGAGCATATAGATCAAACAAGTACTGTAAGTTATAAAGAATTTCATTTTGAAACAATTATTTGGCACACATACAGTTTTACCATTTATTGAAGATAAAAAGCACATTTGTATACAAATGAGACAAACTTTTCTGTAAAGAAGGAAATCTTGCCTGAATGATTGGTAGTGCAGAACACAGAGCGTTGTCAACACTTTTCAGAACTGATTGTTACATAGATCACCACTTTCCATAGTACAAGATGGCGTAAGTATGTCTGGGGCCATTTCGGAAATCATCACAAATTCTGTCCCAACCCCAGGTGAAATTCACTGAGAAGATTTTAGCTAACTCAAGCCAGCAAGTCAAACATTGATCTTTACAGTCAGACATTCTCTAAATAAATCAATAAATAAAGTCAGACATTCTCGTCAGTACATTCCACCAATAGACTAATATGATTTTTGCATGAGAGATGATGGTAAGAAAATTTGAGAAATCTTTACCTTGTTTCCGTAAGAGCAGAGAAATTTGTGTATGAAAAAAAAACAACAACAACAACACAAAACTTTATAGCTCATGACATACTACAGGCAGAGCCAAATGAGCGTGGCCAGAGGCTTCACTATGAGTTTGACTTTGAATTCAATTTTTGGTTTGACTATTCATCAGCTGGTTTACTGTTCAGTTTCCTCACAATCCCCACAGTTAGTTATGGGTCCACAGTAAGAGGCTTTGGGCTGCATACCTGTAAGTCAGATTTAGACCACAGCTCAGGCTCCCATGATTTAGGTAGGGTCTTTTCCAGAATAAGAATTCTTAGCAATGTTAGAATGCTGTGAAATTGGAATACTCTTCCTTGATTCCTTGAATGCTGAAGGCTTAACCCTTCCTAAATTCCTTGCTTTTCCCAGTGTCTGCTCTTTTTATCTAGATTTGGTGCATCCCTGGCTCCTCCCTCTAAGTCTACAGTTTTTCCTCCTTTGTTCTACAGTTACTGAATTACTCTTACTGTTCTCACTTGGACTGGCTTTGCCCCCTTTCACACTGTTCTGTCATTTAATCATAGTGCACAATTGAAGCATCATGTTCTCTTAGTTTGCTGTGTTGGTGCAGTAACTGGTGATTCTCTTGAAGACCACAAAACATGTGTTTTTCTTTAAAGCATCTTTAGGCACTTGTAACTGCCAACTAATTAGAGTAGAAACCAGTTCCTCTTCCTATGAAGTAGACACAGCCCGTCAGAGGCCCTTCAAACTATGTAGCTACTTCTCAAAGAATTAAGGAAAGTTTTTTTTTAAAAAAAAAAAAAAAAAAAAAAAAAAAAGGCCTTTTCAGGCTGCTCCCGTGTATAGCAGTGGGAGTGCCAGGGCACACAGAAAGCAAGACCTTGAACTCACCAAAGGTGCAAGGCATTGGCCCGAAGCCAACCAGCATCAACAAGGGACCATACATCCCTGAAGAAGTAGATGCAGGCAAACCATCTTCAGATTGTCTTGTCGTCTTCAATGTCTTTCTTGGAGAAAACAGTCTTCTCTAATCCTTTCTGACTGAGCTCTGTACATACAGTAAGCTCAAGTTTCCATCCCTGTTGTGGGGTCTGAGACACCCCCCTGCTGTAGAATTAAGTGGTCTGGGTTTGCAGTTCCCCTGAGGACACTGAATTTTCACAGAAGGAGCCACCCTTGGATCTGTCCCTTAGACTCTCCGTGTATTCTGTCAGCAGGTAGGAGAGAGGGCCGTAGGCACTGCATGTGTGAGGAGGCATCAGAGAGAGAGAGACAAAATGAACCCTAAAGGACTTTAGAGTCAGCTGTGGAACGTCAAATACCTACGTAAGGTGTGCAAAAGAAATACGAAATTTGCATTTTTTAAGTGAGTGAAATACATAGAATTTAGTGGCCAAAATGATCCCCCCCAGTTGAGAACTCACTGCCCATGCAGAGTAAGCAGTGCAGCCATCCAGCTCCAGGTGCCGGGAGTACAGGGTCCAGGTAGAAGGTGGCAAAGCTGGCTAAACCATTGGCTGACCCCTGAGGCCCGCGGGCATTCATGTTATGACTGCAGTGCAGAGCAGGATACATACGCCTGCACCACTGGCCAGCAAAAGGCAGCTTTACTGGAAAGAGACAAGAGGGCATTTTGTGTTCATATGTGTGCGTGCATGCGTGTGCGTGCGTGCGTGCGTGCGTGCGTGCGTGCGTGCGTGCGTGTGTGTGTGTGTGTGTGTGTGTGTGTGTGTGTGTGTCGGGGGTGACTGAGCCTCCAGGCCTTGCCTGACAGTCTGTCAATGAGGTGTACCCCTAAACCCAGCATTTAAAAAATCTCTTGAGTCACCGCTGCTTCCCTGTTTCTGTTCACTTTGTGTTACATGAGTAAGACAGCACAATAAAGGCAAATAAATGAAACCGTGTCATTTGAAAAAACTGATGGCTGGCATATTTTATAAACTGGGTAACTGCAGATCTACATACAAGTTAATGAAAAGTCTAGCAAAAGTCCTAAACTTAAGGTCAGAATGTTATGATTAAAAGCCAGGTGTAGTGGCTGGCATATGACTGTAAATCCCAGGACTCAGGAGGTTGAGGCAGGAGGATTGCTGTGAGTTTGAGGCCAGTCTGAACTACATAACAAATACCAGGTCAGCTTGGACTGCCTAGCAAAGCCCTGCCTCAAGAAACATTGTGTGTGTGTGTGTGTGTGTGTGTGTGTGTGTGTGTGTGTGTGTATGTGTGTATGTGTGTGTGTTTATATGCATATATATGTGAATGACACATTGTATGTTAGCAAAATAAATCTAAAAGTACTTTTTGTAATTAAAGTACCTTTGCCTGAGTATAAAAACTGAAGTAGAGCTTTGAGAGAGGCATTGTAAATTAGTAAGAAAAGGGTTGAGGAAATTTATTTGAGAATTAGACATATTGAAAAGATAAAATCTCTCCTTGGTCCATATGAAAAATCCATTCCACAAGTGTACTCACAAATTGAATAAATATATTCAAAAAATATATTTTGTAATTTTTAAATCCCATTATAATTTTAATTTTAAATCTGCAAAACAGTGGCATATGTTTCTTGATCATGCAAGTGTATTTATCCATAAAAAGAAAAGAAAAGAAGAAATTTTGAGTCCTGAGCACTAGTTAGGACCATGTTACCAAATGCTGGAGAGTGAGAGTCCTCAAGAGGGATTTAATTCTCAAGCTTCGTGGGTACGGGTGTTCATTTAAAAAGTGTTTGTGTGTGTGACCTAAGCATTACACTTGTAATAACTTTAAGTAGATTGCTTTCTCGTGCTCATTTTGCCCATTGCCGCCTTGGGTTTGCTGGGTGCCTCACCTCTGCCTGGCATGTGAACTGGACGGACTTCTCCCCTGCTGTCCTCTTCCTTGTCTGTACGTTGCTGTAACAATTACGATTTGACAGAGATCGTAGTTCTCAGAAGAATACATAATGCAGCCTTTTAGTAAATGTCCGATAGGAAATGTAGCCCAGGCTGGCCTCAAAGTTACTGTGTAGCCAAGAGTGTGACCTGACCTCCTCCTCATCCTCCTGCCTCTCCTCCCAAGTACCAGAATCACAGGTGTGTGCCACCGTACCCAGCCTACATGTCTTTATAAACCTTACTGAGGTCACTGGTTCCACCCTCCACCCCAGTGCTGTGCTTTCTCGGGGCTTGTTTCTGCCTTCTTCCTCTGCGAGCTTCCTCTGATGCTGGGATGGTGTCCGTCGTGTCCAGTTCTAGTTGGCTTATGGAGAAAGGCATTCAGTGCTTCCTTGAATCCAGAGACGCCTTGTGGGGAATTCAAAACCACACTCCTCTCTGCTCATCCTGCTGTGGTCCCTCTGGTGTCTAGCTCTCGTGGGGGACCTGGCTGACAGAAGGGCCGGCTCCCTGCGTGGTCAGCCACGTCAGTGCCCTGTGCTTGGGGTGTGGGTGCTTACACAGGTCGCGCTGGCTGAAGGTGTTATGAAAACACTGTTTCTGCTGTATCCTCCAGGTCGGATCCGCACAAGACGGCAAAGCTCGGGGAGTACCACCAATGTTGCCTCCACACCCTCGGACAGTCGGGGCCGCAGTCGCGCCAAAGTGGTTTCCCAGTCTCAGCGTAAGCAGTGTGCTTTATGCTTTGGTTCCCTTAAGCTTCCCTTAGTAGCACAGCCCACAGCTGGACAGACTTCCAGCGGCTCTGAGACACTCTGTCACCACACTGCTAGGCAGGCTTACAAAATGGAACGTCCCAAGCGTGCTTTGGTCTCCTTTCCAAGTGATGCTTATTCCATGGGCTGAGCAGCTGACTCCGAAGTGCTTGAGGACCTGAGTTTGGATTTCCAGTACCCACATAAAAGGCTCGCTGCCCTGTGACACACCTGCAGTCCCAGCACTGGGCAGGTGGAGATATCTGGATCCCTGAGGCTTGCTGCTCAGCCAGTCTAGTCTAATTGGTGAGCCTCAGACCCCAGTGAAAGACGCTGTTCGAAAAAGAAGGTAGTGGTTGAAGAAGGTACCCCACATCCTCTTCTGGCCTACACACACACACACACACACACACACACACACACACACACGAACATATCTCACACACACGCACACACACACACACACAGGAACATATCACACACACACACACACACACACACACACACACTCTAATAGCATTAGACATTACAACACATTTTCACATGCTATCCTGAAGTCTTTCAAGTCAAAACTTACGTAATCTATTTTTGTGGTATGATTTCCTGTGGGAATGGGAGTTGAGGGATATCTTAACATTTCTTTTTTGTTAGCTCTTGGCTGTGGCCTCTGCTTGGATTCCCCACCCCAGCTGGGTTAGTGCTGTGTCTCTCTGGCTTTAGAAATCCAAATGTCACCTGGATTTAGGAGGAGGTGAAAATTGCTTCTCTAGTGGGATTTAGGAGATTTGGGAAGGCTTAAATCTTAAAATTCAGGAACATACTGGACCGGACCTTGAGGCTCCTCAGTTCCACTTTGGCCAGATTGTACTCACAGGAACGGAAGCCACTAACTAGTAGCACATGATTGAGCCTACACCCCAGACTTACACATACAAAATCATTATTTTAACAATGATTTGAACGAGGTAAATATATTTACACTACAGGGGTGAGCACACGGACATTCATAGTGGGCATCCTGATTTGATATGTAGTGGATTTATCAATTCTAGATTTAGGGCCCTTAAGGATTGAGATATTTTAGATATTTGAAGATAAGGAAAGTCGTAGACAGTCAAGGGTGAAAACAGTGCGTAACAGTGTCCCTCCAGCCACTGGCATCTTGTTCAAGATGGAGGTGGGGCACAGGTGACCATGTGCTGCTTGTTTCCCTCTTGCTAAAGCTGAGAAGGTGTGCTCTGAGAGGCAGAGGGTTGGTCTTCTCCGCATCTCTTAAGCTTGGCACATTATAGATGGATGTTTCACGAACAGACCTGGGATAAATGCTAAGACTGTGCTGTGTGTAAAGCAAAGCACCCTTGGGACAGCAGCGTTTACTGCTGTGCTTGGGAATAAGCCATTTGTGCCGTGTTGCATGCTGACCTTCTGTATTGTGTTATTGTCTTTTAATCCACTTTGTGCCTGTCCTTTGGTCTGCTCTCCTAACGAAGGATCCAGATCTGCTAACCCCGCTGGTGGTAAGCCATTTCTCTTCTTGCCTTTCTGTTGCCGTTGACACTCTGCCTCAGCCATGCTCTTTGCACAATATTAATTCTCTGTTACGCTTAATCCTTCTGCATTTCCCTGTATTTCCAAATACGAGAGTTCGAAATGCATTTCTTTTTGCCCTTGACATAATTAAGTTGATTTTATGTTCAAGTCTGTTCATAATGTACATCACTGACTTCTTTTTTTTTTAAAGATTTATTATTTATTTACCACGTATATAGTACGCCTGTACACCAGAAGAGGGCACCAGATCTCATTACAGATGGTTGTGAGCCATCATGTGGTGCTGGGAATTGAACTCAGGACCTCTGGAAGAGCAGCCAGTGCTCTTAACCCCTGAGCTATCTCTCCAGCCCGCATCACTGACTTCTATGATGACTTTTCTTCCAAATTGTGGCTAGTTTAATCATTACTGGGTATTAATTTTCTTGTGTAGCCAGCCAAGTGACTCATTTGAATGATGATAGTTTAAATGTATGAGGTATAATTTTGAGGCATATTATAAAATACATTTTTAAATCTTTATAAGAAAGAGTAATTTGTAAGTAAGTGTTGTTTCAATAGAGTTTTGTTTGGTTTATTTATTTTTTTTCCTTAAAGGTCATTCTGTTCTACAGCATAATAATTTATATTTTATGTTTTAAAATTTTACTGCCTTCTCTACTTAGGGAGATAATCTGTTAAGTAAAATGTTGCTGTTTTCTCTGAGAGAATTCTGTCCCATATTTAGCTATTAATAAATATTAGCAGTCCCATTATTTACTTTTGGTCTCTGGTTTTATTGCATATTTTTCAGGGATTATGGCCCATGTGGTTTCCTTTTTTTTTTTTTTTTTTTTAATTCAGATTTTTTTTTTTGAGATTTGTTTTGAGGCTTAGTACACAGCTCATATTTATAAAATATGGGTGTTAAAATGGGGGGGGGAAAGGTGTTTTAGGATATCCACAGTTTGCATGTGAAGTCGCACATTATAAAATATTAGGCAGTTGAGTATAGTTACACAAACTGAGTTTGTGGCCACAGCATCACGGGAGAATGCAGGCGGGACTGGTTGTATATGTGACCTATTGCTAACAGATGGGTTGTCGTTGTGAGTCATGGTTGTCTGTGTGTGCTTGTCATCAAATACTCCGTGCACACGAAGTTTGGATTGCTGGCTCTGTCCCTGTCCCTGAGGCTTGCTAGGCTTTCTATAGGGTCTTTTAATAGTTATGACTTTCCCATTTCTCCCTATAATCTTGTCCTTTGCCTGTTTAGTATTTCAAAGCTATGTTGTTTGGAGTTTGTATTTATTATCTTTGTGGCCAGTTATCCTTTTACCAGTGTTTGTGCTTTTAGGTTTTTTGCTTGATTTAAGTGTGTTACTTGGTTCTTATGAGCGGTATATAGTCTCGTTTCATTTATTTATTTTATCAGTTCACGGCCTGGGGGTGGGGTATAAGTCAGTAGTAGAGTGCTTGGCTAGCACAAGGCTCAATCTCCAGATGGGAAAAATAAGTAGACCGAAAACTTCCTGTCTTAATAAATGAGTGGTGTCCAGCCACATCCATTTCAGCACTGGTAGATGTCTAAGAAGTTTGGTTGTATTCATATTTCTGTTTCTCCAGTGATTATACTTAATTTCTAGGCAATCAGCTCTTTGGGGTTGTGAGTGTGGTTAGCGGGGGAGTGTTTGCAGGGGTCTCCGGCGTGGTTAGCGGGGGAGTGTTTGCAGGGTCTCCGGCCATGTACAGAGCTGCGCTGTGGTGCAGGGGCCTCGTCACTGTCAGCTTTTCTGTTAGGAGCTCCGGCTCCACTTGCAGGGTTGCTCATGGGTCTTCTGAGCAGGGATGTTAGTTTGGGATAGTAAAAAACAGTGTTGCCAACTAAAATGCTGTTTTATATTGAATTTAATGTCTCATCCAATTCGTGTGTGAAAACTTGTTTCTTTAGTTGCCGTGAATTGTCATCTGCTTTCTGTTGACCTTTTACCACCATTTTGTTTCCCTCTTAGCTGGCAGCCGGTCGAGTTCCCCCGGGAAGCTGCTGGGCAGTGGCTATGGCGGACTTGCTGGGGGTTCCTCAAGAGGACCACCTGTAACACTGTCTTCAGAAAAACGGAGCAAAATCCCCAGGAGTCAGGGATGCAGCCGAGAAACAAGTCCTAACCGGATAGGATTAGGTAAGGATTCTCCAAGACTTGAAACCTCACGCCCAGCATGGCTGTTGTCTTGGTTATGACAGCGGGAGCTCTGCCTTTGAACTCGACGGCAGCTGTACTTAAAAACAGGCCTTTGCTTAGTGTGCTACGCTGTACAGATTGCACTGAGATTTCATCAGACCTCACAAACGTGTGGAACTTCTGCTTCCGTCTGATGGGGTGGGAATTCATCATTTGCAGGCGCTGGAGTTGGAAGGAAGAGAGCCTTTCCTATGTAGAAGCACTGTGGCTCTTCAGTTTCCTTTCAGTGATTTATTGTAGTCACTAACAAATATTAATTTTCAAAAGCATTTCAAGGCCCCTATTTTTATTTTGATTGCTAACCTAATTGGTAAAACTTACAGTAAAAGAATATATATACTTTTGACATAATTTTGTTGAAACGTGAAAGCTAGAGATGGTGTAAGTACTCACTTGAGTGCTGTTCAGTTTCTTTATAACACATATGGGTCTCGGTACCTTACAGACATGATACATTCTGACTCATATGTTCCCTTCTAATGTGAAAATCTTTCAAGATACAATACCAAAAAATTATTTATTGCCACATCTACTTTTATTATCTGTCTGCTTCATTAAGTACAGATTTATTACTGTGAAATGAAAGGACTGTTCCTTTAGCTTTTCTTGTTGGCTTAGTGTTCATATCCATTGATTCTTCTCAACGGTTTTTTCACTTGAATGTTTACTGTATACTCTTTTTTTAGACCTAAGAATTAGAAGATAAATGAAGTAAATTTAGCTTCTCAGTTCCAGACCCTTCTAATCTATTGGGAAGGGGTGGGGGCAGATAAAACTGCATGGTGTGCTGTGGCAGGTGCTCAGGGCCCGTTAGAAAGGGGACTCTTAGCTTGGTGCACTTGACCTTCTAGATCTTCTGGTGACAGGTGTCCTGGAATAGGTCCTGCTTTGAAGTACAGGGAAAAGAGAAGCAGGTCCAGAGGCGGCTGGGCAAGAAGGACTGTTAGCCATGCGGGGTGGCTGGCAGTCAAGGGCGGTGACCGGTAGGGCTCAGCCAGGGCCAGGTCATAAGGAGTGGGTAAGATTTGATTTGAACTCAAATTTCCAAGATGAAGGTCTGAATTGTCTCATCCGCTACTGAAACTCATCTGCATTTGGCTCAGGTTTGGTTTGGAAGACATTTTTTTTTAACTCTAGGTGTGACTCTTCAGCTGTCTGTTCCGTTGTTGGTTCCTGAAGCTTCTGTAAGTTGTATGTGCAGTGCATTCCACTCTGCCATCTAAAATCGTCTCTTCCGTTTAGGACATTGTTTATCAGGAGCACTACTCGCTTCAGTTACTTTTCTGGCTGTGAAGAAAGAAGCCTGACAGCGGCCCTTAGGTGGGGAGCTTATTTTGGACCACAGTTCCAGGGGGTAGCCCATCTTGTTGGAAGGCCTGTGGTGGGAATATGAGCAGCTGGTCACGTGGCACCCACAGTCAGGAATCTGAGACATGGATGCTGGTGCTCAGCTCACCTTTTTATTTAGTCCAGGACCCCAGCCCATGAGATGGGTCCTCCCAGCTCAGCTTACTCTGTCTAGAAGCACCCTTACAAACATGCCCAAAGGTATGTCTTCTTGGTGACACATCCTGTCCAGTGGACAATCAGCCACCAAGCAACCTTTTACATTCTGCTAGAAATTAGGGAATAACATAATTTCAGTAATCTCGTGTAGTTCTAGGACCTGCTGCTCCAGTCTTTACTCCGATGGTTCATGTGTATAGTAGAAAAGGAACATGTTCTGAGCTTTGAAGGTCAGTATCATGAAACAGCAGTAAAGGAGTTTGTTTCCTTCCAAAGAGCTCATATTTGAAGGTGAGGGTTTTTCTTGTCTTTTATTTATTTATTTATTTATTTGAGAGAGAGAGGGTCTTATGTAGCCAGGCTAGCCTAGAACTCAGAGACCTGCCTACCTCTGTCTCCCAGGTGCTGGGATTGTATTACCATGTCTGTCTAAAGTATTACTTTGAAGGAAGATATTTCCTTGGTGCTTATGAAGTAGATAAGTTGTACTGGAATTTTAAGATCACACATGAAGTTCCGATTGAAAGTGTTTTATTTCTGCACATTATGAGAACACACGTATAAAGATACATATGAACAAAGTGTATCTTTACACTTACCATTTATAAGGTGGTAGGTGCTAGCATTTTTCAGTAATAGATTGTTTACTGTGATCATTGAGTTTACACTAGATATGTATTTGTGTGTCTGATCATTTGGTTTACTGCTTAGCAGTTTTAAATACAGATATTCAGAAGAGGTGTAACATGTTTTAAGAATGTTTCCTAAAATCACTAAACCACTTAACTCAGTTAAAACTTACACAGTTTTAATGGCTGCTAAACTGGGCTTAGAATTTACATTAAAAGCTAATAATAGGCCAGGGAGATGGTTCTGTGGGTAAAGCTGCCAGCCTCCCAAACCCAGTGACATAAGTGTGGTCACCGGAGCCCGCATAGAAGGCCAGATGTGGTGGCACACCTTTGTGATCCTGGCACTCCTGCTCCAAGGTGGGAGGAAGAAAGGAGCGTCCGCGAGCTCCCGGGTGCGGGACTGGGGCAGAAATGAGGTGCTGGGAACTGACCTCTGCACAGGTGCCGTCATCCGCATCTTCTTACACACACACACACACACACACACACACACACACACAACTAAAGACAGAAAGCCAATTCTAGTGAGATCTACAAATTATCTTCTTTTGTTTTAAATACATTTAACCACATTTTCAAGTTTCTTGTTACAGAAATAATGCCAGGGCTCCTGTTGTGGAACTCTTCATTTTGTCTTTGAGACAGGGTTTCATCCTGTAGCTCAGGTTGGCCTAGTACTGTAGCTGTAGTTCAAGGTGGCCTAGTTGCCAGGAGTCTTTCCTCAGCCTCCCGGAGCTGAGGCACCGTCTATCACACTCAGCTGCCATTTAAGACTTACTGAGAAAAAAGCACGGAACTGGCAGCCAAGAAACAAAGCCCTGCTTGGTCTCCCTCTCCAGAGACTGACTGACTGACTGTCTGTCTGTCTGTCTGTCTCTCTCTCTCTCTCTCTCTCTCTCTCACTCACTCTCGCTCACTCTCTCTCCTCCTCCCCCTTCCCTCCCCACCCCCATAAGCTCCCCCAAACAGTTAGGGAAGCACATCCATAAGTTGTCCCACTTTCAAAGACTTTGCAGACGTGAGGCCATGGAAATAGCCAGCATCACTAGTGACTGTTAGCAGTTGCCTCCAGGTGGCTTCTGGTGTGCATCTTTTCAAAAGACTAGAAAACCGTTTAACATTTTTGCAACCTACATTGTGTGGTATAATTTTAAATATCTTGCCGGGTGGTGGCGGCGGTGGCGGCGGTGGCGCACGCCTTTAATCCAAGACCTGCCAGCATTTCATGTAGGTGAAAAGTCAAGAGTTTTCTAGAGTGGCTGCTGTTAGGAAGACCAAGGGTTTTTTTTGCCTGTTCCTCTTACACCTCCCCCATGCCCATTGTCTCTTCTAGGGTGTTTGTTTGGGCACTTAACAAGACAAGCTGCCTTTCTATTCCAGGTAGATAGGTAGAGAAGTAAGTAGGTAAGTAAGTAGGTGGGTGGATGGGTGGGTCGGTGAACAGATAGATGGATGGAGATTATATGAATGAGTTTTGACCACTTAGTCTATAAAATTAATTTTCTGTGCTTATTCCAGATCTTTCTGTAGATTAGTCTTGGAACTAATGTTGGAAGTGTCTGTTTTTTCTCTCGTGGGTTAAATTACCCAACATTTGAAATACCACTCTTACCACCAAATGTACTTTAATGAGATTTGGGGCAGTTGTGGACAAATTTCTGACAAAATAATAGTCAGAATTCTTTTTCTGTATGCCATATCATACAGGAGCCCATGAGCGTGGATGGTTTATCAAGCAGTTTGTGTGGGCATTATTTCATATCGCAGCTTCTCGCTCTTCCTGTGGTCTTTATTGCCTTCATAAAGCAGACCTACTCCAGAGAGAGCATGGATTTCCATTTCTTTCGCATCTCTATGAACTGGAAAAGACTGAGCATGCACTTATATGAAAATCCATGAGGACTTCTTGAGCTGCCTGTTTTGAAACAGACAGTAGAAAGAGCCGGGATTTCCGTGGATGATGTTTGGCAAACTCTGAAGTGTGTGTGTGCACTGTCTCCCGTTCCCTTCTCATATAAGTGAGGTGATTCTTTTCCTTCCTCATTTTCCTGTGGGGCAGGTGAGAACCAGGGAGACCAAGTAGCTGGACCAGTGAGGCAGCTGGGAGCTCTGTGGGTCACTTTGTGGCTCTGGTACAGTAGTCTCTAAAGATAAGCAGCCCTGCTGTCTACACTTGAGGAAGCTCCTGTGTGTTGATTGGTACAGCGTGGCTCTCCTGATATGACCTATTCAGAATGTTAGCAGGAGTCGCTGATTAAACAGTCACCAGTACTGCGAGTGCAAACCTCGGTGATCCTGTGTCATTCTGTCCAAATGAAGAAGTTTCTAGTGAGGCCTTTGGGGTGGATCATTCAGATTATATCCTTGCCTCGCCTTCCCTTTCTGTAGATTGACGAGTGTCTGGACATCACTTACAAGCTCTTGGGGTCAGGTTCCACCCCGGCACAGAGCTGTTGGGCACACACTAAGTGGCTCCATTTCTCACTTGTACCTTCTTTGTTGGATGGTTTCGTGATTCCGGTTAGTGAGATGTTCTTGTTTCAGTTTTAAGTCTTTGCTCTGAAATACTCGGCTGTGTTCATTGTGACATAGAAGATATGCTTGTTTTTACATCAGAGAATCAGCTCACTAGTTTCCAAAGCCTCAAGGATCATTCCTACCTAGTCTAGGAGCTCTAGACCTCTGAAGATGTGATGTCTCTCCAGCTGTGATGGTAGGCATTCCTCTGCACTTACCCTGTACTCAGTATTTCTGAAGAGTGTTTACCAGTACTTTATTTCTGTTTCCTCAAATCGAGAAGCACGGGTATCATAGTCTTCCTGAGCTTCACAGCCAAGATATTATTAGACCTTAGACTATTGTACGACTTTGTCTAACAATCTAATGTTTCAATAATAACCTGTCCAGAGACAGCTATAAAATACTATTCCAAGGCCAGTAGAGGAATCTTCTTGCCCCAATACTGAGATTTTCTTGCTGTAGAGATCAGACGATAATAAGCAGCCAATCCTGATTTCACATCTGTTGGTTTAGATGGTTGGCTTATGTGCGTGACATCTCCATCTTGACAAGGATGTCAAGAGCCATCTTCTTTTCCTTAGAGAAGTTTGTAGACTTCAAGACCGGAGCCTTTATTCCTATTATTCATCCATATTAAATGGTCTTTTGGAGGACCAAGTGCCGTGAAAACAGCTTTCATATCCAGAGCTCTTGTCAAGATGTCTGCTAAAGCCACAGACGTTCATTGTTTCTGACATGCTTAAATCTCACTATATTTGATGCCAGGCTGCCGTTTGGGAAGATTTCATTTCTCACATTTAAGTGTAATTTCACTTCCTTGTTTAAATCCACAGCCTTCTGAGGGACAGAGCACAGTTGAATTTATCTAGACCGTCCTGTCAATAAGACCTCATCATGGGCAGGTGGCCCATACTTCCCAGCATAGACAATGTCATGATTACATTTAAGCAAATGTGACTGATGCTTGTGAGTTTTTCTGTCTTCATTAAATTTGTTCACCTTCTCTGAAACCCCTCATGCTGCACGCTAGCACGGAGCAGCCGTATCCCCCGACCCAGCATGAGTCAGGGGTGCAGCCGCGATACCAGCCGTGAGAGCAGCCGCGATACAAGCCCTGCTCGGGGCTTCGCTCCACTCGGTGAGTACCCACAGGCGCTGCGCAGGGTCTCCCGGTGCTTCTGCAGACACTGCTGGGTGGAATGACCGCTTCCCTCTGCTGCCCTGTGATCCTGTCTTCCTTCTCTCTTCCCTCTTCCTTAGTCACCCTTGTGGTCCCCTCTGCATGCATAAACTTCAGCAACTACCAGTTTTCACACATTAGAGGAAACAAACCCCATTTCAGTCTGCCATGGCCGTTTGTGGCCACCCCGTCACTGGGCAAGCCCATTCCCGTGGGAGTGTCTAACATAAGGCAAAACTTAGCTGAAGTGAATGGCTTCACGTGAATTCGCACTTAGTCATCAAATTTCTGGTTTACCTTGATTTTTTCCTAAAGAGGATGGAACCAGGGCCTCAGGCTTCCAGGATGCTAAGCTCTGAGCCACGCCCCCAAGCCCAATATATATTATTCAGAGGAAGGACAAAAGTATAATCAGACCGTGTTTCGAAAGTTAAATGGGTTTTAGTTTTAATAGCCCTGCCTTCCTCGAAAGTGGACATAGTGCATGTTTAGTACAGACTGTCAATTCCCCGAGGTGTCCATCCACACACTAATGAAAGGCTTCTTCTCCTTCAATGGTTATTTTTCACTTGTTTGGCATGTGCCGTGCCATCCGGGGTATATTTTACTCTTAATGGACATAAGAACGGAAGTAATCTTGTATTAGTCCCAGACCTGAAATGATCCCAGTTCCCAGTGAAGCAGGGGCTTCAGCAGGCTGTGCTTTTTTTCTTTTGACTGTGATTAGTCAGCTGATCTTTTCGCTCTGTAAATGTCGCTCTGAGAGAGACAGTAGTAGATCAAGTCTCTCTCTATGTCTCTCTCCTGCTGATGCCAGACACCTCTTCTGATGCCTTGTTTTTCTCCAGTGTCAGTAACTGAGGTGGAGGTGGAGCCTCTGACGACGGATACCAAAGGCCTTGTGGACAGTCGTCTTACTCCAGTGGCTCCTTCCCTAGGTGGTCAGCCTTCCTTCTGTCCCTCTGTCAGGCAGCTTTGCCAGCACAGGTCAGGTGTGCCGCAGCACCCACACGCCTTGGAGTTGAATCTTAAGATAGCAGCAGTGGTCCTACTCATGTTTAACCCCTTGCTGAACTGGCGATTTTTCCTTTTCAATTCAGGCTGTACACCTGTATGCCTTGGCTTACTATCTGACCTTCCTCACAACCTGTTAACACGAGTAAGCAGCTCAGTCTGTGGATGATTTTGTATGTTAGAAGCAGGTCAGCGTTTTTCTTACGGCTGACATTTTACACTGTCTGTGGACCCAGCCTTGAAGTCTGACACACAGTTGTGGATCAGACAAGGAGGGCTGAATTCTTGGTATCTAGACTGAACCCTGAGCAATTGATTGATTCCATCAGTTTTTGCTCCTTGGATAAACAGAGGTGCTTAACTGTGTTGGTGACATCTCAAAATGTTGCCGTGTGCAGTTGCTGCTGCCAAGGCAGAAGCTGCGGCTCCCAATGAACTCTGGTTCCATCAGCCGCTGGCTCCTGTTGTGGTCGGGGCAGTTGGAAATGCCTCTAGCTGAATTTTTAGACCATGCCTTTTACCTCCGTGGGTTAAATCTGGCCCCCAAACTTGTGTCCAGAGGGATAACAAAGGACACCATTTGAAGCATCAGCTGGCACACTGAGTGACTAGCACCCTTATCATCAGCCTCCAAGCCTGATCTTACAATCAGACATTGAAGCTGTGGAGCCAGGGGTGATTTCGGCTCCCAGCCTGCCTTGTTCAAAAGCAGTTCTGGTGAGTGTCTCTCATATTGCTTAACCATGAGGTTTAGTGAGGTCCTTACTGGGTAAGACACAGAAAAGGGCTCAAGAGATTTTACTGAAGTGTTGGTTTCCAGGTTTAGAGTTAGGACCAGAGGATTCAGAGAGGCGTCCCAGAAAGTGGCTGTCCTGTGGGAGCTTGCTACATATCCCTGATTGCCTCCTTTTTCTTGTCTCCATGATCACTTCCCACCAGTTACCCTTTGAGTAAACTTACATGACCAGACTGCATTAGGAGAAGGAAGGAAGGAAGGAAGGAAGGAAGGAAGGAAGGAAGGAAGGAAGGAAGGAAGGAAGGAAGGAAGGAAACTGTTCCTCAGTGAATGCAGAACGCTCTCTGCCTCCACAGAGGGTTGGTTCCAGGGCTGCCTGCAGATGCTCAAGTCCATTCTAGAATTCTAAATGCTGGAGTTTAAACAGCCTATGCTTCCCACACCCCACTGCTTGTACATTCAAACCACTGCTGATTATTTATAATACGAAACACAATGTAAGTACTACATAAATGGTTGTTGTGCTGTGTTCTTTAGGGACTAATGACAAAGTCTATTCAGAATCTACAGGCGTGGAAGCTGTGGACAGTTGCCAGTTGTACCTGCTGTTTTTAAGTTTGTAACACTGTGTTGAAGCCTCTCAATAGTCTTAATGCAAAGCAAAATTACAGACTTGAACTCTGCTGCTAATCAAGTCAGACTTTGTTTGACACAGGGGAGTCCTCCATGGATTCCACTGCTGGGTGTTCACTTGGGGATTCAACAGAGGAGTCATTGCAAAGCACACGTTCTATAGAGTACTGTGTTCAAACCAAAGAAATACATTTTGAGAAACCTACGGACAGATCAAGTATCTTAATTGCTTAAATCCATTTTCAATGTAAGCTTCAAGATAGAGCGCTCATGTGGTAGATAAGAACTATGCAGTTCACTCTGGTCTAAGGGAACCATGACCAGCTTCCTTATCTAAGAAAGTGGTAAGTCTTGTTCTAGACCCCTCGCCTCAATGTTTTGTGTGTGAATCCTCCGAAAAGAGCATTTTCCCTTTTTTTATTTCAAGCTGCTAAAATTTGTATTGCTTGACCAGGTAATATTTTCTTCTAAATATCACATCTACTTCAGGGTATATATTTTATAAAGTGGCATGAGCTTAGAAATAAAATTACATTTAAGGTTGGAGGTTTTGATGCTTTGTGAATAAATGTATGAGTTTTAATGTGTGCAGAATAATAGAGGGGGGTAAAGGGTTTCACCTCTGTGATTTTGTTAAACGTGAGCATTCAATGTATAACACCATGACTTTTCCAGAGCAATGAAAGGCAACAGGTATCTTCTATTGTTTTCAATACATGAGTAGCTGAATGTTATATGGACCTGTGACATCAGCATTTCAGACCAACTTCTTATTCCATGTTATTTCTCAAAGTTACTGTCTTCACAAGGATGGAATTTAACATCTATTTCATCAGGTTGATGGATTTGTAAACATATTACAAATACGTATTCATAAAATATTATTCTAAATGTAAGTTTCCTCTGACCTTCACTGCTACCCTGAATGCTAACACTGTCACCAGTGCTGCTGTGTGCTGGCAGTGGGTGTGTCCCCGTTAACACTCCATGACAAACCAGAGGTAGGTGCTGTGACTAACACCACTTTAGAGATGAAGAAACCAAGAGAAACAGAGGGTTAGTGTATCACCAAGGGCCACAGCCAGCTGTGGGCAAACCAGGCCTGCTGTTTGTGTTTCTGAACCAGTGCTCACACGGACTCCTGCACTGTGTCTCCAGGGAAGGCGTCTACACTCACTCACTGCCCATGGATGCTGAACAGTCCAACAAGTGCATGGATAACTAGGGTAGCTGTGCAGTAGACACCAGGCCTTTCCACTGGGCAGAATGCAGTTGTTGAGCCCCCTGGTGGTCCGTGAACTTCTGTTGAGATAACATTATGAACCTCTCTGCTTTTGTTTTTGGTGCATGGTGGCATATGCATCACATACCAGTGACCCATCTCGTGAGCTGAGTTAATGATCCATCCTCTGCTGTCCGCCCTGGGTTCAGACAGTGCTCTGACTCCTGGTGTTCTTCATGTGGCTTATTTCTGTAATGGCTGATGGAAGCTTCGTGGTGTGAATTAAACCTGGAGTCTGAGTCCGTCAGTGCGTCTTTAGTATGAAGCACTGTAACGAGTGCCTCTGTCCTGCCTGTGTGTGTAAGAGCTGTGTGAGGCCAGTGGCCACCATGCACTGTGGGGGCCCGTCCTGCTGTCCATTCATACCCAGCACCATTTCGTCATGAGAAACGCGGCCTTGGTGGTAGCAGCCCCGCACTTCCTCTGGTACTTGTGTGTTAACCCTGTGGGTGTTGCCGTTCCTTTTACCTGCAGCCTCTCGACGTCATTCCAGGTCCACTAGCGCTCTCTCCACTGCTGAATCTGTTGGGCAGTCAGGTGAACAAGTGCTAACTGCATGACTCGGCTTCCCATCCGTCCCCACCGTGTCTGTCAGCCTCCGCTGTCATCCTGTCAGCCAGCGCCCCCTCGCTCGCTCGCTCGGCATGTGCACCTCATGTCCACCCTCCCTCCTGTGCTTTCTTTTTTTCAGTTGTTGAATGTTTATGGTTCTGTTCATAGGCTTGATGCTTGGTCGCCTGTTTGGCATTGTTTCTCTAGCGTTCATATTTACATCAAAACAAAAATCAGGGAAGTACTTCCTCCTTCCTCACACCCCTTCCCAGGAAAAGAACAGCCCTATGCAGGTGCCACTAGGCCTCCCGTGGGGAAGGGGGTGATGTCATCCCGCAGTCTCACTGCAGTGTCCTGTCAGACGCTAAGTTAGTGTGTTAGTGTCAGGCACCAGTTCCACACACCTCCAGTGGTAGATAACATACAGAGTCTCACACACAGGAAGGTACAGACAACGCCCCAAAAGCTTTACAGAAGAGCAGGGTCAGGATCCAGGCCATGAAGAGGCAAGAGGTTAGTCTCACTGCCTGTGAACTCCAAACCTGCCTCGGCTCCACTTACCCAGAACTCACTGGCCACAGGAGTAGAGTGAATGTCTACAGATGCATCCGTATGCCTCCTTAACTGGCGTCCTGTTCACACACTAACAACCCCTAATGGCTAGTTTCTCAATGGAGTCAGCATGCTCTACTAAGTCACATGCCGTTAATGGCGCCAATGCTCACCCGTTTATCAAGTTACTTGCCCTTGCATTCTTTCTTCTAAACGAAGCCAGCTACATGTTTTCACCATGTAGGCTCTGATTGAATGTGTTCCCTTAAGGATTAGGGGCCAGGCCAAGGGCACAGTCCTCTGTGTCCATCCCTTGGAAAAGAGCTTTATCATGTTGGAACAGTGAGGATGGGCAACAGGGTTTTGCCTGGTGAAAACAAAACCTCTGTCGTTCTGCTTAGATCTACACAAGCATGTCCCCTTCAGATCCACAGGTCACAGTGTCTACTTTATCCGATGACCAACCGTTGCTGTGTGGGGCAAAGCTATATGCATCTGGGGAGCACTGAATCCTTGCTTTATTCTTAAAAAGTTTTAATTTTCTGTCTGAAAAGATCCAATCCCTGGAATAAGAATTGCTGGCATGAAATCTACTTGTGTTTTTTGTTTTGTTTTTTAATTTCTGTTTGTTTTTAAGACTTTATGTTTATGCTGGGTAACTTTTAAATGGCTTTTAACTGAATTACTCATTTCCTTACTCATAAATCCCCTGCTATCTACCCTTTTTTAATGGAAAAAAAAAAGACCTGAACCAAAATTACTTACAAAGTAGCATGCATATAACTCTTAATTCTACCCCTGCTTCACATTCTAACAAATAAGCGTACATATGTAGGTATGAGTTGACCGTGCGTGGTCTTTGTAGTTCATAAGCAACAATAACTCACCACCAAAACCTAATGGAATAAGATGACATTTGTAATCATCAGCAAGTGCATTAAAAAAGGGGATAGTATAACATACAATTTTTGTTTCTTTATTAAAAAATTTGTGACTGTGTATGAGTCTTTTGACCAGCGGTGTGTAAATTATTTTTCCCTGCCTGTGGTGGTAGAAGGTGATATTTTAAAAAAGCCAAATAATGCTTCATTTTTAAAGTTCACTAATTTTGTAGATGGTGTCTTATTCCCTGTCCAAATGCTTAAATATATCATTTCATAAGAAATTCCCAGGGCCCAGATGGGTCAGCAGGTAAAGGCACACTGCCGAACCTGACAACCTGAATTGGATACCTGGGACCCACAAAGGAAAAAGAGAACTGACTCATGCAAGTTGTCCTCTGACTTCCATATGAGGATCATAGCCCCTCCCCACAGAATAAAAAATAAATTAAAATGTAATTTCAAAAGAAAGATCAATTCCTATAAAAATAAATACCATATCTTATTCCAAATGCTGTATTGCTAAAGTGTGACTACGGCAGAGGTTTATTTTTTCCTTGTCCAAACAGTGTTTATTAATGCAGGAAAAACATTTTTTTTATCTTAACATGTTTGTCTTCTAAAGGTTTCTATGTATTAGGATTTTAATGAGTAAACTTTTCATCAGTAGATGATGAGCCCTCCCGGAATGTCTAACGTCTAGGAACTTTGTCCTGCTGTGGTTTTAATCTCCAGCACTTTCTAAGCTGGTTCGCTGACTCAGTGGGACTTTAAGAAGTAAGTCTTCATTTACCTGATGAAGACACCCTAGGAGGCTGGAGAGGTGCTCGGGCGTGAGAGCGCTCACTGCTTCTCCAGAGAACCCACATTGAGTTGCGGTACCCATGTTACGCCGCTCACACGTGCCTTTACTTCCAGCTCAGGGCATCCGGAGCCCTTTTCTGGCCTCTTGGCACACGTGTGGCATACACTCTCACACATACACACAAATAAATTAAAGTAGCTTTTAAAAAGAAATTTAGAATAATTGCTTGAATTGCTAACATTTATCTAAGTTTTTGGATTCCTTCTGTCGTATCTATATAAAGTTTATCATTCAAAAATCCTTAAAGGAACTCAAGTAAAATTTAAATGGAAGATGTGTAAATGATTAATGTTCTGAAAAGAAGGCACTAGATTTTTATGGTGATTATTAGATAATTTGAGTAAGTTGATCTTTAAATAATAATAACACTAAGGAAAATTTGTACCAAGATCAATTTAATAATTTATTTTAAATTTTAACTTTTTCCATCACTTTGCCTTAGATATTATTCCCCAAACCATGAAACTTGCTTAAGTTAGGCAGACATCAAGGGCACTTGCCTCTAGAAGGAAAGCTAATGGATTTAACCCAGATTCAACCCAGAGCCCTGCTCCCTTCCATAAGTTCTCCTATCTTCTGCCCCAAGCCTTTTCAGTGATAAAATGCCCCGAACAGGCTCCACTTAAACGAACAAATGAACAGGGAAAGCACTCGCTGTGACTCATGAGTGTTGGATGTGAATACCTCAGCCCTACCACTGGCAGGCCCGTCCAGTGCCGTTCACAGCGGCCAGAGAGTTTCGTGTCTTTCTGTCTGTAGTGGGAGGAGGCAGGAACCCTGGCAGAGAACTGAGAAGATGTGAGTCGACTGACATGGGTCCTGCTTTTGTTTTTGAATAGATCGGTTTGGGCTGGGCCAGTCGGGAAGGATCCCTGGTTCCGTGAATGCCATGCGAGTGTTGAGCACCAGCACAGACCTGGAAGCCGCCGTGGCCGACGCGCTGGTAAGAGGCTCAGGGGGGATGGGCTGGCTCACAGCTGATCACACATCCTTTTCTGTCTTGACACCTCATTGCCTAAGATCGGGTGACTGAGTCATCTTGTACGCCTCAGAAGGGCTGTGAGTAGGGCAGGGGTAACGACTCCACGACTAAAGCACATGGAAAGGTGAGGAGCAGAGTTCAGATCTCAGGCCCCACGTGGGTACCAGGCTCAGGGGTGGCCTGCCTATAATCCCAGCATTCCAGAGGCAGAGTGGCATCCTCTGAGCAAGCTTGCCGGCTAGGTTACATTAGCAGCCTGTGGGTTTTAGTGAGAGACCATGCCTCAACTGAGTAACATAGTGAGCAAGGAAGACCCTCCACATCCTCTGAATACACATGCGCACACACAGACACGCACACGCACACGCACACGCATTGACATGCCCACACACCTCACGTATACACATGAGAAAAAGAGGAAAAAGTTCTGTAAAGTCTATTATTTTTCTTTCTCACTCTTTTACCATTTTACAACACATAGTGAAGTCAGCCTCCCAGGAAGTAGCAGCATTGAGAACCTGACCCGTGCATGCTCCTTGGCACTCAGGAGACTGCAATGACATTGGCCTTCCCACATGTCATCGAGCCACCCCTGGTGTTGTGTCTGCCATAGCTTCTTTTCCCACAGTATTTCCCGGTTTCATCCTCTTGCCTCCGGTGCTTTAGGAGCTTTGCCAGCACAGCCCGCACACGCAATCCTAACAGCAGACGATGGCGTTTGAGACCCGACAGTCGTGTTTACTCTGTTACGTGGTTCTGACCTGGGGGATTGCCCCACCCCTAAAAACGGATCAACTCTGTATTTTCTTAGAGTGGCCTGGGGTAGGGGTGGCTCAGTCACTGATGTACCTGTGGTGCGAGCACCAGGACCTGAGCGTTGTCCCCAGAACCATCCCGAACGCTGTGTGTGGTGGTGCGTCCCTGTCATCACTGCATCAGAAATGGGGACGTCCCTGTCATCACTGCATCAGAGATGGGGACGGGCTCGTGTCTTGGGCTTGCTGGCCAGCCAGCAGAGCTGAGTCCATGAGCTCAGGAATGAGTGAGGTCCTGTCTCAAAGACAAGGTAAACAGCATCTTGAAGAATGGTACCTCAGGTTCAACCGGTGCCCCTGACACACACACACACACACACACACACACACACACACACACACGAAAATTTTCCTAAATATTAAGATTTGGTCTCTAAATATCTAAAGCACTAGTGGAGGGAATTTTCGCAGAATACATTATTATACTTGAAAAAAAAGTCAAGTGCTCATGTCTGCTTCAGTCTGTGGCACAGCAAACCTTCTGTGAGGTCAGCCTGTGGTGAGCTTGCCTCTCAGCTGGTAGGAACAGCCTCCCACCCCCACTTCAAGTGCTCGGCATCTGAAATAGGTCTTCAGAATGGTCTCATGGTTCTGCCCTCTGCTGTTCTAAGAGTTATCCTCTTGTTAGGAAAAGAGCACCCACACAACAGTCTTCCTTCCCAGTCTAAGGGTTTGGATTCAGCCCCTGCCACCTGACCATCGCTTTGTGGCCCGTGGCTACCGTGAAGCCCGCTTCCATCCCCTCGCTTCTCTGCCTTGTTTGGTCTTGCTCAGTCAGGTGCTTTCTGTAATGCGTATCTGTGAGCAAGCTGTTGACCGCTGTCAGAAGGCTTTCCTGGGTAGGCAGCCAGCCTGGCCAGCTCCGTCCATCAGCCTAAGCACAGAAGGACCTTTTTCTGGCAGGTACTAGAGTGTGCAGTATTGCTCGAACCATGGCTTTAACCTGAGAGTCGAGAGCTGGAACAGAATCCGGTGAGGCTTTCTTTTTCCAAGTCAGAGCATTCTGAATCTGCCTTTTATATATGCAGAGATCCTATAGGAAGTGGTGGTCAGGAGCCTGGGAACAATGGAGCTGAACCCTCTACTAAGAGGGACTCCAGTTCAGGCAGATTTTCTGAGCTGTTTAAAGCCCACATAAGGGACCATGTGCAAAGTCTAGGAGGCAAAGTGGGGCTGGAGAGTTCAGACCTCTGCTGAGTGACGTGAGCGTCCTCTGAGCCCCAGGCCCGTTCTGTCCCTGCCTCCCTCGCTCGGTTGTCCACTCTGTCTGGTCTCCGAGTGACCTGCTTCTGAAGGGGAAGTGCCGGAATGGTAGGGAATCCTTGCCTATAGAATGGAAGCCCCTGGGGTCGGCAGACGATCTCATAGGAACAAATACTGGATGAACGTTGACTTAGAGACGTATGTGGAGTCTCTGAGAGAATTCTGCCATGAACCAGAGAGCCGGGGAGAGGTGCAGGACTAGGAAACGCCATTTGGAAAGCAGTCTGCTGCCATCTCCTCAGACAAACCGCTTGCCTACCCGTGTTTTGGTTTGCTAAGAGATGTTTGCTCTACACTTTTGTTGCCAGAACAATCCCCACATGCGCTTCTGACATAATTCTCTATGCTTTTTCCCGTCCTCCAATCCTTTCCTGCCTACAGCTGTTAGGAGACGCCAGGAGCAAGGTACCCGTGCTTTCACTTTTGTTTACGACTTTTTTTCTGTTGCAAGTGTATTTCTTTTAGAATTTAGTTGAAAGCAGCACAAAATGTAGTAGCTGTAGTTAGAAATTCTGGTCTCGCGTGTTTCTGGTAAGCATTGTGGTTTGCTGTCTTGTGATGGCGTCGGTCACCTTTCACATACTTCTGTGTTTTGTTTTTCTTGTTTTTTTTACTGTCACTCTCCCTCTCCTTTTTGTGTTTCATTTTATTAACTCAGTTTGTGTCTGTTTTATCATAATTTCATGAATAGGTCTGCCAACCAACCTTTTTTCTTATTTTAGGAATCTGGCTTATATGTAAGTGTAAATCATATGGTTTATTATCTAAATCAAAAATTTTCAAAGGTAAAAAGGGAATGCTATGAATAATTTTGTTGGAACAGGAGGCAGTACAGTCGTGAGGAAGCTGGTATTCAAAATAATTAACATAATTTGAAACTTAAAACTACAATTAGAACAGTCTGTGTGGCTAGAGTCAGTAACTGCCTTTAGGAAACACTGTACGTGCCAACCTTATCATACTGTTGTACTGTATACGGTTTAACACACTGTCTTATATTCAGCATGTGAGAGAGGAATAAAGAGACTGCTGTAGTCTGCTTAAAAAGAAGCCTATTAGGCTGGAGAGATGGCCCAGAGGTTAAGTAAGAACACTGGCTGCTCTTCCAAAGGTCCTGAGTTCAATTCCCAGCACCCACATGGTGGCTCACAACCATCTGTAATGAGATCTGGTGCCCTCTTCTGGCTTGCAGGGATATGTGCAGACAGAACACTGTATACATAAAAATAAATAAATCTTTTTAAGAAAGCCTATTTGCATTATGAAAGCAAGTGATGTTATTACCTAAAGTGACTCACGCAGTATGAGGCCCTTCTGCACAGAATACTTCCACCACTGACATTTCAACTGCACACTTCTTAAAAGCAAGTGTGATTGTTCACGCCGCGGCACCCACAGACCGTGCTTGAGGTAGATTGCTCTGGGCTCTGGAGGGCTGAGCATGTGCACACGTCTGCAGTGTGTGAGTCCTTTATCCTTCAGCGTTCCATTGAGCCCTCGCAGTCGTCTGCTGAGGCGGGTGTAGTGGTTCCCCTCCCTGCGAGGAGTCACAGAGGCCGACAATGACATGGTGCCAACAGTGATGCCAGGTTCGGAACCCGAGACCATCTTTCTGAAGATCCCCCTGCCACCCATACACACACACACACACACACACACACACACACACACACGCACGCACGCACGCACTCACGCACGCACGCACGCACGCACGCACTTTCTACAGGACAGCAAATCCTCTCTCCCTCACCAAGATGTGCGCCATGTCACTTCTGTCACTACCTTGACAGTTCCCTGATCTGTAAGCATAGGAAGTGTGTGCGTGTGTGTCTTTTTACATTGAGTTCTGCGCTGTAGTTTTTAGTAAATGACTCCTGAAAGGCTCACCTTCCACTTCTTCCTCACCCCGCCCCTCATGGGACCGTGCAGAAGAAGCCTGTGAGGAGGAGGTACGAGCCCTATGGGATGTACTCTGACGATGACGCCAACAGTGACGCCTCCAGTGTGTGCTCTGAGCGCTCGTATGGCTCCCGGAACGGTGGCATTCCTCACTATCTGCGGCAGACTGAGGACGTGGCGGAAGTTCTCAACCACTGCGCCAGTTCCAACTGGTCGGAGAGGAAGGAGGGGCTCCTGGGCCTGCAGAACTTACTGAAGAGCCAAAGAACACTGAGGTGAGATCAAGACACTCTGCCACGAGCTGTATCCCAGTACCCTGTTAGACTCCCCAGGGCTTTGAGGGAGGCCAGACTCCTTGCAAAGTTCTAGTCACTGGGTGCTAACAATGGGAAGACATAGTGCCTGCCACGCAGATGCTTGGACATCTAGAAAATTCTCTGCAATCTGTTAGGCTGCTAAAACATTTGGTTGCCGTAAGGTGCACTCTGTCCATCAGATGATGCTCCTGAGGGGTCAGGTACAGAAAGCAGCTGCACATTGCTAGGGCTTACTCCTCCCCAGGCTCCAGGATAACATGTCGTGTCTGTAAAGTCATACCACTCGTGTGTGCCGAGCGAGCCCTGGATGACACAGAGCCCTCCCCAACAGCAGCAGCACATTAGCTTAACAGTGATGATTTCTTGTACCTTCCTTTGATATTTCATGAAGGTTTTAAATAAGCAGGTATTACATATACCAAAAAAGTATGCATTTATGTCACATTTCATCACATCTAAGCTGCCACTGGCATGGCATTATCTTATAACTCATGAAATAATAGAAAGCTAGTTAGGTATGGGTAGTCTGTGCCTGTAATCTCAGCGCTTGTGAATCTGTTAGTTTTGGGCCAGTCTGGACTACTGAGCAAGATCCTGACTCCACCCCTCCCCAAAATAAAAGGAAAGCAAAAAGGATGATAAATTCTGTTCACTAATCAGGCCTGCTAATACGTCCTTGGTTTTAAGGCCAACCTGCTAAGCAGATGTGAGTGAAGAGTGTGGAAGCCATGAAACACACTGTATTACAACTTCTGAGCATTGCTGCAGAGAAGGGCAGGTGTTTGTGGTTTTTGTTTTTGTTTTTTAAGAAAAAATTGTGAGCCTGAATAAGTTTGTGGCTGTGGGTAGAAGACCATTCCGGCTCCATGTGGTTCATGAACTGTTGGTGGTCCAGTCTGCCTCCGCACAGCCTTGCTTCCCTTAGCCCCTTCTGTCCATGCAGATGATGGGGGAGATTCTGTCACAAGCTTCTGGAACACAGGCACCTTGTGATTGGTCAACCACAGCACAAATGTGCTTTGTCGGGGTTGTTCTGGAAGCTGATTGGTCTTGTTGACTAGTCCACTTTCTGGATTCTCTGTATTTACTAGGTATACCCAAATGGTCCTTGTGAACCTGCTAGCACTGATCTAGGTTACTGAAGGATCTTTGAGGCATCTGTGTCTCAGATATGTGTGAAGGAGGTGGATTGTCCCAGGGTGACGGAAAAGAAGAACTCTTCTTCCCCACCTTGATGTGAAAGGGGGCCTCAGTTATGCTGAAAAGTTGTGAGAAAAGGCAGAAGGCACCAGTGTGCACTGCGGCTTTTTTTGGCACCAGGGTTAACTGTTGTCTTGTACTCCCCTCAGCCCTGTGGCATAGGCTTATCCTCAGTGCCCAGCCGAAAGAGAAGGCACAAAGGTGCCATTGTACGTGTTAAGAGTGCAAGTCTGTGGTCCAGTGAGATGGATCAGTGGGCAGGGTACTCACTGCTGAGCCTGGCAACCTGAGTTCAGTCCGTGGACCCCTGCCACGTGGTAGGAGGAGAGACTTGACTCCCGCGGGCTGTCTGTGACCTTCACACACGTGCATGTGCACACGTACATAAATAGTTAGCCTGGCGGGTGAAAACAGACCTGGGCTCAAGTAAGGGGACTTGGCTCACATCTGTCCACCTCAGGGTGGCAGTGAGCAGACGGCAGTCAAACCTGTTTCCTCATCTTACAGTGAGTCTGAGACTGGCCCTTAGACTCAATTTCATCACGAATTAGATTAGATAATTCACTTGAGATGGGTTTTGTTGTTGTTGTTAAATCACTAAAGATTAGGTAAAGGGTTTCTAAAGCAAAGCCATAACTAGCTGCGTGGTGATACTACATTTTAAACTCATTTGTTTCCATTTTTCTCCTCTAGTCGAGTAGAATTGAAGAGATTGTGTGAGATTTTCACCCGAATGTTTGCTGACCCTCACAGCAAGGTAACCAGGCCTCATGTATATTCCGTCTGCATGCCTGTGTGAACTGTGTGCTACACCCCAGGACTGAGAGAGAATTCCCCAATAGTCTTCATTAACATCTTCCTAAGTGCAGTTCTTGGGAACTTACATGACCATCAGTTTCAAAATGAATGTGCCTCAAGTACGGAGTGTCATAAAAGGAATCAGCGAGAAGCTTTTGTTCAGTCAGCAAGCATTTTTGTCTGTCTCCTTTCAGCCAAACAGTGTGCTAGGTTCTAGAATACAATCTAGTACATTTTAAAATGTTACAGCAGTGGGAGAGTGTGAATGATTGCCTTGGTATCATGTAGAATTTGTATTCATAGGATAAGATAGAAAAATGGAAGTATTTATTTATTGCCTTTATTGGAAAACCAAGTTCAGTTATTTCCCCCATGGAATCTGGCTGTTCCCGATCCTAGGTGGTACCCTGCCTTCGGGTAGACAGTGGACACCAAGCTTGAGGGCTGCTGAGGAGAAGCCATCTAGAGGGTGGATCAAAGTCCTCTCCAGGGGTGGTGCTGAAGGGGCCTCTTTCCCAGAGTTCCTTGGCTCTAACAGTATTTGAAGTAAATACCGTTGTTCGGGAAGAAGCCAGTAAGGGCTGTTGATGTCGAGAGAGTGAGAAAATGGAGAAATGCTGACAAGATGGAGTTGGGTGAACACCAGGTGGATACTGGAGTGTGGACATGAGTGCACAGGGTTGCACTACAGTTTCCCAGTAAAGATGGTCTCTTCCAAGTCATGCTGGGAGAAAAAAGCCTGTGGTAGCCACAGTCCAGCAACCTGCTTTTCTTTATTCTTTCTTATCCTTGCGTCCTCATAGGACTTGTCCTTGAAGTAGTAAATATCCATCCACCCACCTATCTATCCAAATGTTCCCCCACCCATCTGTTCATCCATTCACCCATCCATCCTTCTATCCTGCCTATCTGTTCATCCATCCACATGTCCATCCATCTACCATCCATCTATCCATCCATCTACCCACTCAGCCCCCCGTTCATCCATCCACCTATCCATCTATTCGTCCATGTACCCACCCTCTACATCCATTCACCCCTCTACCCAGTAATTCAGCATTTCCTGAATTCCTGCCTTGAGGTAGGGAAATGGAAAACCCGACAAGCCCCTTGCCTTGGAGGCACTCACGGGAGCACCGGGCACGTCTCCTCCTCTTTACTCCTAACAGCTTTCACTCTATCAACTGGGAAGCCTGTCTGCGAAGGCTTTCCAGATAGGACAACATCGAAAGTGTTAATTTTAAAATCCCCCAGAGGCTGAGTTTAAAGGCCACATAGATACCCACAGATCGGATCATCAAGATTGTCCTCTATGGCGATATTAAGAACAATACAATCTAAAGCATAAGCCTGCTATAACTGTTAAGAGTTATACCATAAGGGATATTAAATATGTTAGATGGCTTCACATTGATGAACTTTCTGTTACCCGTTACCTCTAGATTGCTGATTCAGAAGCAGAATGTGAGGATAAAGAAGGAAATTTGTTTCGATCAGAAGGCTCTTGTCCAGTGAGTTGGAGGTCTCAGTTTAGTTCATATTTATTAGCCACCTGAGCCAAGCTAGGAATCCCACCTCTCAGGACTCACTGACTTTTTTTTTTCCTGAGCTGTTGCTTGAGACCCCTGGTGGTGAATAGTTACTGTGATAGACTTGAGGAGGTGTGGGGTGGGTGTCCCAGCACGGCACCAGGGTTGGGAAGTCCAGTGCCACTCACTTCCCTGAGACAGGCTTAGGGCATACTCCACTGTGCACTGTTTACCTCAGGTAGCAGCAGTAACTACACAGTGGCATGCGAATTGATAGGAGTTGTCAGTGGCTCCCCCGATAACCCCTTGATAATGTCTGAAACGGGCGCACGTCAAATTGCTTGACAAAAGTCAGCCGTTACAGAAACATGAGTAGGGCTTCTGCCCCGTAACATCCTGTAATAATGTGTGTTGAACGATAGGGATTGAGTCAGACTAGACTAAAATCAGAACAAAACACCACCACCACCCGCCTCTCTCTGTCTTTCTTCTCTCTCAGAAAACCCTGCAGGATTAAACTCTAAAAAGTTTATTTCTCTTTGTACTGACAGTTACAGGTTTATATTGAGGGAGAAGAGAGTATTTTATCAGTTTGTAGCTTTTTCAGAATTCTTAAAGGAAACTGCATGAAACTGGTATTCCTTTGCTGTGGACTAACATGGAATTTGTTTTGTTGCATGGCCTGGTGTGCGGTGGAATTCACAACAGAGAGTAAGTGTCAGCCACCCCCTACCCCACCCTCTACCCCCACCTCCTACCCCACCCCCTACCCCCACCCCCGTATTCCGCTGTGCATTGGTCTCTGATGATGAGAGCAGCAAACATTGTTAACCCATGTGACAAGACTGGGTTAGGCCAGCGCGGGCGGGCATGTGCACTGTGCGCGGGCGGGCGGGCTGTGGAGGAGATCCTGAATGCAGGCTGTGATGTGCTTGGTTTTCTCTTCGTGCAGGTTTTCAGTATGTTTTTGGAGACCCTCGTGGATTTTATAATCATTCATAAGGATGACTTGCAAGACTGGCTTTTCGTCCTCCTCACACAGTTACTTAAGAAAATGGGAGCGGACTTACTTGGATCTGTGCAAGCGAAAGTTCAGAAAGCACTGGATGTCACCAGGTAAGCACTCAGGATCTTAAGAGGCCATGGTGCTGCTGGAGGAGTCTTAGCCGTGGTTTCAGTCTTTGCTCGTTTCTCATACTCTGGTTGACATGTCTCACCAGTCTAGGAGATAGAGTACCATGTCATCTCCAAGTTGTCAATAGTTTATGAATGCCTTTAGAATATATAGAGCTTTAAAAATTCCCTTTCTCTGGACAGTGGTGGCACACGCCTTTAATCCCAGCACTTAGGCAGGCAGAGCTCTGTGAGTTCGAGTCCAGCCTGGGCTACAGAGGGAGTTCCAGAAAAGGTGCAAAGCTACATAGAGAAACCCTGTCTCGAAAAACCAAAAAAAAAAAAAAATTCCTTTCTTTTCTAAAGAATTTAGAGAGATTATTTAGAATATTTGTTTATATCTTTCTGAAGTTCTTAGATTTTAATACTTCATTGTTTTTTATGATTTGCCTCAGAAATTTATCAATATATGATATAGAAATCTTGTTGGACCATAAACTGTCTCTAAATTGGCAGTTCTGGGGCTAGAGAGGTGGCTCAGTTGGTGCTAAGGGCATCATGAGCACTTGAGTTGAGGTTCCACAACCCTGTTTGCACCCACAATCTGAGCACTGGGGAGGTGAGGACAGGAGGTGCCGAATCGGTGAGCTCCAGGTTCAGTGAGAGACCCTGCCTCAAAACGTAAGATGAGGAGTGACTGAGGATGGCACCTGAGCTTGACTTCTGGCCTCCACATGCACTGTGTGTGTGTGTCCAGAAATAAATAATGTGCGCGCACACACACACACACACACACACACACACACACACACACACACACACGCAGAAATAAACAGTTCCTCGGTTTAGAGTGTGAAAACACGTAACAGTCTTTGTAGCCCATCTGGCTGTTAGAGCGGCTCAGGAACATTTACAAGCTGCGCTGCTCTCCAGAAGCCTGGTGTCGGCTGTGCACTTGAGGGCCTTAGCACGCCTGGGCTAGAAGTGAATGATCTCAGAAGACACTCGCAGTGACCTGACTGATTGGGTAAAAGGTAGAGGCATAAGGAAGACTCACAGATCTTTGAAAAGAACAAGCATTTGACTCCCAGGCGTTCGGACGTTATCACCAGGGCAGTAACTTTCCTAGAAACTAAACCTCACACCTCTAGGATAGACCCCAGGTATCACGGGATGTTCACAGCAAAGGAGCTTAGCGGTGAATTGATATTTCCTCAGAAAGAAACGGAAGCCACCCTGACTTGCCTAAGGTCACAACTAGTATTGGTGCCAGGGTTTCTGCCTTTGCCTTTTTGTCTGCCACTGTGATTCCAGACCGCCCTGTAGCCTTGTGTCCTGCCCTTCTTGCTCAAGAAGCACATGCCACTCCATCGTTATATCCATGCTTGCTACGTGACTAACCGCCGCGTGGGATTTGTGACTCTGCACTCTGCTATCAGCAGATGTCTTCCCTCACCTGCTGATTTGAATAATTCACACAGATTTTGAACACACTTTCTTCTAATTTTAAAAGAACTAAGAGTAGCATACACTGTGATAAGGCTTCCAAATTCTTCTTCCTCTGGATGGTTCATTTTAGCAGAACAGGGAGCAGTACTGTACCCAGGGCCTTGAGGCCTTACAGAAGGTTGGCCCGGGATTGACTGGGAGGTCTGGTCAGATACAACCCTGCAAACAGCCATACAGGTAGGAAGGAGGGTCACTGACAGCCTGACAGCTGTCACCACTGTGGTCTTACTGAAATAGGACCCAGTGTTCCCAGACTTTATAAAAGGTCCAAAGCATAGATTTGAGTAACATTAAAGATGTTTTTGTCACACTGTAGAGACCAAATAAAACGTGTGAGTTGGTTAGTCCAGGGGTGTCTTAACTTTGGTAAGTTTATGAATGAAAGATTCATTTAAGATTTTTTTGAATGGTGGGAATGTTAGGATTATAGTCCTAAATTTTGGTAATTAAGGAATACAATTAGATGTAGCTCCGTGAATTTTCTCTCTCTCTTCCCCACCCCAGTCCCCTTCACATTCACACTCATACACTATGAGAAGAAAATAGAATTGTGAGCCTTTGTTAGTTACTTTTCCTTGACTTCTTTTCTTGTAAGAGTCCTAATTTTAGGCTGGGGAGATGGCTCAGCACGTGCCCCAGAAGCATGAGGATCAAAGAGATTGCCAGAATCCATGTACACATGTAGAGCCAGCATGGTAGACGCCTGTAATCCCAGAATTTGGAGAGCAGAGGTGGGAGATCCCCAGGGCAAGCTACTAAACTGGCCAGAATTGGTGAGCTCTGAGATCAAGTAAGAGAGAGGTCCAGTCGCAGTGAACTGAGTAATCAGGACAGACCCTCAGCAGCATCACAGGCACACACACGCACAAGCAAAACCAGAGAAAACTTAAGTAAATTTGGTGTGTGTCTAAGGCATTTGTTCTCATCTGAGATGTATAGCTGTTCCTGTAGGAGAGGTCAGATAGACACAGAAACTCCCGGAGGACACTGAATCTTACCAGTGATTATTCACCAGGAGCAACTTGCTCCACTTTCCTAATCTGCCCTGGCTTCCTTGCCTCGAGCTGTGCTAAAACAGGCACATTTCCTGCCAAAACATACCCACCTGTCTCCACCTGCTGGATGCAGAAGCCGGAAAGGCGTCATCTGTGGCTTATTGATGACTTGAACAGCGACACTAACGTGTACTTGGTCCCAGAAGTGGCTACTGTAGCTTCAAGCATGTAAACAGATGTGGAAATAAGGTTGCTCTGGGCAAGGGCAGCCCAGGCTCTGCACGTGGTAGGCAGGTGCTCTGCCATTTAGTGTACTTTTTATTAGTAATTATGATGAAAACACTGGTTCCTAGTGTGTTCTCCTTCATAAAACTTTATCGTTTCCTTATGTTAGTTCTTTAATTTCCACTTCAGTCTTGGAATACTTGATAGCATTTCTTCCTGTATTAGAGGTTCAAACCTGCATTCTTAGTCATTTTTCCCATCCCTCAGTAGGAAGTCTCTTAAAAGAGGCCAAAGAAAACAGTCTTATCACTCAGCCCCAGGTACTCAGCTCCCTTATCTTCCCTGCGATGAGGACAAGAACTTACATCGAGTGGCTCTATTATGCAGTTTGAATCTGGCAGTAGTGATTGCCACACTGTAAGGATGCAAGGATTGACGTCCCCCGGCCAGAAGCCCCCGGGATCGCTTGATTGGATCAGACATGTACAGTGACTGTGAGACTTTGGCTCGGTCACAGGCTTGAGGTAGAGAAGGGGCTGCTGGGACACGAGGCATCTCTGTGAGCCAGAGCTGTGCAGAGAATTTCCCAGCACCATGCGTGACAGGGGCATTCTTCTGTGGTGACTGCAGGAGGGTCACCCGCACATACAGGACTAGAAAGACATCTACTTAGCCTCAGCAGAGTCGGGGTCAGCAGCCTAGTGCAGATGGAAAATGGGATCTAGGGTCAGCAGCCCTCCAGTAAGCAATGCTTCCCGACAGGTTTTCCTAGTTGTCAGTTTTAAAGTGACCCATGTTCCTTTCCCTGAGTTTATCTATGTAAATATTAATTTAGTAGTTCTATAAAATGAAAAGCACCATCCATAAAAATGTGAATGTACTTTTGAATATATACAGCATGGTATTTTGTGTAGTTTTCTGTTCTTTTCTGTAATAAGTTTCTTTAACAATAAGAACTTGTTTTTTGGTCCTAGGGACTCTTTCCCATTTGATCAACAATTTAACATTTTGATGAGATTTATTGTGGATCAGACGCAAACTCCAAACCTCAAGGTCAGCAGCTCTTCATGTTGCTTTTCACATTCACTTTCCCCTGTGTGGCTCGTGATGTGTCGGATTCTGCATAACTGGGAGCACCTCTGTCAGCTGTCTGGGACATGCTCTCCTTTCTCTTGGTCCCAAACGGCCAGTTCCTTGCCCAGGCAGATGCCTAGCTCTCAGGATCTGCCAAAACAATTGTGCCATATTCCATTCCTACCGACAGTGGGGCATTAGCCTCTTCCCAGTTGCCGCTGTAACTAGGAAAGGAAAGCGTTCTCCTGGGCTGAGATGGGTGCAGTGTTAGAATACGTTCAATAGAACACTCTCTAAGACGTGTAGAAAGCCACACCTGTAATGACAAGGTCACTCAGTTATGTTATTATACAAAGGAAGGGGGTGTGTGGTCACATGCAGTCTGTCCCTTGGCCATTGACTTTTCCTGAGGCTCTAGGATGGGTCTCATAAATAATAGTTCTTTGCTCCTGAGATCAAAAAAACAATGGAGAAACTGTCTGAGTATGAGCTGGGGGTGGGAATTGCCTCCCAGGACCTGACCCAGAATGCTTCACAGAACTGGCTTAAGAGCTAAGCTTGGCCTCCTGGCCAGTGGGAGAAATACTGTCTTTAAGAATTTAGGAATGGGGCTGGAGAGATGACTCAGTGGTTAAGAACACTGGCTGTGCTTCCAGACGACCTGAGTTCAATCCCCAGCACCCACATGGCGGCTCCCAGCTGTGTGTAGCTCCAGTTCCAGAGAATCTGGCACCCTCACACAGACATATATGCAGGCAAAATACCAATGCACATAAAATACAAATAAATATTCTTTTTTTTAAAAAAAGAATCTAAGGAATGTGGGTGTGGAGTAAGCTGCCACTTTATGCAGAAACTTACTATGGGGTTGAGGGGAAGTTTTTCCTTCATGGTGTTCACTATTCTGCTAACCATCAGCTAAGACTTGTATTCAGTTTGTGACATGTACTTAACATTTATAATCACTGGTCTCCCAGGTCAAAGTCGCAATCCTGAAATACATCGAGTCTCTGGCCAGGCAGATGGACCCCACAGATTTTGTAAACTCCAGCGAAACAAGGCTTGCTGTTTCTAGAATCATAACGTGGACTACAGAACCAAAGAGTTCAGACGTGAGAAAGGTATGTTCCCAGAGCGGAGGCAAGACTGCAGATTCTTCCTAGGCATGCGTGGCCATGCCCTGGAAATGTGCACACTGCCCCACACACCCGTGCCACCAAAGCTGTGCTGCTACTGCTTCCCTGTCCTGCTCTACCCGTCTCTAGTCTGATGCATCAACCTTTGTGACAGCAAAGCACTAGTAGTTCTGTGTCTGCTGGAAATGTACTCCAATGAGGGACTGGCAGATCTGGGGCTCCCTGGCTGCAAAGGTATCTGGGAGTGAAATGTAGGTGAAACATTTGAAAGACACTAAAAGAGCCAGCCTTTAAAAGAGCCAAATCCTTCTGTTTATATGCCAACCTAGAGTGTGCCCTCTTTAATTTGGGAAGTAGAATGGGATTCAGGTAGAATTCAGATGTGTGTGTGTGTGTGTGTGTGTGTGTGTGTGTGTGTGTCCCCGTCCCCGACCGTCTGCCCGCCCGCCCATGCACATGTGTTGTGCATTGTATGTGGCCAGAGGTTAACTTCAGGTATCTTCCTCTGTCTCTTGCCACCTTAATTTCCAATCAGTTCAACTACAGTGGCCGACCAGTGAGCCTGAGGGATCCTCCTGCCTATTCACATAGACCCCCGTGCTTTTCCCGAGGTGCTGGTGATTGCACTCAGGCCTCATGCTTGTGGAGCAGGCGCTTTACTGACTGAGCCGTCTCCCCAGCCTCAGTATTCCGGTTTTTTAGACACCTAACACCAAGCTGTTATGTCATTGTTTTTCTGGCTCACAGGCACTGTTTCCCACTTTCTTCCAAAACGCCGTGTGGGAGGCAGGCATGTGTGGAACACCGGCTGCCGTTGCTTGCTCGGCAGTCCTCTGCTTCACAGAATCGGTGTTCACGGATGCGTGCGAGCATTTCCTCACCCCACCAGCGGCAGCGAGTCACACTGGGTTGCTGTGGCTGTCCCATTCTCCTGCCACTGTTCCAGCCTCTGCTTGGGCCTCACACGTGCCACATGGCTGTGGTGGCCTTTTGCTTTATTGAAAAGCTTTGTGAGCTGGAGAGATGCGTCCTTCAGTGAAGTGCTTGCCTCAAAAGCATGGGGACAGTCCCCAGAATCCCGGTCAACAACTAAGCTAGTGTGTGCTCACCTCGACAGCTCCCCAACAGGGCTCGTCCCTCTGCCGTCCAGGCCTCTTCTCCTCCTCACAGCCTGAAGATCACATCTGGTTGGAGGTCAGGTACTTCACCAATGCCAAAAGGCCCCAAATCTTCCCTGGGGACCCCAACTCCTGTCACTTCTCCAGGGTGGTGTTCAGACACTTCCTGAAAGACACTGCCTTAATGTTCTGTTGCTGTGAAGAGACACCATGACCACAGCAGCTCTTGAAAGAAAATGTTTATATGGGGCCGGCTTACAGTTTCAGAGGTTCAGTCTATTATCATGGCGAGAGGCATGGTGGCGTGCAGGCAGACTTGGTGCTCGAGGGGCTGAGAGTTCTACATCTGGATTGGCAGGCAGCAGGAAGACAAAAAGACACTGGGCTTGCATTGAGCTTCTGAAACCTCATAGCCCACCCCCAATGACACATTTCCTCCACCAAGACCACACCTACTCTACCAAGGCCACACCTACTCCACCAAGACCACACCTACTCCACCAAGGCCACACCTCCTCCACCAAGGCCACACCTCCTCCATCAAGGCCACACCTACTCCACCAAGGCCACACCTCCTCCACCAAGGCCACACCTCCTCCATCAAGGCCACACCTCCTCCACCAAGGCCACACCTCCTCCACCAAGGCCACACCTACTCCACCAAGACCACACCTACTCCTCCACCAAGGCCACACCTACTCCACCAAGGCCACGCCTCCTAGTAGCACCACTCCTATGACTACATGGGGCCATTTTTGTTCAGACCACCACAGGCAAATGATTCCTGGGCTGTGGTCAGCTTGTTCTGTTCTAAGGGTGGAGATGATTTCTCTCAGCCTCAGACTAGGGAATTTAGATTGACTGATGAAGCCCAGGTACAGGTAAATTGGAGTTCCGAGTTAGTGAGCAGTGTTCTCGGTTATCCACTGTCCTTTATCTGTGGCCTGGAAGCTCAGCAGCCAATGGCAATAGCAGGTGTGAACTGGCCAAGCTTCTGGTTTGATGCTTCCGCTCACCTCTGGGAATGGGAGGTCAGGCGAAGCACAGGTGCCCCAAGAGTGGGGCTCCACTGCTGGGAGCCAGCAAGGGACTTCTCAGGACCCAGTTTCTAATGACAGTAAGCATGTGTCATAGCGAGTTACAGGAAAAACTGAGGAAGTGACCCAGAGCAGAATGGGGGGCAAGTGATACATGGATTTCCCAGTTGCTCTTCTGGCACCAAGGCCAGAGCATCTCTGCCATCTGCTGTCCTGCAGCCCCTTTGATAAAGAATATTTTAATTCACCATCCTTTTGTAAAACCTCTAAGCATTTATCAGAAGAAAGTCCATTGGTAAAGTGTAACCAGTGAGCCACTTTGGGATTTAGAAGATGCAGTAGTAGGTGGTTCAGTGGTTTTGTTTGACTCAGAAGTCATTAACAGATGTCACTGAACATAACAAAAGCCTTAGAGTCGCTAGCTTCCCAACTCCAAGTGTAAAGATGTGTTACATTTTGTCAAGACAAAATGGTGAGATACATATCACATGCTGTTTATGAAAGAGGCCTAGCAGCTGGGACATCAGGGCATGATGATGGTGTTTTCCCCACTGCTGTTGCGTGCCCTTTTGATAGGGATGCAGATACAAAGAGCCCACAGAAACAACAGCAGGGAGCAGAGAGGAAATAAAGCCTTATCCTGCAGTCTGGAGCATGCCCCTGGTGACCAAAGACTTCCCATCAGGCCTTCTCTCCTGAAGGTCTCCTCTGCCAGCCGGAGGATTTTTCTGCCTCTGAGTCTCTTCTCTTGACCTCTTTTCGGGTCTCGCCTAAATTGGGTCATGCCCACTCAGGTTACTTTTCTAGAGACCTTAACTATATCTGCACATCCCTTCCTCCTTATGATGATGATGAGAGGCATATCCATCATCCTCTCAGATCCCACTTACCGGAGGGGGGTTTCATGGGGCCTGTACTTGGGGTCAGCCTTGCATTGTGCTTCCAAAGCTCTTTCAGTGGCTTGGCAGAAACCTTGCATATAGTAGTATAGTAATTCCTTAGCTCTAAGAAGGGAGATTTGGGTGTATGCATGTGGGCCAGAAGGTAACCTCAGGTGTTGTTCCCTTGGATTCTATGTTTTTTTGAGATAGTCTCTCACTGGCCTGAAGATCTCCCAGTAGGCTAGGCTGTCTGGCCAGTGAGTCCTAGGGAACCTCCCCTCTCTGCCTTCCTAATGCCTGGCTGGAGAGAGCTCTGTGGTTACGAGTGCTTACAGCTTTTGAGGATGCAAGTTCTACCCCAGCACCACGTCAGGCAGCTCACAGCCGCCCCTAACTCCAGCTCCAGGGGATCTGTCACCCTTTGGACTTCCGTGGGCATCTGCACACACATGGCAGACTCTCACACAGACACACACTCATAAATGAATAAAAAATCCTTAACAAAATACAAAGACAACACAGCAGTGGTCATGTATCTCCATGCCTAGGAGTGGTGCTGTCGTTATTTTATCACCTATGGGAAAGGGTCCATGCCACCACACACATGTGAGGTCAGTGCACAATGTGTGAGAATCAGTTCTCTTTCAGCACGGAGTCCTGGGCGCCAGATTTAGGTCATCAATCTTGACATCGTGCTTTTACCCATGAGTCATCTCACTGACCCCATCCCCAGGCCTTTTATGAATTCCAGGGCTTTGATCTCAGAGCCTCATCCTTGTGTGCGAGCACTTTACTAAATGAACTATATCCCTAGCCCTAGAGATTTTTTTAAAAAATAATTATACATTTATTCACTTACTTACTTTGGCCTCTCTGCAAATTGTGGTGCAGTCCACCTACTTAAGTAGGTGCACCTCTACATTCCAGACACACTCTACTCCGTTTTTAATCATCCAGGGTGTCGTGGCTCTGAGTGCACAAGGCTGACCAAATAGATGCGTTGAGACACGGTATTCCAGTACATGGTCTTTGGCCCCCAGATGATTCCATTTAGGTCCCTGGGCCTAGAGTCACTTTTTCCGGAGTGCCCGTTTGAGGCACTGTCCACTGACCCTCGGGAATGCAGTTGCTGCTGAGGACGGCACCGCTCGCCCAGAGCAGGAGGTGTATCTGAAGCATTTTCTGGATGGATGTAGTGCCTTCACAAAAGACGGACAAATTGTGATGTGATCTGTGCCCTGCAGCTCACTAGTCAAGCTAGCCTGGCTGGCCATGAGCCCCTCCCTGTTCTAGCCAGACCTGTGCCCTGCCTCCTTAGTGTTGGGGTCACAGGCACATAGCCACAAACAGCTTGTACATGGATGCTGGGAATCGGAACTCAGCTGCTCATGCTTGCCTGGCCAGCATTGCCGACTGGCCCTCCTCCCCAGCCTGTCAAAGTCCTTTGGAAGCTTTTTTAAATTTTAGTTTATTTAAATTTTATTTTAATTTATATTTTATTGAAACAAGGCGTCATTGTGTCAAGCTTACTATGTGGCTAAGGATGACTTTCAACTACTTTTTTAAAAGACTTCACAAGTTTTATTTTATTTTTCATGTGTATGAGTGCTTTGCCTGCATGTATGTATGTATATACCATGTCTGTGCCTGGTGCCTGCCAATGTCAGAAGAGGGCATTCTATCCCTAGAACTGGGGTTCTGGAGGTGGGAGCCACTATGTGGATGCTGGAAACCAAGCTCAGGCCCTCTACAAGAGGAACAAGTGCTCTTAATCACTGAGCCATCTCTCTAGCCCTTTTATTATTTTTTAAAATTATGTGTATCTGTGTGTCTGAATGTGAGTATTATTAGCATGTGTGAGTACAGGGGCCCTTGGAGTCTAAAAGAAGCCATCATCCTCTGGAATTGGAGTTACAGATAGTTTTGAGCCGCTCACACGGGTGCTAGGAACAAACTTTCTTGGATCCTCTACCAGAACACTGTGTGCTCTTAACACACACACACACACACACACACACTTGTCCCCCCCTGACCTTGAACTTCTGATCCACCCGTTCTGAGAATGATCCACCCGTTCTGAGGTTGCAGGCCTGTGCCACTGCCCGCAGTTTATGTACTTCTGAGGCTCACACCTGGCGTATGTAGTTCTGGGGATAAAACCCAGGGCCTCATGCATGCTGGGCAAGTACTCTTCCAACTGATCCACACCCATGGCCCTTTTGACACACTTTAAACTGATGCAGGCTGTTGGGGTTCAGATTCGTTGATTTCCTGCCTTCTTAATACTCCTTTTGTTCCTTTAGCTCCTAATAGCTCCATTTTTAGGGATGTTTCACATGGCAAGAGAAGGGTGTTTCAGTAGTTAAGGCATTTTTGAAAACCAAAACCAAACTCACAGCATCCAAAAGGTATTGCCTGCCAGACTATGGCTGGTGGAAGGCTCCCGGAGACAGCTGGCAGCTTACCTGGACTGGCTACTCGAACATGAACCTTTTCTTTGTGGAAGTGTGCGAGCCAGACTTTAGCGGTCACTACACCTTTCCCATTTCTGTTTGGTGGAAGGGAGTGGAGTATGTTGTCATAGAAACAAGTTTGCTGTCTGGCCTCCTTTTGGCCTCTGCCTGTGCAGCTGAGCAAGTGATTTCCTCTCCTGAGTTCTTGTTTGTTGTCTGCAGGGGCTTATAGTACTTGCCGAGGGCCTCTAGGGCAGGCTTGGTTACAGTAAGAAACAGATCCTGTAGCCTCATCTGCTGTATATAAGGGTTGTCCAGGATCTGCTGCTACTGTTTAGAAAACAGATCGGAGTCCAGGCTCTTTCCAGCACTTAGGAAGTCATGTGATCTACGAAAGGCCATCTAGTTAAAGGCAATAGAATTTTTCCCATAAAATGTATTTGTTAGTTTCTTCCTTGTGTGTGCGCGCATGTGCATATATGGTGCCGGAGCTCAAACCCGGGGCCTTGGAATGCCAGGCAGGTCCTCTGCCACTCTGCTGCACCTCCAGCCCTTGGGTTGTTTTTTGAGACAGGGTTTCGTGAAGCTCAAGCTGGCCTGGGATTTGTGGTCTCCTGCCTCAGCCTTCTCAGGGCTGGGGTTCCAGGCGCGCACCCCTATGCCCAGCCCGAGTATTTCATTGCATGTTCGTATTGTAGGATTCTAAATGCCAGACGTCTGCTTATTTTATATGAGTCTTCTTATCCACACGCGTGTCCCTTGTCAGCAGGCTAGCAGGGACCTTTCACAGTTGCTTGGTGATTCCTTGACTGCCAAGTGTTTTGAGAAATGTGAGAGGTGAAGACATAGCAAAGAAACCTAGGAAGGATAGAAATGCCATTGGCTGCATCGGGAAAAGTGTGTCGATGGTCTTTGAATGGTGAAATTCCTAAGTGACTTAGAGCAAGATGGCCCAGAGGGTAAAGGCGCCTGCCACCAAGCCTGATGACCTGACTTTGAGGAAGTAGAGGACTGACTCTCGCAAGTTGTCTGCTGGTCCCCATAAGCATGCTGTAGTGCAGGTGCACACCCCCACTGCACACACACACAAATAAATAAAATTTAAAAGATTGTGTGTGTGTGAATACAGAGGCAACATAACATAATCTAGAAACTTCGAGTTGACTCTGAACTTAACCATGACTCTGACTCCCTCTCAAGTCTCACTTTGACCGCTGATGGCCCTTCATATCACAGGAAGCAGGAATTCTCCTCCCCACAGGGAGGATTGTGGTTAAATAAGGAACCCAGCAAACCTGTGGGTGCTGAGGTCTCACTGTCCCTGACTTCTGGCTCAGGGGCCTCAGCCCTGATGAAGCTTCACTCTCTCTGAGCCAGCAAACAGCCTTGACTGACCTCTCCCGCCTTCTAATGCACCTGGCCGTCTTCTGCTCACCAGCCTCAGCGGCAGCGGCAGCATCAGCATCAGCATCAGCATAGTCGAGCAGGGGAGGATGGCCCTACTAGGTCAGTTCCTATCTGCTCTGGGCCCGGAGAAGGAAACATGGCAGAAGGTTGTAAACAGGTAGATTGAGCCCGTGTACTAATTCTAAGCACACCCTCCTGTTGCCTTGCGTTGTCCATACGGGTCACCCTTGTGAGGCCCCTGAGAATTACCATTAATGTGATGGTGTGTGACCGTGAGTGCCTGTGTTTACCACCTTCTCAGAGAAATGGTTTCCAAGGGTAGCTCACTACCTTCTTAATAGAATAGCAAGGGGAGAAAGACAAATCATAACTATCCAGGGCTCAGGGAGGCACCTTCCCCTGAGCAAGGGCCCAGTTAGATTGCTCGCTGGGCGAAGATGTTTGCTGCCTGCAGAGGAGGTGAGGCAAGGAGATCCTGGGGACCTCCAGCCAGCCAGCTTAGCCTGCTCGGCAGACTCAGTCCACTGAGTGAGCCTGTCCGAAAAACAGGTGGACAGCACCTGAAAAACCTGGAGGTAGTCCTCTGGCCGTCACATCTCACACACACACACACACACACACACACACACACACACACACACACACACACACTGAAAATCTCACAATACTTGTCTTTAGTTGTTTTGTAAAAGCATGTTCACTGTTCTCAGTAAATGAGAAAACTCTGTGTCCTCCCTCTCCACATCTGAAGTTTTTGCAACTGAGTATCAACACTGAACATTTGTCAAGGTTTAATTTATGTCTGACAGCTTGGAAGAATTCCCTTCTTCTGTAAGGTGTACAGCCACCAGGCAGATGGTGGTCCTAGGAGTTCTCAGCAAACAGTGACATTTGAAGAACCTTTTACTTTCCTCCAGATTCTACTGGAAGGGAACAGATGAGAATCACTCAAGTTTCCTCTTGATCCTTAAATTGCCCAGACCCCAACAGTTTCTAAATTGTCCATTAGAAAAGGTTAGCAAGGGGCCGGGGAGATGGTTCAGTGGGCAGGGTGCTTACTGCACAAGTGGGAGAGCCGGAGTTCAGATCCCAGCGCCATGTCAATGTGGGGCATGGCAGCAGTCATGAAATGCCAGAGGAGCAGAGACGGGCAGGTCCCCAGAACTCACTGGCCAGCCAGCCTAAGCAGATGAGTGACCTGGTGAAATGAGTTGGAGAACAGTAGGGGTGGACATCTAGTTTCCACAAATGCACGAACACACACACACACACACACACACACACACACACACACACACACACACACACACAAGAAGGTTAGCAGCACTTGGAAACTTTTGTCAGGCCATTCCAGTGGTTGTGGCTGTGGTGGAGACAGCGGTGCAGGAGCACGTGTGAGGATGGGGCGTGCCTTTCTCCACCTTCTGAGTTGTTAGTAAGCCTAAGTTATGCCCGTGTTTCCACAAATGCTCCCCAAGCAGTTTAGTGTTTGGAAGTAATCTTCCTGTTTGTTTTTGAGGCATTGCTAATTAACCTTGGCTGCTCCATTTCTAGACAGTGCTAGCCTTGAACTCAGAGCACCGCCCACTTCTGCTTCCCAAGTGTTGTGTGGAATGACCCTCCAGTGTGATCACCTTGACAGTAATGGCAGATAGAATCCTTTCTTGCTTGCTTCACTTCTCGCTAAATCACAGGGTTATAGACAAGATATTTGAGGGCCATAACAGTCTCATTGTAAAACTTGGATTTGAAATATTTTCAAAAGCATATGCTTAAATTATATTTCTAATTTCTGAAGTTTTGGTCTGATTAGAAAAAGATTGTACTTTGTAAACATCTTTTAGCCGAAGTTGACTTTTGAGGCCTGGAGAGTTGGCTCTGCAGCTAAGAGTACTTGCTGCTTGTGCAGAGGACAGAGTTCAGTTTCTAAGTACAGCACCAGGTGGCTCACAACTGTCTGTAACTCCAGCTCCAGGAGATACCAATGCCCTCTTCTAACGTCTGCAGACATATACACACTTGTGCACACGTGTATGCACAAACACATACAGATAAATAATAAAAATAAATCTGTTTTTTAAAGTGAAGGGCTGGAGAAATGACTCAGCAGTTAAGAGTACTTGCTGTTCTTGCAGAAGACCCTAGTTTAGACCCCAGCACCCACTTGTAATTCCTGCTCCACAGAATCTGACACACATACATTTACACACTCACTATATATATATATATATATATATATACACACACACATTTAAGTTAGCATTGGGATTATTTGAAAAAAGCTAGTGGGTTAGAATTTAAATTATTGTGTACTTTGTTTCCACAGATAAGTGTATTCATATTAAATAGCCAAGAATTTGTATAGGCCTACCATTCTTAAAAGATGCTGCTTTTTAATTAGCATCATGAAAAACTCAGGTTAGTTTGTGGTGTTATGTAACATCATCCTAGGAGGAAATCTGGTCTCTTAAAGACAATGGCACATTTCACGTGAAGAAAGACTGTTCAAGAATGTGGTGGGACCTGGGCTATAGCTCAGCTAGTGAGTAGAGTATCTGCCTAGCATGCACAAGGCCCTGGTTCCATCCACAGCTCCTCATAGTGTGGGCATGATAGTGCACAGCTGTTATCTTGTTATCCTGGCACTCGGGAGATGGAGGCGGGGAAGCCACAAGTTCGCAGTCATCGTTGGCTACATATAGCCAAGTTCAGTTCGAACTTGAGACTGTCTCCAAAATGAAGGGGCTGGGGGCACTAATAGATCTGTGCAGCTTTCAGGTGCCAGTTCCTACACATAAAACCTGAGTGCCTGTGCTTTCTTATCCAGTGACAGCACACTTGTGTTTCCTTGCTGAAATTCCAGTTTGCTGCCTGCTTTCTTCTTATGTGATTTTTCTGCATGTATGTGAGCTTTTCCTAACACCTAGTTCAAGGTTTTTAACTGTTCAAGTTAATTTGCACATTGTTTGAAGTTGGTTTTGTTTTACAAATCACCTTAACAGTGCCTTCATTTGTTGGGAAACAGATTGTTTTGGATGATGCTTAAATTCAGGAAAGTATGTTATCGGTAATGATGTTTCTCATGTGTGGTAAGAGTTCACTGGACATAGTGGTCTGGATAGAAAGGCTGGTGACTAATTTCAAGATCAGGAGAGAAAATGGTGCCTGTTTTCTAAATGAATGGTTCTAGAAAATCCAAAAAAAAAAATTTTTTTTGTCCCATGAAGAATATCATTCTAGCTGGGTGGTGGTGGTGCACACCTTTAATCCCACCACTTGGGAGTAGAAGCAAGCGGATCTCTGTGAGTTCAAGACCAGCCTGGTCTACAAAGCAAGTTCCAGAACAGCTAGGACTGTTAAACAGAGAAACCCTGTCTCCAAAAAATATAAAAAAGAAAGAAAAATATCATTCTACTTAGTTTTTAATTTGAGCCTATGTCCTAGAAAAATATCCCAAATACTTGACTGCAATTCTAAAATTTATAGCCTCTGAAAAAAAGATATCATATAATTAGTTAAAATGAAATAGAAACTATCTTTAAAGACTATAAAGAAACTATTGTATCTTTAGAAATAGTTTTGCATAATGTTTTTTTCCTTTCTTTTGACTCTTAGAAATGAACAAGAAATGACAATTGGCATTTACCAGAAGTATCTTTCAGCTTAGTTTATGAGGTGGTTGTTTTGTTTTGTTTTATTTTTTTTTTTTTGGTTGTTGTTTAATACAACGTCTCACTCTTCACCCTTGGCTGACCTGGAGCTCACTGTGTAGACCAGGCTGCCCTAACTGGGGTCTTCTCTGCCTGCCGTGCTGGGATAAAGGTGTGTGCCACCGTGTCCGCTTTGGCATCTGTACGTCAGCCTCCTCGTTCATTCCGGAGTCTTTGGGGCTAACTCCCTGAGGAGCACTTGGCTTGTGGGAAAGTCCCTGTCTCCTGTTTTAGCTCATTGCCTCCCCAGGTGCCCCAGCACTGCCAATGTCTATGCATTGTTACCTCAGTTAATAAAAAGTGTGCTTTTGTCTATCGTCGGGATCCCATTTGTTTCCCCAAAGTCTGTGTCCTTGGTTCTGAGGCATAAAAAAAGGAAGTTTTCGTGTGTATTTAAAATTAGTAGTTTCTCAGTCAAGTGCAGTGGGTAGAGTGTCCCAGGATTAACCCAGCAGTGGTTTACCTGGAAGCTCCCTCTTCCCAGGCTGCACCGGGGTACACTGCCAGCCTGTCCAGCTCTCACTGGAGTGAGGGCAATCTTAAACATCTAGTATGTTCTTATTATTCTATTTACTGACTTCCTTCCTAGTGCTAGACAACAAAAGAAATGTGTCAAGACCAGGACATTCAAACAGAAGCAGGGAATGTTCCTGATAAAAGTCGGGCTCTCTCTACTGACGTGACCATTTTCTCCAGATTTCAGTTCTACAGAAATGCTCTCCTTAGGAAAGAGCGTTAGTGAACACTCTTGAGACGTGGTGTTAGACATCTCTTAGCTATGCCTTCTCTTTCCAGGCAGCACAGATTGTGCTTATCTCTCTGTTTGAATTGAACACGCCTGAATTTACCATGTTACTTGGTGCCTTGCCAAAAACATTCCAGGATGGTGCCACCAAACTCCTGCATAACCACCTCAAGAACTCCAGTAACACCAGTGTGGTAAGTGCCCTGCTTGTGGTTCGGTCCTGACCTCCAAGTGACCCACCCAGCTGCAAGGCTGATGGACAGCCAGCTTCCCTGTTCTTTGTTAATAGCTGTGAGCCTATGGAGGTTGGGGTCCTTTCTGATCCTGGCGTCCGCCCTGGAGGTGAATGGACTTGGTACTCATATGTGGCCTTTTTCTTAGGGTAAGGTTGTCGAGTCAGTTAACTTTTCACTCAGTTGTTCTATTATTCATTCAGTCTTTGAATCTGTCTTAGATATTTTAGCTCTGTCATGAGAGAAATGCTTCATTGTGTGTATCACGCTAGCACAGCTGTGGTAGTTCCTTTTCTCATTTCAAGAGGAGCTGAGGGAAGGGAAGATTTGTTTTGGTTCACATTTCCAGGATGGTACAGTCACCATGACGGGGATGCCAAAAGCAGCAGGCAGGAGGGGCAGCCGGTCACACTGCATCCATAGTTAAGAAAGTAGTGGCTGTTTGTTGATGCTCAGCTCACCGTCTTCCCTTTGTGCAGCCTGGCACTCCAGCCTGTGGGATGATACTGCCGGTATTCAGGGTGGATCATCCACCATCATTAATCCAGTCTTGGAGGTTTCTCACAGACACCTCTAGTGATTCTGGATCCCGTCAGATAAGAGTCAGTATTAACCACCATAAGCTGACGATGGTCATTAAGCTCCAGGCATTCCTACAGAGCAGTTATCCATCCATCAGCTAATAATTTGTGGAGGCCGGGACTGGGGGACATTGTGGACAGCTCCTACCCATTTACACATGGCTTAAGAGACAGAGTGGAGTTGGATTTGGATTTCGAGAAAGCCTTTGGACAATGATGCCTACACTCCTTTGCTCCAGGGATCTCCAAGCAATACAATTGGCCGGACGCCTTCCCGACACCCCAGCAGCAGGACCAGCCCCCTGACCTCACCCACCAACTGTTCCCATGGGGGACTATCTCCAAGGTAAGCTCCCTCCACAGGAGTGAAAACTGAAGAGGCCTGCTTTCCGTGCAGCCTGGCTTAGACCTCAGCTGTTAGCAGAGTGTCAGAGCTGTGACCGTGTGGTCTCTGGGGGTTGACTCCCGTGCCGTGCTGCAGTGAGCAGCTTATTGAGTTATCTATAAACCCCTCCGAGTCTACACCAAGCCTGATGTCGTTTTCAAGTCAGGGAGCTGCTCCAGGCCTGCCCATGTCCCATTTAAAGCAGATGCTGCTCTGAAAAGACAGTGGCTGGGGACCTGTGTGTCACAAGGTTCAGTGCGTAGATTCCTGTGAGGACCATGCGCAGTGGCCTTACAGAGTCAGGGGTTAACTTCTTACTTGTTTGTTTTTATTTTTGTTTTCGAGACAGGGTCTACTATGTGATCCTGACTGGCCTGGAACTTTCCGTAGATATCTTGCCTTAGCTCCAGGTCGCTGAGATTACAGTCATACACCACCATGCCCAACAGTGGGGTGTGACTTCAGAGAAGAAAGCGCTCCATCTTAGGACTTGTTAGAGGTCTGCAGGGAGACTTTGATAACTCCCTCTCGTGGGTTGGCATTTCCTTAGCCCCGCAGAGTGGTGCTTCTAAGAAGCCACAAATATTCTAGACTAGCAAGGGCCACAAGTGCTGTTTTATCTATGAGAAGTCAAAGTCTTTGGACGGTGAGAATCTCGAAGAGTTTTGTCCTGTAGTACTGTCATGAGGTCTTACAATGCAGTGAGAATATGCCAAATGTGCCCTTCCCTGGTCAAGGCCTCCGTCTGCTGGAAAGATGGCCACATTTATTCCTGGTTTGCTTTTCCTTTGAGACAGGGTCTCTTAGCCAGGCTGATCATATAAGCAGAAGATAGCCTTGAATTCCCAATCCCATGCCTCACTTCCCCCAGTGCTGATATTACAGTATGTGAGACCAAGCCTGGCACACACTTTTAAATGTAACTTTTTGTGAATTTCTTTCTTACCAGTAGAGTTCTTTTCAGGCCCCAGGTATACTATCAATATTATGGAACAAAGGATATCGTTTTTTCCGCTTGGGGAAAGCATGCTGTATGTGTGTTTATTTGTTTGTTTGTTTGAAAGCATGTCTTTTACAAGCTGTTATAGCAGCTTGCTGTTTTTGTATTGCTTTGTACGTGATCCCTGATCTGTAATATCTGGTCTGATGTTACATCTTCAGATTCGATCTGTGTTGTCAGGATTTCAGTGTGTTGTTAGAATTAGACAGTTGTGACCAGAAGCTGATGAAAATACATCTGCCCTTTCCCCAGTGTAATAGGCTACTAAGATCTCTCGAGTATATGTTTTATCCTGAGTGACCAGGGTCCAATCCAGACAGTGAAAATTTGATGGAAAATGCATATTCTCTACAAATTGTTGCTTTGTCTAGACATGATGCTCTGCACTGTTAACTGAGAAGTCTGTTCTTTCATAATGTATAGTTCATGTACCATACTTTTAGTTATTGCAGTATTAGGTAATAAGAAAAGATACCTCAAATGAAGCATTTTATTATTTTGTTTATTAAATGCCTAAGTTTAACAAAAAATGGATGGGTGTGCTAGTAGAATCTATCAAAGAACTGGCTAGAAATTAATCTTTGTAGATCTCCAAATCATTAAAATTTTCCATTAATTCTTAACCATAGCTTTTTTTTTTTAACTGTTAGGTGAAAGGAATGAAGAGAATTATTTTCAATATCAAAAGGTCTGGCTGTGGCCTACATATTTTCTTGTTGCCAAATCTTTTTTTAGGGAATTATTTAGTTCTTTCTTTTTTAAAAAAAAAAAAAAAAAAAAAAAAAAAAAAAAAAAAAAAGTCCCCCTTCAGTCTCAGACATCTGACCAGCCTGCCCCAGCCTGAGCTCCACAGGAGAGATGGTTTGTCTCTTGGTAGAAACTGCCCCTCCTGGTTGTATCATGGGAAGAAACTCTCAAGTGGGCAGCATGCTTTCTACTAGGGAAATTATAAAAGAAATGAAGCTTTAGACTCAGCAGAAGAGTTGAATAGCGTGCCATTTATCGAGAGTGATAAACATGTCACGTGCAGCCTCCGCCATGTTTCTGAGTGGTACCCTTGAAGCATGATCTGGACTGTAAAGTGTTAGCTTTTTATTCTGAAGAAGAAAAAAGAACAGTTACTTGTTTTTATTGAATTCTGAACATCAAGATGAACTAGGATTTAAAAATTTTTTTTGTGTCCAAAAGTTGTGTGATTTGATCGTGGTGATAAGGGATGGTTCAAAAGCCGTAACAGCTCTAATATGATGCTAGCTTTAGACCTGTGCGGTGAGGAAGTTCTTTTCTTCAACCCAGTGGTAATCAGAGATGGCAGCAGGCTAACGCTTTGTAAACCATCTCATCACTGAGTAGTTCTGAGAGAAGAATGGCAGCCAGCTATTCCCAACTAATGAACAAGTATGACATGATATTTGAGCAGAGGTTTATGACCTATGTTTTTTCCATCGTTTAGCAAATACTTATAGCTTAGCTCATTTTGCCCATTATGATTTTGTGGTAGAGAAAGGTTGCAGTTCCAAGCGTCCGGGGTCTTGCTCCAGTCTGGAGGATGCCCCTGATGAGCGTGTCCTCGAACAGGATGGACCTGCATGGTCCGCTCTGGCACAGCCACCCCACAGTGGCTCTCGTGTCCTCTCCTGTCAGAGTAAAGTGGCACCTCTGTTCCCCCAGCCCAGAGTGTGGCTTCAAGAAGGGCTTTAGACCCTGTACCGCGGTGACCTCTCACCTCCAAGCTGTGTTGTCCCCACAAATGGCTTCTGTGACCCTCCTCAGGGATGCTGATCCTGGGGATACCTGCTGTGAGAACCTTGTCAGTGGGTACTGAAAGTGCTGAGGGCTCAGTTGATAAGCCACGTGCCTTGCAAGCCTGAGGACCTAAGTTCAGAACCTAGTTTTAAAATTGTTTTAAAAAGGCCCGGCACAGTGGTGCACGCGCGTATTCCCAGCAATAATGTGATGAGAGGTGAAGACAAACAGGTTCCCAGAACATGCGTGCAAGCTAGCCTACCTGTCCTACATGGTGAAGCTCCAGCTTGCAGGGGAGGCCTTGTCTCATATAGAAAATAGAAGGTGCCTGAGAACTGGTGCCCCTGAGGTGGTCCTCTGACCTCCATACGTACACACATGTACAGACTGTGCTGTGGCAGGCAGGATGCTGTGGACTCTGCCCTGTGTTCTCATTCCGTCCTCTGTACTTGTAGCAGAAGTTAGGACTTTCCCTGGGGACCTTCACAAGCCCAGGCCCGGTGGTGACACTGTGGCCAGCAGATAGAGACCTGTGTCCCCAAATGTATTTTAGTTTCCTTTGGATGATACAGAAGCAGGGGGATGCCATTCGTTTCTTTATTCTATTTCCTTCTCTGAGCTAGCTAACTGAGACAGACTGCCCCCGTGTACCCACCCTCCGATGGCACTTGTCCCCTGAACTCCCACCAGATCCCCAGGGCAGGAGCACTGTCCATCTCTGGAGTGCTGAGTTACCATAATGTGGTCTTGGAGCATCTCCTGCTTCCTTCCCACTTCAACTGAGTCTTGAGAGTGCCACCTCTGGTCATTTCAGGAATAACCACTAGGGTGGTAACCTGAGCATCCTTAGTTTCTCCTAAGTGCTTCCAGTGCACACCCAGCCCAGGCAGGCAGGTGTGCCCTCTCACAGGTATGTACACTAAATTTGGGGACTCGATTGACTCTTAAAGTCAGCTTAGCCCATGGTTGGGAAAGAAAAGAATAAGAAAAGAATACTGAGGAGCAAAGTGTAAGATGAACCTGTTCTTTTTCTCTGTGTATGAAGTACTGAATTTTGCTCCAGCTAGTTTGATGGGACTTTGTCAGGAACGAGGAGACTTGAAGACCCTCTGCTGGAGTGTCTTCCTCCTCCCCTCCCCCTTGCGTCTGTGTTTCTCTCTCTGATTTTCCTCTTCTGATCACTGCAGTCGGTTGTGGGGTTGGAGTGCCGATGGGCTATCGAAGCCCCCACCTCCCTTTTCTCAGCCTAACTCCATTCCCACCGCTCCCTCCCACAAGAATCTCAGGCGCTCTTACTCTCCCAGGTAACATGCTACCTGTTAAATTTGTTCAAAATGTCACAATATTATTGTGTTTCCAAGGTTGCTCTGGATCTTTTCGAAAGCCTCTGTACTCCTCTGGTGTGAGCCTTGCTTCCGTTTAGCCTTGCAGGAATGGAGCCTGGGTGAGCTGTGTGAGCAGGAGCAGGCTCGGGAGCCAGGCTACCGCTCCATCTAAGAACAGTAACTTCTTTAACCACCCAGCCAGACTCCTCACCACTTACCCTCATGGGCTGTTTGGCCTAGAGTGGCATTCAGGACACCTCATAATGTCCATGTAGCAGTGAAGGGTGCAGTTCCCTTAATATGGGTGTCCGGTGCAGAAGAGCCCTGCTAAGGGTCGGGTAAGACCTCTACTTTGCACAAGTTGCTCTTTCTGCACGAATGCACAGACCGACTGCTTCCCTTACATGCTATGTCACAGCACCCAGACAGGATGCCCTAAGAGCTTGTGTCTTAGTTTGCTTTTTACTGCTGAGATAAAACGTCATGGCCAAAAGCAGCTTGGGGAGGAGAGGCTTTATTCCAGCTTATAATTTATAGTCCTCCTTCCGGAGAAAGCAGGGCAGGAACTCGAGGCAGGAACTGAAGCAGAAGCCATGGAGAAGTGCTGCTTCCTGGCTTGTTCTCATGGCTTGCTCAGCCTGCCATCTTATACCACTCAGGACCAGCTGCCTAGGACATGACACTGTCCTTAGTGCCCTCCCACATCAATCAAGAAAATGCCCCCACGGAGTTGCCTACAAGCAATGTGATAGGAGCGTTTTCTTAACTGAAGGTTCCTCTTCTTGGATAATTCTAGCTTCAGTCAAGTTGACAAAACCCCCAGGATAGGTAGCTTCATTGTCTCCTCTCCCTCCAGATGCCCTACCTAGGGCTGAAGCTCTAATTTTGTGGTGGAGCTCCTCCCTAGCATGCCTGAGACCCTAGGTTCAGTCTCCAGTACTACTAACAAACAAATGTGTTAATTGGGAAAGATGCCCTACTTTCAGATAGGACATTATTTGTCGCACTGGCTGCTGGCGGGACGTGAAGCTGCCCAGCACCGGTTGAGTGACTGTCACAGGTCTAGAAGGACAGGCCTTCTGTGAGGTTATAAAACAGTAAGTCTGTGAGCCCAAGAACACTCTATGTGCTCCTCCAGACACCTTTTCCAGGTCTCTTGGATGCTGTAATAGATCCAAAGCTAAGAGCATGCCTTTCCTAGAAGCCTGTCATCTCATGGGCAGGACACAGGCGGCCCAGCTGTCACTTTGCTCTGTAAGAGGAGTGTGTACCCCACTGTGTAAAAGGATAAGAGTTTTTTAAAAAAGAAAAAGAAAAAAAAGAAAGCCAGAGGGTCTGTGAGGTGATGTGCCCATACCTGACAACCTGAGTTCAGTCCCTGAAACCCACATAAAGGTAGAAGGTGAAACCAACTCCACAAAGTTGTCCTCTGACCTCCTCATATACATCATGGTGCTCGTGCATATGTGCGCTCACACACACACACACACACGATAATAAATTTAAGAATTTAAAAAGCAAGTCTGGAAAACAAAAAGCAGCAGCCATGGGTTCCTGTGACAGCTGATGCATAGACTTGTTTCTACTTTTTAATGATAACTGCACTTGTCCCTGTTTTTTGAGGTTACCCTTGTCACCCAGTGTAGATCCGCTTCAACGACTGTCCCCCACATGCTGGCCTGCATGTCCTTCCACACACTGAGCCTCACTCCAGCCATCTTCCAGCCAGCCATCAAGGTTGCCGTCCAGAGGACACCCCTCTCCAGAATCGTCTTTCCCATAAGCACATAGTAACACATCAGTCTAACTCCCCAGCGGGTAACAGTGAGCACACACTGACTTACACCTTGGGCTGGGACTTCCCTGTTGCGCACAAGGCCCTGGGTTCAGTGTCCAGCATTGAGGGTGAGGGGAAACATAAGGAGAACTTGTGGTAAGCAGCTGAGGAGAGAAAGCTGAGTGGAAATGACTCTCTCTCTGTGTGTGGTAGTCATCTCCCAAAACGACAGAAAAGAAAGGTCCAGAGAGCAGACTTCCTCTCTCCCCGTTCGGTTTCTTCTTGGCGTCCTGACGCAGTGCCCCTTCCCACCCACCGTCTGGTTCTCCACAGGGCAGTCACTGGGCTGCTTTAGGCTGCAGTGCTGGGTAACAGGACCTCAGACTGTTTGTTGGCTGGCTGAGTTACTCTTCCTAATCTAAGACTCCTCAGGAAGCCCTGGGGTCTGAGCTGATGTTTACAGGTGATCAAGACCTGGTCTTTAACCTGAAATATTATGGCCTGGGATTGTCTCCAAACTAAAATGAGGCATTATGTGTCACGTGCAGGTTCACCTCACCAGCCCCTTCATGGTCTACTTCTGGCTCCTCCCCGTGAGCCACACGTGTCATCCCTCAAGTCTCAGGTTGGGGCTCTATCAGTTTCAGTCCTCTAGCGCCTACTTCAGGTGGCTCACAAATGCCTATAACTTTAGCTCTAACGAGCTAACACCTGCTCCTGGCCTCTGTGTGTACCTGTGCGAGTGTGTGTGCACGCGCGCGCACACACGCGCACACGCACATGCACATACATACACAAAAGTAAAAACATAAGTCTTTTAATAATAGATTTAGGGTTGTTTGTCCAACCCACTTCCTGATGACAGCCTTCCTGGGAAATTCTTTTTTTTTTCCTGAGAAGCGGAGACTTAAAGGTGTTGATCTTAAGAAAGATTAATCCATAGACATCATAGAAAAGGCAGAAAGGGGGATGGTGCCCATCACTAGACAACAGTTGCCTCTCACACCTAGAACTCAGCTTCCTCCCGAGAGACTTGAACAAGTAATCCTCGGAGAATGGCCTCAGGACAGTGTGGACACCCACAGTGCTCCCAACGTGGCAGCTGGAGTTGTCATTCCTGGAAAGGGAGAAGGGAACAAGAGCTGGCAGAGCCTTTGTTATCTTCAGAAGAGGCTGTTGTGATGGCGCAGTCATTTGAACTAAAGTGAAATATTTTAAGAGAGTTTGGGTTGAAAATCACGGGGTGAATTTATCTGAAAGCCAACATTCTCTGAAGCAACACGTGGAAAATAATATTGTGACATCCCTTAAAAGGTTGAACGTTCCTCCAGACCACCTCTCGTCCATCCATCACTCTCTCGATTCTTTGAGTTTTTTTTTTTTTTTCTTTTGCATGGGCTATGCTATTATCTTTGGTTGTTGTGATTAAAAGTATTTAAGGCATTCTTTTACATCTTGTATATATATTTTATTTGAGTCATAATATTCAGTCTTTCTGTATAAAAATAGTGTACTGGTCAGATGTATAAACACTTGTGAATGTAATTTGGTGCTGCAGAGTGCCTAGGAAAGGAACGTGGAACTCCCTCTCCAGTCACACTTTTAACATTCTGGATCGTTGACTTCAGGACAGCCTGTGACCTGAGAATGCCTAGAACCCATGAGTTCTGCTCGGTCTGGTTTTCAATTTAACTTCTCATGGGTGCACACATTGGCTTCAGCTGCAGATGTGTTCAGGGCTCATGTTTCATCTCACTGAGTGCCAGCCACGGCCAGTCTTTTGAGTTGGCACGTGTTACCTGAACTTTCCTAATCCAGCTGATGTGTGCTTCCTTCCATTTATCAGGAATGAGGGATTCCGTGTGGACCAGTTGTGCAGTGCTAGGCCAGTGGCTTCCACCCAGAGAGTCAGCTCGGGGCTGTTGCTGTAGCCAGCGTTAGAAAACATCTGGATCATTGCACTCTCCAACGGGCCGAGATCTGGCCACTCCATGACACTTACCCAGTTCCGGTTGTGTTTGGCTTAAAGGAAACTTACTTCTTGTGCCGTATATGGCTAGACAGTGTGGTCATTAGGAACAGATCTCACCAGTGGACACCTTGCTCTTCAGCTCTCACGTTGTAGAAGAGCTGGCAATGCCGAGTGCTTGTCTGTGTCCAGCCAAGGATTGTCCGAGTGCACCGCTCCTCAGCTAGCTCAGGACTTTCTAAAAGTGAAATTTGTTTGCAGCATCTCATCCTTTCTCGAATACTGTGTTCGTTACTTTTCTATCACTGTGATAAAACATCATGGCCGAGGAGCTTACAGGAAGAAGAGTTAATTTGGGCTATGGTTCCAAAGGGATCGTGGCAGCAAGTAGCAGGCGTGGCAGCAGGAAGCTGAGAGCTCACATCTTCAGACCGTAAGCAGGAAGCAGGGAGAACAAACTGGGGCGAGGCTATAAATATAAACGCTCAGAGCCCACCCCCTAGTGATGTGCTTTCAAGGGCACACCTCCTAAACCCCCAAACAGTGCTACTAACTGGGAACCAAAAGATCAAACAGCAGAGCCTGTGTGGGACATTCTCATTCAAACTAGTAAATTCCACTCCCTGGCCCCCATACACTTGTTGCTATGACCGTACAAAGTGTATTTAGTCCAACTTCAAAAGTTCTCATCGTCTGAAAGCCCAACGTCTCTTTAGAGACTCTAGGAATCTCTTACTTGTAACCCCTGGAAAAACAAGCTAAGTTACAGATTTCCAGTATACAGTGGCACAGAAGAGACAGTGCTGTTCCAGAAGGAGGGAATGGCGGCGTAGTCAAGAAATACTGAACCAACACAAGAGAACCCATGAGAGCAAATGTGACTCCTCCAGCTCCCTGTCCATGTCTGAGCTTTTCAAAGGCCCCGATGGCTTTGTCCCGCCAGCTGCGCTGCCTGTGATGTACGTCTTCCCTGGGCTGGCTCTACTCTGTGCACAGCTTTCCTTGGCAGATAGCTCATGACTGGTGTCTCCAGCATCTTGGGCTCTCTCTCCACTGTTAACAGACTTCACTTTGACAGCTTCACAAAATGGCATCTCAGCCTCTTGCCCTCTTGGGGCATCCATGGACGGATTCCCCCACCACACCTTGTCTTCAGTGTCTCTCTGAAACTGCAGAAAGACTCACATCCCTTCCCCTTTTGCATCCTTCCTGCCTCTAAAGCCAGTACCACACGGGCATCCTTACCTAGTTTAGCACAGCAACACTTTTACTCAGTCGCTTTTTAGGAACAGAAAACTCCTTAGACATGGTTTCACAATTTGGAAGCTTGGCTGGGTGGGGTCTTGATGAGGGCATCTTTCCCTTTGTTTCTGTGCGGAGCAGGGGTCTCTCCTTATCTGCCACAGCCCCTCCTTGTAGCACAGGGCTTGACGACGACGACGACGACGACGACGACGACGACGACGACGACATGGAGCTTCTTAGCACTGTTTCTCTCCACAGAGTGCAGTTTCTGTCTCTCTCTGCCCCGCTTGTAGACTGCACAAGTGTGGTTGGTAATAGCCATGCCACGGGCTCAATGCCATCCTGTCTTGAAATTTCCTCCTCCAAAGAAATTAGTCCATTGCTTTTTTACTTAGCCTCAGGCAGCTTCTTCGGACAAAGGCAGCCAGATTCTTTCTCAAAATATCACAAGAAAGTTCTCCGGCCCAGTTCCTAACTCTGTTCCCTTCTGAAGCCTCGTGAGCTGAGCGGCTGCAGCCTGCATTGCTCTCGGTACTACTTCCTGTCTTCTGGGCTCCTGCCTGATGGCTCCCAAGTCTTCCACATTCCTCCGTACAACCACACGGCCGGGTTCCTCGGTCTCTGGCACCAGCTTCTGGCCAAGACAGAACGTTTATTTAGGTTTACAGTTTCAGAGGGGTAAGAGTCCATCATGGCAGGCAGGCATGGCAGTAGGCAGGCACGGTGGCAAGAACAGGAAGCTGAGAGTTCACATCTTCAAAAGCGAGCATGATGCAGAGGGCAAACTGGGAGGTAGGCAAGGCTTTTTATTCTCAAAGCTCATAGCCAGTGATAGAGTCCTCCAGCAAGGCCACACCTCCTAACACCCGCTCCCCCCCCCCCCAAATAGTGCCACCAACTATGGACCGGTTATTCAAATGCCAGAGCTTCTGGGAGACAGTCTCACTGAAGCCACCACAAATGCTCTCTAAAGCAAGCAGTGCTTCGACCGTCCTTGGCTAATGTCCCAGCATGCTTTGCTTTCACTGTTGTCTACCCGTCCTGTGCTGCTTGTCTTTTGAATTCTCAGTAGGGAGGTGTGGGTGTTTTCTCGTGGCCCTCTTCGTTCAGTGCCCTTTCACACATCTAAAGAACATTTGCTGACATTCTGCAGGACACCAGAAGACTCTCCTTTCTTCGGTTTCATGTTTTATTATTATTAGTGTCTCAGAGGACAGCAATTGACATCACTTTCCCATAAAGGACTAGTATTGTTTCTACAAGTGTTTTTAGATGTCCATCCAGGAAGGTGGCTCATCTCTTTAAGATTTGCTTTAATAAAAAAATCTGATATTCCCAGCAAGCTCCTGGGTAGACCACGTGGGAAGTAGAGCCCCAGGAGCCCGGTGAAGGAAGATCTGACTTCAGCTCCCAAGCTAGTGTCTTGTATTTTTCGAGGTAGGGTCTTACTTGTTTCTCCAGATTGGATTCTGGTGTGCCTAGCCTGGTCCTGTGAAGTGGTTTGCTCTACTCTTCAGAAGGCTCTCTGTAATCCGAGCTTATTTCCATGTGCCTGTTCCTCTAGAGTTTGTACATTTGAGACCAGTAACAACCAAACACCCATTTTTCATCTCCAAGAAAAGAACGTTCCTTTTCCACCTCCATTCCCTTGTGCATCCAGTCACCAATGTCACTCCTGAGTTCTCACGTTCTCGTGGCTTTGTTGTTCCTCACTGGTTCCTGGGTGCTGTGTGCTGTGTCTGGGGCCAGCTTGGACGTGAAAGATGGACAGTGGCAGTGCCCTACAAGAGCTGCCCCCTTTTCATCCCAACTAACCCAAAGACCCCAAGTATATTTAGTCTTACTCCAAATTACTAAATCATTTAGGCTGGTGTCTTGGTTTTCTACACATACCTCCATTTTTCAAAAAAATGCTTTTTTTTTTTCTTTTAAATTATAGCATGCTGGACTATGATACAGAGAACCTGAACTCTGAAGAAATCTACAGCTCTTTGCGTGGAGTTACAGAAGCCATTGAAAAGTTCAGCTTCCGAAGCCAAGAGGACCTGAACGAGCCAATTAAGCGAGATGGCAAGAAGGATTGCGATCTCGTGAGTATCCCGGGCCAGGGGACAGCTGTGGCAGTGGACTTGAGTCTTTCCCACGCTGAACTCCCTGGTGACCGAGTTTTCTACTCTGGTGCTAAAATGATGGTGTTGTTAGAGGCCCAAGGCAGTTTAAAGACATTTCGGGAGAGATTCTCAGCTTTTATTCATCTGTCTTGGACATGTTCTGCTTCTATGATGTGATAACGTGGTGAGTCTGGGCCCAAGCGATGCTCAGTCAGTGAAGTACTTGCCACACAGGTATGAGAGCTTGACTTGGGAACTACATTAAAACTCGGGAGGCAGAGGCAGGCAGATCTCTGAAAGGCCAGCCAGAGCTACACAGAGAAACCCTGTCTCAAAAAAAGAAAAATAATAATTATAATAGTAATACTACAAAACAAAAAGCTTGGCATGGGAGAATGTATCTGAGTGTCTGAAAGCCCAGCTCTAGGGAACCAGGGACCCTAGAACAGCAGTTCTCAGCCTGTGGGTCGCAGCCCCTTTAAGGGTTGAATGATCCTTTTACAGGGGCCACCCAAGACCATTAGAAAACCCAGATATTTACATTATGATTTATAACAGCAAAATTACAGTTATGAAATAGCAACAAAAATAATTTTAGGGTTGGGGATCACCACAGCGTGAGGAACTGTATTAAAGGGTCACAGCATTAAGGAAGGTTGAGAACCACTGTTCTAGAGGAAAAGGCGTTAACAGAGGGCCCAGAAGTCTCCTGTGCTCCTAAGACAGGTGATCTGGTGAGGTGGTAATGTCTGAGAGGGAGAAGAGAGTGAGCAAGTGCAGTGACGCATTGAGAATGCCGTGATTCTCGCTGTGGGTACGTGTGGATTGCAGGGCCCGTGACAGCTAAGCCAACCTAGAAAGTCAGTGCGGAGGCCAGAGTAGAGACTTGAGAGGCACTGAAGAGTGAGTCTGTGGTCTGAAAAGAAAGTGAAGGGTAAAGTGCCCGACACCAGGTGAGGACAGTGTCCTGAGGAGAAGCCCAGGGCAGCACAGCTAGGAAGATGGGAAAGAAGCCGAGGGGTGAGGTCCCGGGGGACCAGGGACAGAGCTTCAGGGAAGACAACCCGCTTTCCTCGTGGGAAGTCCATGTGAGCCTCCATGCATGATGATTTACCATGTGGATGTGCCGTAAGTGGGCACCCAGTGTTCTGTTTGGGGTCTGAATCAGTGCTTTCTATCATTTTTTTATTATTATTAAGAAAATTTTTTCATTAACCTTACACACCAATCAAAGATTCCCCTCTTCCCTCCTCCTATCCCCTCAGCCCTCCCCTCCCAATCCACCCCCCACTGCCCCCCACAAGAAGGCAAGGCCTCCCATGGGTAGGCACATTCAGTAGAGGCAGGTCCAAGCCCCTCCCCCGCCTCAAGGCTGCAGGATGTGTCCCATCATAGGTAGTGGGCTCCAAAAAGCCCGCTCATGCACCAGAGATGGATTCTGATCCTACCACCAGGGGGCCCCCCAAGCAGATCAAGCTACACATCTGTCTCACCATGCAGAGGGCCCAGTCCAGTCCCATGCAGGCTCCACAGCTTTTGATCCAACTTTCATGAGTTCCTACTAGTTTGGTTTGGTCGTCCCTGCAGGGCTTTCTATGTTTTAAAAGTACAAAAATGCTTTGATAATAATTGAAAGGAGTAAAAATTGACAAGAGAAAGAAAAGATGGCGAGGCCCAAGAAACCTCACATTTCCTGGGGACCCATTATGTGGAGGGGACAGGTTGTCAGGGCTACAGTGCCATTGGTGATTAAGGCATCGGATTTTGATCTGTTTGTGTATATGTGGAACTGGAAATTGAACCAGTGCTGACTACTGAACCACATGCAGCTCCATCTCTGATATGGGTTCCTAGTCGACTCAGCTTGTCATGGAATCTGTCATAAACAGTCCCTCCCTGAAATCCAGACAGCCCTTCCTATATGCACAGGCTCTTCCTCAGTGGAGTCGATCAAGTACGCACCAGAATATCCACTGACAGCCCTGTAGTCTAAATGTATACAGACTGTTTTCTTTATTGATGATGGATGTAGGAGGTCCAGCCTCACTGTGGGCAGTGCCACCCCTGGGCTGGTGGCCCTGAGTGCTTTAAGAAAGCAGGCTGAGCAAACCATGAGGAGACAGCCAGGAAGCAGTGTTCCTCCATGGCCTCTGCTTCAGTTCCTGTCTTCATGTTCCTGCCCCAAGTTCCTACCCTGACTTCTTTTGGTGATGGAGTGTGACCTCAGAGTTGGAAGCTGAAATAAACTTTTTCCTCCCCCAAGTTGTTTCTGGCATGGTGCTTTCTCACAGCAACAGAAACCCCAATTCAGACAGGGAAGAAATGGTTTATTTCATCTTACAACTTAGAGTCAAGCATTGCAGGAAGCCAGGGCCAGAAACTGGAAGCAAGACCTGGAGCAGAGAGTGCGAGGAGCCCTGTGTCCTGGCTTCCTCCTCATGGCTCGTTTACATAACCCAAGACTGCCTGCTCAGGAATGGCCCCACCCGCAGTGCGCTGGGCCCTCCTCATCAGTCATTAAGTAGGAAGATGCCGTACAGACATGCCCACAGGCCAGTGGAATGGAAGCAGTTCCTAACTGTTCCCTCTTCCCATCACATAGTCCGCATAATGCTAATTGGTGTCACGTTGTCAGGAACTGACCAGTACAGACACACTTCCAGCTAAGAGGCTGAGGCGAGGTCAGAGCCAGTGCACTTGTTCCTCAGGTGCACACGTAGGTCTGGCCTGCCAAGGCAGCGCACAGACGCAAGTCAGAGCTGGTGGGCAATGGCTCCCACCAGAAATGACAGTGTTGAAAATGTTGGAAAATCCATTCTGAGCAGTTACAGAGGAACAGGGACCAGGTATCCAGGTTCCAGTCTGCTTCTAGTAGACGTTATAACATTGAATGTAAGAGAGATTAGAATGCTTTAGTGAAATGCAGGTGCTATGTGAGATTAATGGAATTGTCTGGAAGTCAATAGGAATATATATATATATATATATATATGTGTGTGTGTGTGTGTGTGTGTGTGTGTGTGTGTATGTATGTATGTATGTATGTATGTATGTATGTATGTCTTTCAAGACAAAGTTTCTCTATGTAGCTTTGCAGCCTTTCCTGAACTCACTCTGTAGCCCAGGCTGGCCTCAAAGAGGCCACAGAGATCCCCCTGCCTCTGCCTCCTAAGTGCTGGGATTAAAAGCGTGCACCACCACCGCCAAACACACGTGATTGTCAACTTTACCCATAATTTATTCTAAGTAAAGAACTCAGCAAAAGAAAAGAACGGCATTATTTCCACAAGGTATCATGTTTCACTATTAGTCTACAAAACTTTATACATGAATTGCTTATGCAGTGAGGAAAACAAAACAAATGTCAGTTGTATGTGTATTGGAATGCCCATCTTTGCAAAATCTATGTGAAGAGAAAGACAGAAAAGAACTAATACACAGAAAGTAAGACTGGAGGGCTGAGAAAGTGGCTCAAAGGGTTAAAACACTAACTGCTCAGTTCAGTCCCTGATACACAAAGGTGGACAGAGAGCGGACTCCGTGAAGCTGTCCTCTGACTGTCGACTTGTGTGTGATACACACATACACACACACACACACACACACACACACACACACACACACACACACACACTAATAGTAAGAATTACAAAGTCACCCATGAATTACCTTCTACTCAAGAAGTTGCTATTGAGGTATAGTCTACACCTTGTTGGTATGAATTTGTGTAGATCTATACCTATATTATTTATTCTCTGGATCCTTTTAAAAAACACTTATTTATTTTATGTATATGAGTGACCTGTCTTCACACACACCAGAAGAGGGAATCAGATCCCATTATAGATGGTTGTGAGCCACCATGTAGTTGCTGGGAATTGAACTTAGGACCTCTGGAAGAGCAGTCAGTGCTTTTAACCACTGAGCCATTTTTCCAGGCCTATTCTCTGTATCTTAAGTATAATATAGAACCTTATTTGTAGGTGTCAATGACAAATGCATTCCAGATCTTCTATGAGGTATATGTGCAGAGAGTTATAAGCGTGGATTCAGACTGGTATCTGTAGGCTAGCATTTACAGTAGCTTTAGTCATGGCAGCCAAGGTGAACACAACCCCAGTGTGGATCAGCAGGTGCCAGGGTAAAAATGTGACAGGCATCCTTCTAAAGGGAAGAAATCTGACCTGTGTTATAACCTAGTTGAACTTAAAATGTATAACACCAAGTGAAATAAGCCAGTTGCAAAGGGGCTAGTATTTCCTTATTTCCTTTACCTGAGATATACCTAGCATAGCAGATGAGTAGAGAATAAACTCAAGGTTTGTGGGGGCAGGGGAAATGTTAATTATTGGGTGTAGGATTTGGGAGGAATAATGAGAAAGTTTGGGGTATAGATAGTGTTGATGATTACACAAAATAGTGAATGTATCTAATGTCATTAAACCATGATTATGGATGGTTGAAATGATAGGGTATGTGTATTTACCATAACTTTAAAAATATATAAACATACAATGACGGTTGTATCTTGTTAGCAGCACAAATTCACTTTTATGGGAATCACCAGTCTGTTGCAGATTCCTAGAAATCATGTCCAGGTGAGGAAATAGGCTGCCTATTGCCAGCACTTGGCCCAGACTTGTTCTCATAGTTGTCATGTATGGGGCTGCACAGGCAAATGTGCCCAAGGTACAGTCCTGATCCCAGGTCTCGGTTACATTTCTATTGCTGTGATAGAACACCATGAGCAAAAGCAGCTTGAGGAGGAAAGGGGCTGGGGGGGGGGGGGGTGCACACCTTTAATCCCAGCACTCGGGAGGCAGAACCAGGCGGACCTCTGTGAGTTCGAGGCCAGCCTGGTCTACAGAGAGAGAGAGATCCAGGACAGGTACCAAAACTACACAGAGAAACCTTGTCTCGAAAAACCAAGAAAAAAAAGAGGAGGAGGAAAAGGTTCGTTTCTGCTTACAGTTCCATGTCATAGTCCATCCCCAAGGGAAGTCAGCTGATGCAGAGACCTGGGTGCTGGGGGTGGGTGGGTGATGCTCACGGACTTGTTCTTCATGACTTGCTCAGCCTGCCTTCTTCTAAAGCCCAAGGTCACCAGCCGAGGGGTGGCAGCACCTCCAATGGGCTGGACGCTCCCACAGTAATTATTGACTAAGAAAATGCACCAGAGCCTTGCCCACAGGCCAGTCTTCTAGAGGATTTTTTTTTTTTTTCAGTTGAGGCTCCCTCTTCCCAAATGACTCTAGATTGTGTCAAGTTGACGTAAAACTAGCCAGCAGAGCAAGACTATCAAAACCATGCCAGAGACCATTGAAAAACAACTGTTAAGACAGACAGGAGAAAAAAGTTCAGTACTAGGTATCCAAAGAATGGAAGAGTGGTTTTGGCCTGGGAGATACTTACTGTGTCTCATGGTTAGAGGTAAGTTTGAGATAATCTGGCTGACCCTCATTATTATCTCAAAAAAATCTACAAATCAAAGGGCTTATTTGTGGAATTTTAGACTGCTTTAGGCTCTGAGCAGTACTCTAGCTTTCTCCATGGAGGTGTTGTTAAGGTTCCGTTGAGAAGCCCCAACTGTTGGCATTGGAGCCGGAAGCCACAGTGGTCTGAGGCAGCCTTCTCAAGAGTGGACAATGAAGGACATAACTCCTCCACTTCCAAGGAGCTCTTCAGACCGCATGGTAACAATCCTTAAGAAAACTCATGAATCCAGTGAACCACCAAATAACAAAAGAAAACAGGCTAAAATATATAAGCAGATATAGGGATGTTCTCTTCAGATAGAAATAACAATAGCATGGAGCTGGGGAGAAGGCTCCATGATTAAGAGAGAGCACTTGCTGTTCTTCCAGAGTTCGGTTCCCAACACCTGTATCAGACAGCTCACAACTACCTGTAACTCCAAGAAGAACACTCTCTTCTAGCCTCTGTGGGGACAGACAGACAGACACACACACTTTTTAAAATGTTTTAAATAAGATTAAATATCAATAACTGCTCTTTTGTCAGTGGCAGCTTACGAATAGAAATCCCTGGCTCTTTAAGAAACTCCTAAGCATCAAAGAAAATGTGTGGGCCGGGTGTGGTGGCACATGCCTTGAGTCCTAGCATGGTGAAGACAGCTAGCTATGTGGCTCTGAGTTCAAGGCCAGGCTGGTCTACACAGTGAGTTCCAGGCCAGCCAGGACTGCATAGTGAGACCCTGTGAAAGAAGGAAAAGCGGAGGGAAGGAAAGAAGAGCCAGACAATTGGGGAAAGGAAGGAGGGATGGAAGACAAACGAATGAACAGGTGTGTCGGGAGGTCCAGAGTGACTGTGTGCTGTGTTCCAGGTGTCCCGAGACGGAGGAGCAGCCTCACCTGCCACCGAAGGCCGGGGAGGTGGTGAGGTAGAAGGAGGCAGGATGGCTTTGGACAACAAGACCTCCCTGCTCAACACGCAGCCTCCACGTGCCTTCCCGGGGCAGCGGGCACGGGAGTATAACCCGTATCCCTACTCAGACTCCATCAACACCTATGACAAGACGGCTCTGAAGGAGGCGGTGTTTGACGATGACATGGAGCAGCTCCGAGATGGTCTGTCTGCTTGTCCACCCTTCTGTGTCTCCTACACACTGCCCTCTGCCATCCCTGGGGACCCTGTCACACAAACAGAAGCGTGGGGTCTGCCCTGGGCCATCATTTGCTCAGAACTGCTTACTGAGTCCCTGCTATGTGCTTAGGCCTGGGAGGTTCCCTGTGAGTAGAAGCCTGCTTGGTCTTACCCTCTGAGAGCCTGCAGTCTGTCCATGGAGGCTCTGCTACTGGGACTTTTCTAGAATGCTGCCTGCGTGGAGGGGTTGACCCAGGGCACAGGCATCTAATGCTTGCTCTCTGAAGACCTTGGCCCTTACTGCCCTAGCTCTCGTAGCCATGAAGGTGAAGTCCCAAAGCCATGTGCAGGCTTCCCTCTTCCTTTAGCAGAGTGGCACCCCGAGTCTTCTCAGGCGGTGCCCTGTGTACCAGAGGAAAGAGGCAGGGGAGCTGATGGTCGTTGCTTGCCTACCTCACGCTAGCACTTTGCTAAGAAGCATATGCCCATTAGCTCCTAAGACTGGAGACGGCTGTTCTCATTTTACAGGCTAACAAATAGATTCAGAAAGATTAAGATACTTGCCCAAAATATAACAGAGGGATGTGTCCCTGGAGTTATTCTGAGTCCCGTGTCAAGATCAGTATCCAGGGACAGAAAATGTGGCTCAGGGATTGAATTGTACTTCGCACATGTGAGGCCCTGGATTCAGTCTGCAGGACCAAAGCCAGTGACCGGCCAGGGACTATTGGTTGGCCTGTGTTTGTGCCAGCAGCTGAAGCTTTTCTTTCTACCTCACTCACACTCGCTAGCTTTGCTCTATGGGAACTTCACATGACATTTTGGCAGCTCGTAGTAGATCTGTTTTGTTTGAGTGGAAAATTATGTAAATTAGCATTCTAAATAATTAATAACTGTTTGAGTGCTTTCTGTAATCATGAAGTAAGTGGATTGGCCTGCCAGAAGGAAAGCAAGGCCCACTTCCTGGCATGATTGCTCGAGCCTGTTGGGTTACAGACTCAGAGTGAGCACACTTTGGAGGGGGCTGCTGCGTGAGGCAGGGGGCAGGCTCGAGGCACAGAAGGAATAAAGGACCTGATACTGTGCGGTTCTGAGGTAGAAGACAGTTCTCCAGCTGTCCAGAACAGAAGAGGCACCGAGGGTCAAAAAACAATCCCGGAACTGTCATTTCCCGGATTTGCCAAGCGCTAGTCTCCTGGCTGTGAGCCTGGGCTGGCCGGCGTTTGCTGTGACCCACGCTTTCTGGGAGAAGGGGATGATTTTTTTTCTTTGCTTGTGGAGTCACTGCACCCTGCTCTTCTCCTTTACTGCTCTTAACCAGAGACTAGAGTGTCGGTTCCTCTTGTCCATCACCTGTTACTGAAGAGCTGATGGAGAAAGGCAAGCGTTCAGCATGAGAACTTTCTTAGGTCCTTGTCCTCAATCTCAGAAGCTAAAGAAATTTGCAAATATGCCCCAGGAATGCATGCGTGTGGTGACTTGTCTCCACAGCGGCTCCCCATGCTCCCTGTTTAAAGTTGAGTTCTCAGGGCTGAGGGCTTTTCAGTGAGTACGACCAGGGAAAGAGGTGCCTTGGAGCCGTGTGGTCTAGTGCAGAGCCCTGCGGCTAACAGTGGAGGAGAGCGGGCTTCCCAGTCTATGGGTAGTCTAGACACTTGGGTTGGCACCGGTTACTGTGTTGGTTCCCAAGCTCTGCACAGCCAAGAATGGAACAGATATTAGTCAACGTGATAGTGAGAGGGTCTTGAGGGAATGCTTGCAAATGGAATGGGACAGATACTAGTCAGTGAGAGAACAGGAGGGTTCTTGGGAGGATGTACACACTGGAATGGGACAGATGTTAGTCAGTGAGAGAACGGGAGGGCCTTGGGAGGATGTACACACTGGAATGGGACAGATGTTAGTCAATGGGAGAATGGGAGGGCCTTGGGGGATCCAATTTGTGTGTTGGAATGGGTTCCCTAATGGTTATAGGTTGTCCAATAGAAAGCCTGACTCAAGACTGTGGTAGTGGAAGAGCGTTTAGAAAAAGATGGGTTTTGTTTGTTTGTTCTTTTTTTAAAGCTCTGTATAAAAATAGACAGGGGAAATGGGAAGGAAGGGAGGACTCACAGGACTCTGGTGGTGTGCAGCTAGCCTGGCCCTCTGTTCTCACAGCATGGTAAGAATGTCGGGGGTACACAGGAGGAGGCTGGCAGCCAAGCAAGGCAGCGTAGGAGGGGAAAGGGTAGCATCGATCACTGAGAGTCAAGGTAGGAAAGAACGTGGCGGGAACGCTGTGGCCAACATCTCCTGAGGTTCCTCATTGTCTCCACAGTGCCCATTGACCACTCGGACCTGGTGGCTGACTTGCTGAAAGAACTATCTAACCACAACGAGCGTGTGGAGGAGCGCAAGGGAGCCCTGCTGGAGCTGCTCAAGATCACCAGGGAGGACAGCCTGGGCGTGTGGGAGGAGCACTTCAAGACCATCCTGCTGCTGCTGCTCGAAACTCTAGGGGACAAGGATGTAGGCACTCACAGCCCTTCCCACATGGGGCCTTCCCTGATCAGGGCTGACTAGCTTCCCTTTGGGGGTTCTGTGCCTGGTTTACACCAAATCAAGTGTTCATCCGGTTTCCACATAGTTCCTGAGCACTCACGAGCCTGCAGCAGCCACATCAGCTCACATGTGCAGACCCAAGTCTCCCGGCCAACGAAACACCTTCCTGAACCTAGATACTTTCACACACAAGTTTGCCCAAACCCCATAGTGTAGGTGGTAGCCTTGCAGAATTCATCTTCACACAAGTTTCGTTTTTATTTCATGTGAAATAGAGAAGTTTATTTTTAAATTTTTTAATTAATTTGCTGGGAAGTAGTGGCAAATGTTTTTAATCCCAGCACTCGGGAGGCAGAGACAGGCGGATCTCTGTGAATTTAAAGCCAGCCTGGTCTACAGAGCAAGTTTCAGTCAGGGCTGCAGAGAGAAATCCTGTCTGGGGGGCGGGGACACAAAAACTAATTTATGTGGGCACATACAACCCATGGAGGAGGCGGGGGACACACAACCTGTAGGAGTCACTTCTTTCCTGCCTCTGTATGTTTTGGGGATTAAACTCAGGTCACTGAGCCATCTTTCCTGCCCAGAATTTATTTTTTAAAAGACAGATTCCCAAGGTGTATTAATAGTTATAAAACAAAACCTTCATGCTGGGGCATTTGAATGTGACAGAGCAGGCTTTGTAGCGTGGCTGGGCTGTGACACTGAGCCTGGTACTTAGTGGCTAACCTTGGAGGAGGTGGTCCAATCTAGCCTTCTGCCTTTGGAGCAGGCCCCTGCCGCAGAATTGGGAGGGAACGGCTGGGGTTAAACGTGCTGAGTAATGTCCGTCTCTCCACATTGGTTTTTCGTGGCCTGGCAGAGCTGGAGCACAGGGCTGGGAGGCGTTCCAAGGAGCTAGCGCAGTGTGAGGTCGTAGCCAGCCCCAGGGTCACAGTGCTGGTGCCTGGTGGCAGCAGGAGCGGAGGAAGGGGTGAGCAGTAAGTGCCGCCCTGGGATCGTTTGCTGACTCGGGATTAAAGGTCTGGCGTTGGGGAAGTGAGGCAGTGCAAGTCCACACTAACTTTCCTTCGCGGCTACACCTGCCCTGGCCCAGCGGGGAGATGGGATGACGTCACACAGAGGCGGGCAGGTGCTGTCTGTGTGCGTGCGTTTGCACAGTGCACTGTTGAGTGACAAGGAATCAGGATGTGCTTCTCGGCTCTGTTTGCAGTAAACTCCGCTCTCTTTCTTGAGATTAGGCGTCTGTTTGGAATGGCTTTTCTCCAGGCACATGACTTGGGCCTTAACAGCTTGAGGCCTGTTGCATGGGTGACCTCATCACCCCAAAGGTCAGGAACAGACACGGGTCTCCAGCTGACCTCAGAGAGTTCACAACCTGGCAGGCCCTGTCCGTGAGCTCATCCCTGTGTGTGTTTCACGATGACTCGTGAGTCCAAGCTTCCATTCGTCTAGAAAGGCTAGGGAACTGACCGAGAACTTAGACATGCCATCTTCATTTGACCCACAGTATAGAGTTCATTGTAGAAGCCTTTGCCAGCCTCTCCAGGTGCTGGGTCCCAAAGATGGACCCATGCACCAGTGACTCCCCTCCTGGAGTTGACTGTCCAGGAAGCCCATGTTGAGGAGACTTTTGTCATCCATGTAGAGGGGCCTATGAGCCCATGCATGCTGTAGGCGTGGACAAGGGCCACATACTATTTGGTGACATTTCTTTTCCCCTCACACCTAGCATTCCATTCGAGCTCTGGCACTGAGAGTTTTACGGGAGATTCTGAGAAACCAGCCAGCAAGATTCAAAAACTACGCAGAACTGACGATCATGAAGACGCTGGAAGCCCACAAAGACTCCCACAAAGAGGTGAGCCCTGCCCCCAGTAAGGAGCAGGTAAAGGGCCTGCTGTGCAAGCATGAGTACCTAGTTCGTCTCCAGAATCCACATTAAAAAGCCAGTGACCTGCCGGGCGGTGGTGGTTCACGCCTTTAATCCCAGCACTCGGGAGGCAGAGGCAGGCGGATCTCTGAGTATGAGGCCAGCCTGGTCTACAGAGTGAGTTCCAGGACAGGCTCCAAAAGCTAAAACCCTGTGTTGAAAAACAAACAAACAAAGCCAGTAACCCAGTACTAGGTAGAAAGAGAAAGGTATATCCATGGGATTGCTAGCCTACTCAGCAAGCTCTGAGCAAAGGAAACCCTACCAAGAAAGAGGGGAAGGGAAGGAAAGATAGACAGGTCATGAGGAATGACACCAGAGTTGGGCCTCCGGCCTGTGTGCATGCACACGAGTCCAGTGACAACCTCCATCAGCAGACACGTGGAACCAGAATGGTGGCTTTAGGACTTCGCTCAAGATGGAGAAGAGTAGGTTGACCCCACCAAGCCGTGAGCTTGTCCAGTACAACCTCTTGATTCTGCATACTGACTGTGAGTGCTCGTGGACAAGGCTCATGAGGAGAGCAGTTCTCATATCAGCAAAGGGAACAAGACCCTGAGGGTAGTTTTTCTCCTGGCCATGGTTTGGCTGCTTGGGCAGTTACTGCTTTTGACCTTCTCAGATGGAGATCGGGAGGACGGGTATCCTCTGTCTCTCCCTGCTGGACACATACATATGCAGTACATAGCACATAGGACTGCTCTGACCTTCTCAGATGGTGATCTGGAGGAGGGTGTCCTCTGTCTCTCCCTGCTGGACACATACATGCAGTACATAGCACATAGGACTGCTTTGACCTTCTCAGATGGAGATCTGGAGGAGGGTGTCCTCTGTCTCTGAGCCCTGCTGGACACATGCAGAACATAGCACATACCCTAGGAACATTTCCAACAAGTGACTGCGTCTCTAAAACCTGCCTTGGTGGCATGATGGTGACACTCATGTTTTGAACAGAAGGCATTCTGGCGTTCCACTTACATACACACACACACACACACACACACACACACACACACACACACACTTAACATGTGAACCAGACAGGATAATATGAGATCAGCTTCATTGTTCCCAGATACAGAAGAAAGGACCTAAAAAGCCTGTTCAGTAAGTTCCTAGCAGAACAAGTACAGACCAGGTCTTGGGTCTCTTACGAAGGACAAACTATCTTTCACCAACTTTGTTTTTTAAATAGCTTGTCCTTAGTGAGAATCAATGACAAAAAATTGAAGTGAAATTGATGTTGTTTTATAGCTAGGATTCAGGTTTGTCCAGTTAGAAGTTTGGATCCCAGAGTGGCTGTAAGTTAACACAAAATTGTAAACTTACTTAAAACACTAGGAAGGGTGTGTGTGTGTGTGTGTGTGTGTGTTTCTTTAATTATACTGTTTTGTGTGTGCACACATGTATGAATGCACATGTGGAGATAGAGGACAGTTTATTGGAAATCAGTTCTTTCCTTCTGTCATGTAGAACACAATGGGTCAAACTCAGACCATCAAGCCTCAGCAAGCACCTTTACCTGCTGGACCCCGACTCTTCTTTAAAACTCAACTGTGTGGTTCTCAAGTGTGCACCTTGTAGATAACAGTATTAAATATGGCAATGTCAAAAGGCTGGCCACACCTGACAGGTGGTAGTAGCTGTTTGGGTGACAAAAGACAGGCTTGAAATGAGATTACCATGAACGAAGGGGGCTGGAGAGCTGGCTCTGTGGTTAAGAGAATTGGCTGCTCTTCCAGAGGACAGGTTAGATTCCCAGTGTCTATATGACAGCTCTCACCATCGGTGATTTCTGTGCCAGGGGCTCTGAGACCCTCTTCTGGCCTCTGAGGGCACTGGGCACGGCATGGTGCACATGCATACATGCAGGCAGAACACCATACATGTAGCTTTTCATTATTAATGCTTAAGTAACTAAGATAATGCGGTGTTGGAGCACCTCCATCCACTGGAGGCTGGCTTTTTAACCTGGGCATCACAGTATTGAAAACCTGTGGACTCCAAATATAAGTTAAAATGTACTGTTTTACATTTCTTTCCCTTGAAAATGGTTTAGAAAGTATGAAGTTCTCTTAAATGGCCCAGGAAAAGAGTGAGGCGATCTCCTGCTTCAGATTCATTTCTCAGTATTCTGTCAGCATGAGAGTCCTGTAACCGGAAGGTGCTATACTGCCATCCCAGCAGCCTGAGGGTGCCGGCGGGACATAGTGTTCTGAGGTCTGTGTTGGCAGGCCCTCTCTGCTTTACATGTCTGGGCTCACCTTGACTCCTGCCCTTACCACTTCCTCCTGCACCTCAGGCCGTCACGTGGCCAGGAGCAGCTCAGGCACCTGCACATTTAGGTTTGGGGTTTGGTTTTCATTTTTCTTGAAAATTCTTCAAGTCTTCGTGTGTGTGTGTGTGTGTGTGTGTGTGTGTGTGTGTGTGTGTGTGTGTGTGTACACCTATGTGTGTGGTACAAGTGTATATGTGTATGTAGAGGCAAGAAGTCAGTCTTGGATGTTCCTCAAGTATTATCTCCCTTTTATTTTGAGACGGAACCTCTTACTGGCCCAGAACTTAACCAGTAGGCTAGGCTGGCTGGCCAGAAAAGCGAACCCCGTGGATCTGCCTGTCACCACCTCCCTAGTTCTATGACTAAAAGTGCCACTACACCTGGCTTTTTTATTTTTATTAAGTGTATGCATGCAGGTATACCACTGGGCACATGTGGGTGGAGGTCCGAGGACAGTTTCAGAAGTCACCACCTGTCTCCTTCCACTCTGGGCTCCAGGGACCAAACTCAGGTCATCGAGCTTGCACAGGACATGCTTTTCCTTGTCTGAGCCATCTTGCCAGTCCATGCCCGGCTTTTTGATGCAGGTTCTGAAGATTAAACTTGAGTCCTGTGCGAGGCGTTAGCAACTGAGTGCAACCCCCCCACCCCCTTGGTTTCAACCAACCGGTCTCCATCCCTGGTCTCTGGGTCTCAGGATCCTTCAGAATAGTTAGCTCCACATGCAGTTCCTGTGGTGGCCACACTGGTGGCATCATTTTTGTCTAGTCTTGTTGTATTTCCTACATTTAGTACTTATGACTCCACACATGCTTAGAAGGGATCCATGGTGCTTTTAGATTTCTATGTCCATCATCCAGAGGCAAACATCTGTTTTCCTGTCCAATCAACAATTCCAAAGTGTGCACATTCCAGGGGTCCCCTCCTAGAACTACCCTCTCCAAAGAAGGAGGCGGTTTTACATTCCCCAACAAAACCCAGGCCTTAGGAGAAGAATACGAGTCCTGACTGCCTCACACAGAGCTGCTCCAAGAGACTGGACACCAGCCGTCTTCCCCGTCACAGGGTCTCGTCCCACACTGAATCTGGCTGTGGGACTGTACGGTGAAGGCTGGCTTCTAGAAACCCAGCACTTTGAAACCGAGACACATTCTCAAGCTACTAGAGGCCTAGAGAGCTGGCTCAGTGGGCAAGTGGCATGAGGACCTGAGTCCAAATCCTCAGAACCCACGTGACCAGGCTTAGGTGCGTGGATATGTGCTCCCAGTGCCCTTAGGGCATGATGTGAGGGAGAGACAGGAGAAGTTTTGTAAGCTCACAAGCCAGCTCCCATGTTCACTGTCTCTCACACACACATGCACGTGCACACACGCATGGGGGAGGGGAGAGAGGAGAGCGACACGCACAGTGCGTGTGTGTTAGAGTTCAAGGTGAGGGGCTGGAGAGGTGGCTCAGCAGTTAAGAGCACTTGCTGCTCTTGCGGAGGAGCCGGTTCCTTTTCTCAGCACCCACACAAGCAGCAGTCGCTCTCGTTCCAGGGGTCCAGGGGCCTCCTCTGGCCCGAGGGCACCGTGTACATACGGTGCACATACATACATGCAGGCAAAATGCTCATCCACATAATGTTTTGAAGACTTAAAAAAGGCTATTATTCAAAATTGGGAGGTACAGCTGGTGCAGGATGGCCGGTTTCCTTGTCTGTCTCTGGAGGTTTTGTTTAAATCCTTTCCAGTTAAATTTTATGTTTTATCATCTCAAAGCACCAGAAAAGCAAAATCAGACTAAAGTCACTTGAAAATAGAAGGGCAAAGAAAGCTCCTTGGCTGCCTGGCCTTCCCCAGCAGTGGGGTGATCAGTCTTTTGACTAGCTGTGACCAGAGGAAGCTTGTTCCTGAGCAGGATTCTCCTTCAGGTGCCTGTTAAAATTCCCAGCCAGCCCCATCTCCAGGGCCCCCTGTGTTCGAGAATGACCGTCTGCAGCACAGCAACCCAGGAACCTAGAAGTCACCACCCCTGGTGGACCTTGCTTTCTCTTATCTGGTAGCTCCAGGCCCAACCAGGGGGTTATCTCTGTCTCTCCCAGTTCCAGGGTAATAGCAGCAAAGCCGCAGTGGCTGTTGAGTGACAGATCTAAATCCTCACAGACTCTAAAGCTCTAGTTTCCATGGGCCCAATCTTGGGATCTGACCAGAAGCCCCTTTTCTTTTGGAAATTCTTGCTTTTTAGTAAACAGACAAAATGAGAAACCTAGACAGCATCGTTGTGCGGTCCGTAGCTGCCAAGCCAGCAGTCTGCTGCTGCGACACCAACTCCTAGTCACTGTTTGTCACTGACCAGGGCAGGTGGGAGGGGGTTCGTTACAGCAGAGATCATTGTGTGGTGCCTCACAAGAAGCACTGGGGACTTGGAGCTGGCTAGTTGGTCAGGGTAGACAGCCTGGACAGCAGGAAGAAAACTGGAGCTGGGCATATGGACTGGGATGTGCAGACAGAAGGACACCCAGGCTGTATCCCAGGAGTGCTCCTGGGCAGGCAGCCAGTGCAGCTTCCATGGGGACACACCTTGTCCACCTCCAGGACCATCATAATGGGCCAGGCCCGGATGGCGCCGCCTCTGCTGCTGCCGTTGGGACAGAGTAAGTCTTCACTGACCCTTGGGGCCGTGACACCTGTCCTTGATGCAGGGCTTTGGAAGGCAGCTGCTGTCGGATGGTAGGTGGGTTTGCACACTGCTCAGGCTGCCACTGGAAGAGTCTCCAAGGCACTCTGATGTCTAGGGCCATTACATGGGGAGAGGAGTACCTGGTGTCCCTCCCTGTGGGGCTCATATTGGTGATGGGAGGTGAGGTGGCTAGTCCCAAGGAAAACTGAACATCTGTCCCCCTTACCTCTCCTGTTGAAGAAAGTATGCTAATTTAAAAGAACGGTTATTACATTTGTTTATTTACTTATTTTGTGTGTGACACACAATAAAGTACAATGTAATTTAACTGCATTTCATTGACTAGATCCAAGAGAGCTCGCTCTAAACTACAGGAAGATGACTTGTATCCCTGAGCAGCTGTCCGCTCTAGGGCTGTTCTGTTTGTGCTTACACTGGCCTGGGAGGCACTGTAAGCTCTCAGAGATGGACAGTGGAGTTAACCAATGCACAGAGGGGCTCTGCTTCTCATCACTTCACTGTGCAGCACTTCCGGGGTGGGCCTGTACCCTGCCACTCCCCCCCACCTCCTCGGCCCCTCCCATTCCACACCATTACCCCTGCTGACCCCCGTCTGCCCAGTGAGTAGGTGGGTCTCTTGTTTATTATTATAATTAGTGTGAATGTGAGGTAGGGCATGTGACCATTAGAGGTCAGAGAACAATGTGTGGGAGCCATTTCTCTCTCTCTCTCTCTACCAAGAGGGTCCCAGGAGCAAACTCAGGTCATCAAGTTTGGCAGTCAGACCATTACGCACTGAGCCGCCTCACTGGTCATGAGTACACTGATCTCGCTTTGCCTCTCTCTCGAGGGTTTTTGAAGCCTTTTGTGTGTGTATGTTTTTTCAGGGAAAAACACCCATCGGGTTGTGATGAATGATACGATTAGATAGTCCAAAGTAATTCTATTAACAGTTCTCCATTCAGTCCTTACTATGTAGCTTTCCTGGTGAGAAAAACAGGCATGGACATGGGAAGGGTTTTACCTCAGCATCTACCGGCTGCTTGGTAACAGAATTAGCTCCAGACTGGAGCCTCCAGAGCCTGAGTTTTCTTTGTTTCTCCCTCTTGGTCTCGGCATGGCTGGATGGCACTCTGTTGAGTTGACCTACAGTTGCCCTCCACTCTAAGTCCCAGCTCCTGTCTGTGCCATTTTGCCACATGAGTCTTTTATTTTTGTATTATTATTATTATTCTTTATTGACAGGGTGTCTCTATGTATCCCTGGCTGAACTGGAGCTCTGTGTGTAGAGCCAGCTGGCCTCAAACTCCCAGAGATTTGTCTGCCTCTGCCTCTTGAGTGCTGGGATTAAAGACACATGTGACCACACCCAGTTCCCTCCTTTTTCCAATGGACACCAAGACTCCGTGTTGGCTCTGTTGGCTGTGAGGCTTTCTGGCCAATCCCAGAAGGTGACATCGGCATCTCTTTACCTTCCAAATGCTCCTGGAGCTCAACTCCAGGTGCCCTGGGGAAGAGCTCTTGGATTCTTGCCATCATTGTTTTTGGATGTCTGCTTTTTTTTTTTTTTTTTTTTTTTTTTTTTATGCTCTCAGTTGTTCCAATGCACCTGAGACAGAGCCAAATCAAACTTGGTGCACTCCAAACACGCAGTCCAAATGTCGAGAACTTCTGTGCCTTAAAATTAAGAAACCTAATCTTTAAGCAAACATTCATCAGTATTTTGAGTCATGATCCCATTTCCTTAAACAGCTAAGTGTGCAGGAGGATCAAGAGATCAAGGCCAGCCTGGGCCATGAAGCTGGACCTCATTGTACAAACAGCTGCATGGGACAGTTGCCTTTTTCTAGCTAGACAGTTACATCCTTAACAATGGAGAGGAAGAGTTCCCGAGTTTCCAAGCAGATGTAGATGTGAGCTTGCTCCTGCTGACCCTACATGTCTCCCCCCGCCCCCCCTACACACACACACGCACACACACACATACACACACACACACACACACACACGCACGCACGCACGCACACTTTTTAAAACCCCCTCAGCGGCACCGGCAGCCACCTGTCTGTTGAGCATGTTGCTTCCTTGCCTTCTGATACCTGTGTTTACTTTTGTTCTCTATTTGCTTACATTATAATCTCACTTCTTATGTTACAGAGAACATAGGGCAGAACCTAAAGTTCACCCTGATACAGGCAGCCTGCCAAAGCCAGGCTTTGGATATGGAGCGAAGTCAGAACACTACCTTCCCTGCCAAAACCAGTGTCTGTCTTGGGGAACTTTCTCTCACCCTGGGGGAAAGAGAGGCCTTGAGCTGCTCATCCTGATGTGCACTCCCTAGCAGTGTATTTGCAGATGTTCCCAGAAGTGTAGAATCCCTGCATGTCTCAGGGGACGCCGCTGGGGCTGGGCTCACTTCAGCAGACCTGAAAGGGTGTTTTCCCAGCAGTCACTGGACAGCAGTTCCCTTGAAGCTGTATAGCAATAGCACGGGAGACGGTCTCCTCACTGTGAGGCGCCAGGGGGGGCTGGCTGGCTTCTCCTGGGACTGACTGGCTGGGGCCTGACTTTTGCTCTGTCTTCAAGTCTATGTTTGTCCTGCTCTTTGCTCCTGGTGAGATCTTCAGTTCTACCTGCCACGAGTCAGTGGTGTGTGTGTGTGTCTGTGTGTGTCTGTGTATATTGTATGTATATGTGATGTGTGGTAGCATGTGTGCCATGGTGCACCTGTAGTAGAGATCGAAGGACAGCTTTCAGGAGTCAGTTCTCGCCCTCCACCATGTAGGTCCGTGGGGTTGGATTCCGGCCATTATTCTCTCAGCAGGCTCTTTTAACCACGTGAACCATCTCACCAGTCCACCGCTCGGAGGTTCTGGGACTTATTTTCTTTCAGCCATTGAAAATAGGCTTGTGTCCTGCTTGCTTCACGTGTTCTGGGCTGGTTCCTCCATTGGAAAATGTAAACACAGTCAGAGGTGACTGCACCTGAGCTGACTTGTATGCCATGGGAAGAAAAACATGATAGCACAGAAAGATGACTGTGGCAAAGCCACTGGCTGCTGTGTACACTGGACTTTGTACCCAGCCTGGAGTGCAGAGAGATGGCAGGGATAGAGATCGCCTTCCGGAGCCCTTTCTCTAACAGGAGAGACATGTCCGCAAGGAGACTGCACAGCCGCGGGCCTCCACTGAGTCCTGAGTCTTAAAAGATGACTTGCCCGCTTGGGTAAGGGACATAAGGGACAGAGAGGCGTGTACAGGGTGGGGCGGCCGCTGGCCAGGACGGAGCCACACCTCCCTGAAGACCCAGCCCCCGCCACAGGTTGATATTTTTGAGGTCTGGGGAAAGGTAGCCCTGGACCGTGTTTCCCACTCAGGGTACTGGATGTGGCGCATGCCCTTTGGTATTTGGACAGTAGGGAGACAGGAGGAGGCCTGAGCTCTGCTCTCTAGCACCCAGTAACTCCAGATCAGTTTTAGATGTGTGTAGGTTGCTTTTCTTGTTGTTCTGAGAGAAAGAACTTAAGGGAGGAAGGACTTAGCTCAGCTCACAGTTTGCGGGATGCAGTCCCTCATGGCGGCAGGAGCGAGAGGGAGTGGGTCACACCGCATCTGCTGTCAGACATCAAACAGATGAACGCTGGGCCCAGCTCACGTCCTCCTCTCTATTCAGTCCAGGACCCCAGGTCAGTGGATGGTGCTGCCCCCATTTAGAGTGAGTGTTCCTGTCTCAGTTAACCCAGCCTAGAAACTCACAGACTCACAGACGTGCCTGGAGATTTTTATCCTAGATGTTTCTAGACCTGTCAAGTTCCCAGTATTAACTAACAGACACCAGGTCCCTCCATCTGGATTCCAGCTCTGGCATGTTTCACGCAGCTGAACTTGGGGAGTGTTTAATCCCAACATAGAGTTTGAGACAGTTGAGACTCTTGACTGAATAAGTATCTTGACAGCTAAGGCCTGTCTACCACACCACTCATCCCCCCACCACCACCACCAGCCTTTCTGGAGCAAGGGCCACACAGCTTTCAGGACACCCGAGAATATCTTTGCCACTTCCCATCCCTTACCAGCCTCCTCCTAACCCCACCAGAAGAGAACCTCAGGAGCTTGTCTCTGGGCTTCCACATCCTGACACGGCCCCTCCGAACCAACCACCCCTACACTTCCCTGCACCGTGACGGCACGGACAGGTCTCTCCTACCAGACTGGATGCTGGAGCTCAGTTCCCACACCTAGGAAGCAACTGGTCAGGCCTGGGTAAAAGACACAGCCTGACAGGCAGGATGTGAGAATGAGCAGCCACGGACTTCCAAGTCCACAGCGAGGAGTACAACAGCTACCCAGAAAATTCAGAGAGGAAGGTCCTTCTTGAGCAGGGACGTGTTCCTAGACAGAGAACTGGGGACAAGAGTGTGGCTTAGTCCACTGCTCAGAGCCACACCTGCGAGGGTCCCAGCTGTGCCTGGTTGGAAAGACTTCTACATGAAAGTGTCACCAGGATCAAAGCACGCATGCTCTGGTGTGGTGTGGGCTGGTCAAGGAGGGGCAGGACACTCATGGGAGCCCTGTATGAGGGGCAATGCATGTCCTGGGTCAGCCAGTCCGGGGCGGTGGGCAGAAACAGCCGTGATCATTGCAATGATTGTAGCAACATTAGCACTGTGCACAGCACTCCACCCCATGGCAGGGCTACTACTCAGGTGTGGCTCTCTGCCCACCTCCTCCCAGGGACTGCCGCTTCTCTGACCTCACAAGACACGTCAGGTAGATTTCTATCAAGGTCTCCTTCCAGGAAGGTTCATGTTAGTGGCAACTTTTCAAAGTAAAAAGCATAAAGAAGGAGAAAAAAAGATCCTGGAAGCAGACCACTCTAAGGGTCATGAGCCATTTTGTGCATTGCCACCGAGATTGTGTGTGTGTGTGTGTGTGTGTGTGTGTGTGTGTGTGTGTGTGTGTGTAGACACTAGAGGTCAGCTTCAAGGGTCGTGCCTCAGATGCCATCTATCCTTTGAGACACGATCTCACAGGCATAGAGCTCCCCGGTTCAGCGAGGCTTGTTACAACAACCCTGGGAGTCGAACTCGGATCCTCATGCTTTCACAGCGTGTGCTTTACTGACTGGCTGCCCCCCACCCCACCTGAGCATTTTTATAGTGATGGACATCACATACTGGGTGTGAGTAGCTGACTCCCATGGGGATCTTCATGACGAAAATCCCACCACTAACATGGCCAGTCCTGAATGTAGTAAATGAAGTGGCCATGGCTGTGACTATGGTAACTCAGAAAGATTTCCCTTGACAGCTCTGTGGAGCGGAACCTACCCAGGGACTGATCAGGCACACTCCTAACAGCACTGTTTGCAGAGAAGGCAAAAATCCATCCATTGATGGGGAGCCCAGAGGTCTGGCCCTGCCCCTTCTACAGAGGGGATTGTGGGGATCAGGTGGTAGGCAGCATCTAATTCAAGGCCCCGGAGTGACCAAAATCTGTATGTGTGGCCTCAGCCCAACCTGGCTTGGCCCAAGTGGCCTGTCTGCACACAGCTACCCCACCCGTGACGTCCCAGGTGGTTCAAATGCTGTTTCCAGGGCCAGCCACTTGTAAGGATGGTGGGCCAGCAAGAGTGGACAGAACTTCTGAGCTGAAAAGAAAGACAGCAGGATGGACTGGGGAGATGCTCAGAGGCTAAGAGTACTTCCTGCCCTTGCAAAGGACGGTGCATCAGACAGCTCTGGCCTCTGTGGGCATTCATGTGAACATAATCACACAGACATGTGCATAAGTAAAAGTAACTTTTAAGATATATTTTAAAAGGTATAGATTTCTCAACTGGGTAGGGTGGCGCACACTTTTAATCCCTGCACTTGGGAGACAGAGGCAGGTGGATCTCTGTGAGTTCAAGGCCATACTGGTCTACAGAGGGAGTTCCAGGGCAGGCTACATAGAGAGACCCTGTCTCAAAAAAAAAAATCAATCATGGTTGGCAGGATAGTCCAGCAGGTAAAAGGGCCAACTGACCTGAGTTGTCCTGTGACCTTCACGTGCGTACATAGCATGTCCATGCCTGCTCCCAACAGCAGCAATGACAAATATATATAAACATTTTATTGCAAGGGTGTGCATGACCAACGCTTTGGGTTGTTGGCTTGCCTTGTTATTGTGTGAAGATTGGACTGAAGAATTGGCTGCAGAGAGGAGAGTTGTGGGTGATTGTGCAGTTCAGGACTGGGCTCGGGGAGAGCCGTAGATTCTCATCGTACTCCGTAGGAAAGTGCATGCCTGTGTACAGCCTGCTGTCTTTGTTTACGTACCACTTACCTAAGGTGCGTGTGAAGGTCTGCTGTATCTTTGCCGTTGTCCTTCCTTGTTGTGAGATGTCCCCATTTTAGAGATGAGGAAGTAGAATACTAGTTCTTACAAGGGGCGTGACTGAGCTGTGTGTCCATGCAGCACAGTAAGTGCTTTCCAGTCCTTCCCACCACAGCCTCGGCACTCCTCCGTCCTCTTCATAAAGGAGGATCGTCTGTGGCCCCAGAGACCAGAGCTGCTCCTTCAGCCATGCGACCGTCATTTTATGCACTTCCTAAAAACTGCAAGGAGGGAGCTGAGAATGTAGTTCACTCAGTTGGAGTGTTTGCCTCAATGCGGTCCTGGGCTCCATCTCTATAACTGCATAAACTGGGCCGATGGTGCATACGTGTAATCCCAGCACTTGGGAGGTAGAGGCAGGAAGATCAGAAGATCAAGGTCATCCTCAGCTGTATAGAGTTAAAGCCCAATCTGACTTTTTCTCAAATAGAATGATGGGTATAATTAATTAGTTAATTAAAAATTAAAGATACAAGGTAAAGATTGTCATGGGCAGAGATTCCTGGACACCAGCTTCCCACAAGAGATTCCCTAGGAAAACAGCCTTCTCCTGGAGCCAGCCCCTCCCAGAGGACATCAGTATAGAAGACACTGGTTTTCTCCAGGCTTTGTGTCAGAGGGTCCCGTTGACCCTTGGAAAGTATTTACTTTCAGGTCCTAATCTTCCAGGGCAGAGATTCTTTACTACTGTGATAAGACAGCATCCTGGGGAAGGCTGAGAAGCCGTGTTACTAAGGAGATCTCAAGGTGGTGGGTGCCGCTCTAAATACAGGTGCAGCTACTGCTACGTGAGCAGGGGATACACGTGGAGACCACTCTGCCCAAGTTTCGGCCCCAACCCCCAGGCCTGTACTTCCTGGTCCCACACAACAACCCAGGTTGCTTTTAACTTTCCTTAGCAGTTTTGGAGGAAGTGGGTCATTGTATTTGGCTCCTGGAGCCAGGAAGGAGTGGTACTGGTGCTTTTCAAAACTCTCGGGCCAGGCACCACTCAGCTCTGGGGTCCTCTTTCAGGTGGTAAGAGCTGCTGAGGAAGCTGCATCCACGCTAGCCAGCTCCATCCACCCGGAGCAGTGCATCAAAGTGCTGTGCCCGATCATCCAGACGGCCGACTACCCCATCAACCTGGCCGCCATCAAGATGCAGACGAAAGTGGTGGAGAGGATCACCAAGGAGTCCTTGCTGCAGCTCCTTGTCGACATCATCCCAGGCCTGCTGCAGGTACGCTGCTGTGGAGGCCCGACTTGGGACAGACTGGAAGCCACATGTGACGACCCTGTCCTCGGGACCTGCGACTCTTCTGTTTAAAGTGTTTTGTTAGCGTGTTATTAATAACGGGTTCCATTGTGGCCTTTTCCTTCTGTGCATTCTGTCATGTCCGTCCCCCACTACCGACTCCTGTCCCTCTCCTGAGGGTCCCGTCCCTTCCCTCTTCCGCTTTCATGGATTTACTTATTTACTTTTTGCTGGTTGTTTGATTTGAAAAGCTCAGGTTCTATACCAGAGAATATTCTCTAGCTGATGCACATTTTAATAATTAAGATCTAGCCAAGTCCTTTTAGTCATAGTCCACCCGTGTCCTTTGTTAAAGAGGCAGAGGACCCCAAGAACACACGGCCACCGGTGGCTAGTCTAGAGATGTAGGTATCTTCCGTGACAACCTGGTGTGTGTCATAAGGGGGCTCACAGGAGTGTGGGTGGGGGGTTATCCACAGGAAGGGCTGCGTCACTGAAGAAACTGTCTCTGCCTTCCCCAGCACCCGTTAACCACTGGATGAGGGGTCACTCATGGGCCCTTCTCTTACCCGGGGACAGGATGTTGACAGGCCCAGGCTTGCACAAACAGATCTTCTTAGCCCACATGCTCCTATGTGCAGCAGAAGATAACCGATAGCCCAGATCAGCCCCTGTGGTTCAAGGAATGAGCCTTCTGTTTAGTGTAAACATCTGCTGTTCATTGCTTCAACAAACGCCTGTCGCAGACCTCCTGTGGACCAGCCCTAGGCCAAGGGGGCGAATAGAGTATACATCATACATACTTTGCCGTCCTGTGTCTGGGCTTGGTGGGGCTCTCCTGCCTTCTGTGAGACATGGGGGGCCACATAGCATCTGCAAGTGACAGTGCCCTGTGCTGTGTCAGGACACAACAGGCATCAGTGAAGAGAAGTAGAGAAACTAGCCTCCCATTTCATGCATGCTGCTGTTTGCCGTTTGCAAGCGGTTTGTTTGGACTTACTGTTGAAGACTAGATTAGCCAAGATGGAGGGAAAGACACAGAGGCGGTGCAGTTGCCAGGGCTATCTGTAGCAGAGCACACGGCCCTCATTTTAGGTGGGACATGAGGGACACAGGAAGTCCCTGCAGTCCCTGGACCGTAGAGAAATCTTACTTTTAGGAATAACTAGTAGTTTTGTTTTTTTTAAGTGTGTGTACGCGAGCGCGTGTGCAGCGTGTGCGTGCACATGCTGGTCAGAGAACAGTTCGAGGAGACTCGGTTTTCTCCTTTCACCCTGCGAGTCCTGGGTGTCAAGCTCGGCAGAACATGCCTTCACCTGCTGAACTGTACCCGTGGCCCTCTCTTTTCTTTTAAGCCATTTCCGCTCAGGCAGTTTGCTCCACCACCGAGGAACCTAGATGAGGCATTTGCTTCTCCACGGCTCCCCGGGGTTTTTCACTCCATTCCTCCTCCCTCTTGCCATCTGGAGTGCCAGCACCTTGTAACAAAGCAGCCCCCTGGCACCCACGTCCTCCTGCCGCTGCATGCCACTCATGGCGCCAGTCACTTTTGACCCTCCGAGGCGAAAGCTCTCTAGAGTCACCTGCAGGTCTGAGATGTATGTGGTTTGACTGACAAGTCCGGGGTTGCGCTCCGAGGGCATCTGTGGAAGCACTGACTGGGAGGCCCAGCTTTGATCTGACTTCCTCTCTGCATTCCCCTTCGACTCTCTAGGGTTACGACAACACCGAGAGCAGTGTACGGAAGGCCAGCGTGTTTTGCTTAGTGGCAATCTATTCCGTAATCGGAGAAGATCTGAAACCTCACCTTGCACAGCTCACGGGGAGCAAGGTATGTATAGTATTACGTGCTGCTGCCCGCACCTGGGCCGCCAGCCCATCGCGAGCCCCTTGGTGGCAGCTCCTTTCACTGGGTGTGTTCAGCTGTCTGGCTTCTCAGAAGGCCTTTTCCCTAAGGTGAAAATGACTGGCTGTGTGGTTAAGCCATGGGAAGGTGGTTCTGAATGACACACCATAGGCCATTCTAACTGGTTTTGAAAAGACAACCTAACTTTCTGAAGAAAGACAACCTTGCTCAGGAGCCAGGTTGCCCCCATCCCCCATGGAATCACTAAAGAAATTTACCTCAGGGTGGGCAAGTTGGTTCAGTGGATGAAAGTGCTTGCCATGATGCCTGACAGCCTGCATTTGATCCCCGGAACCCACATAAAGGTGGAAGGAGAGATTCAACCTCCACATGCATTCTGTGGCATGCACGTATGCACACACAACAGTAAATTCTTTTAAGATTACCTCATCCTTGAACAAATTGCTGGACTGAGTTGAGTGCCTTGTGGGCATCAGTAGGAAAGGCATCCTCGCCCCGGGCCTGCTGCACCTCAGGCACTGTTCATACGCTTGGCATGCCAATGGAGGGCAGAATCCAGGGGCACAGGGCCCTGCTCTTTGTGAGAGGAATTTTCTAGTGACGTGTGTTTCAAGTTGGGCTGCTCTTTTGGCACAGCTGGGGAGCACCAGAACCAGCGCCTCATTTCCCCAGAAGTCGGGCAGCTCTGTGCCCTGCCGCAAGACAGGATTCCCTAAGGGGCATGAACGGTCATTCCCTCGAGGGTGCACACTCCTAAGAGGGCCCTGCTCCCTGTCTGAGAAGAGCTCTGTAGGGCAGTGCTTCTTTACAGTTCAGCTGCCACTTTGACCCTGGAAGGCATCCTGGCCAGGCCTCTCCTATCGACCCTGGGGGCCACTTGCTTGTGGAAGCTCACCTGTACAGTGTCAGAAGTTTGATGGCTCACAACCCAGCCACTATCTACCTGTCAGTAACTTTCCCTTAACTGTAGTGGCTCTGCACATAGTCAGGTGTCCCCTGAGCGCAAAGCTATCTGTCTGTAGTTGAGAACCACCTCGTCCAGAGGACATACCCTGAAAACTGATGGAAAGAGGCAAGAGAAGCAAAGTGGGCGAGTTAGGATGAGGCTGGGGAGTGCTTGCCTAGCGTGCACAAAGCCCTGGGCTCCACCCCCACGCTGCATAAATCGGGTTTGATGCTTTTCACCTGTAATCCCAGTGCTCAGGTGGAGGCAGAAGGATCAGAAATTCAAGATCCTCTTCAGCTACATGGTTAAAGGCTAGCCTGAGTCACATGAGAGTCTGGATGGGTAGGTGGATGGATGGATGGATGGGTGGATGGAGTTAAAGGCTAGCCTGAGTTACATGAGAACACAGGTAGGTAGGTAGGTAGAAAGACAGATGATAGATAGGTGGATGGATGGATGGATGGATGGATGGATGGATGGATGGATGGATGGATGGATGGGTGGGTGGGTGGGTGGATGGATGGATGGATGGGTGGATGGAGTTAAAGGCTAGCCTGAGTTACATGAGAACACAGGTAGGTAGGTAGAAAGACAGATGATGGATGGATGGATGGATGGATGGATGGATGGATGGATGGATGATTGATTATTTGCCATACCTGACCCAATCTCTACTCTCTTCCATCTCCCTCCTGCCAGGACTCTGATCAGATTGTTATTTTTTTCTCCCAGAGACAAGGTTTCTTTGTGAAGCCCTGACTGTCCTAAAACTCACTCTGTAGACCAGGCTAGCCTCAAACTCTGATCCACCTGCCTCTGACTCCTGAGTGCTGGGATTAAAAGTGTGCGACACTACCCCTGGCTCCGATGGCTTGCTTTCTTTCTTTCTTCCTTTCCTTCTTTCTTTCTTTCTTTCTTTTTTTGTTTTGTTTTGTTTTGTTTTGTTTTTCGAGACAGGGTTTCTCTGTGTAGTTTTGGTGCCTGTCCTGGATCTCGTTCTGTAGACCAGGCTGGCCTCAAACTCACAGAGATCCACCTGCCTCTGCCTCCCGAGTGCTGGGATTAAAGGCATGCGCCACCACCTCACTGCTGTCTTAACGAAAATGGTAGTGGTAGTCACACAGCTTCCCACCTCCTCTCCTCCTCTCCTCAGTGGGGATTCAGAGGTGGCTGAACTACAGTGACCACCATCAAGGCCCTATTCATAAAGGGAGTTGGGCTTACAAATGAATTAACCTAAAACTATTACCCAGCCCTTTCCGATATATGTGGTTAATGCATGTCTCTTCTCTCTTATGGGTTAGAGTCTTGCTCTGTTAATTGTGCCTTGGTGCACACAATTTTTAATGCCAAGGAATAAATTTATTTGTCTCTTTTTCCTGTTTCCTGAACCTTTGGAGTCCCACTCCAGAAACCGTTACCACATCCACTGTCAGGGAGCTGCTGTCCAGCCCTGGTGTGAGTGTCAGGTTTTAGGCTCATAGATCTCTCAGGTTCAGCTTTGTGATTCACTTAGGCTGTTTTTTAATTCTGCCCCTCTCCGTCCTATCTCTCCCTCTTGTCCCCCACCCCAGGCAGCTTCGCCTCTGCCTCGCTGTCCTGCCGTGTGTCCATGACGGCATGCTCCCGTGTGAGTTCCAGGAACCACACCGGAGAGAAAAGTGTCTGTCCTGAGACCAGCCTGATTCCCTTGATGTGGTCAGCTCCAGTTCACCCATTTTCCTGCAAATAACACAGCTTTGTTGTTCTTTATGGCTGAACAAACCCCACTGTGTGTGAGAACCACGTTTTCCTTATGATCCCTCTGCTGTTGGATGCCTGGTTGGCTCCATTGGGTTCATTTTTGCCTGTGGTGTGAAGTAAGGTTAACTTGACTCTGTTGCAGATAGCTGTCCATCTCCCAGCAGCATCACTGTTGGACCATCTTCTTTCCAGCGCAGTCTGGACACCATTGTCCAAGGATCCATGGGAAGGGTTCTTCTGCAGGGTCTACACCATTCCATCAGTGCATGCATACAGAAGTCTATGCCAGCACCACTCGGTTGGCTTCGGCTTTGGGGGGTTTTTGTAGGTTTTACCGTGTGTGTGTGTGTGTGTGTGTGTGTGTGTGTGTGTCCTGCATGTGACATGGCACATATGTGGTAAGAATCAGAGTACAACTTGCCACTTGGCTCTCTCCCTTCCACCATATGAGTCCTAAGAATCAAACTCAGCTCATCAGGCTCGGGAAAAGTGCTCTTCTCCACTGCGCCATCTCACTGACCCTAGTGTTTTGGGATTTTTGAGATAAGGTCTGGCTCTGGCTCTCTGGCCCAGACCAGCTTCAGACCTGTCCTCTTGCCATAGGCATGGGCCACCACACCAAGCTTAACTTCATCTTTTTTTCTTTTTGCAGTGCTGAGGAAAATCAAAACCAAGGCCATGATAGGTTTTCTGGGGTCAATCACAGTACTCTCAGGGGTGGCTGGCATCAGTGGGTGCCTGTAGGGGGGTCCTGGGGAAGCAGCAGCTGTAGCACAGGTGTGGAGGTAGCTGGGTCTTTACCCCTGTGCTGTGCTGGCCCTGCCCCTGGGAGCCTCCCTCAGCAGCCCCGGCAGCCCAGTCTTCGGGTCACTTGTTCTCTAAGTGTTCCCCGTGTACCTAGACCCTGAGCTTGTCAACAGCAACCCAGCCAGAGCATCTGGGTACCGCCGTCTTCAGGCACCAGCCTGCCGACCAGCCTGCTTCTTGCTGATTCCCCCCTGCTCACTGGTCTTCCTTTTCTCTCTGCAGATGAAGTTGCTGAACTTATACATAAAGAGGGCCCAGACCACCAACAGCAACAGCAGCTCCTCCTCTGATGTGTCCACACACAGCTAGTGGCTGTGCCAGTCTGTGCAGAACACACACTGGTGGTGCCTCTGAGAAGCCCCATCAGCTGCCCGTCCATCCGAGGAGGCCGCACATAATTTATTACAATCAGTATTTTGGTCCCTTCCAGCTTTTGTGTAGAATTTTGCTGGTATTGAATGTAACGGAAGCAAGGCCTGTTATACAGTCTCCCTAGAAACAAAAGGACTGAGAAATGAAGAGCCATACTTACACGTGTCTTGCACCGCCTGCCGACATCACCAAACCATGGAGGGCACAGTTCTTAGAAACCAGAGCTCTCCAGCCAGTGCTTGGTACACAGTAGCATTTTTTTTCAGTCCATACGGACTTGGGGGTGGTTTGGGGTGTTGCTGTGTGTTCTTTATGCTTCTGTTCTTAGAGTGTGGTCAGACGGGACAAGACCCCCACCTGTTTTCCACCTGACGCTGAGAAAGGCTGTGTGTGTCTTTAGGTTTTGTCTTAAGAGACCTTGTCAAAGTGGGACTGCAGGCTGGGCCGGGCAAGGACAACCACCTGGATGTGGCCTCGTGACAAACAAGTGGGGTTGGCTTCTCGGGGAGACAGGAGCACCTGGGAATGGAGTCAGCAATGCCACCACCGTTTTCATGGTTGCATTAAATAAAAGGTGACTGCCAAACACCAAGATTGGAAACAGGCTCGCATTGTGTTACCTCCCAGGGAGTCACTGGCCTCACCTCTTGACGGTCTTTTGACACAGCAACTAAGGTAGAGTCTGGCTAAACAGATGTTGAGTAAAATTTTTAAGCCAAATGACAATTCTTAATGCAATCATGCAAACTTTCCTAGGCTGGCCTTGAATTTGATATCCTCCTGCCTCTAGCCTCCCAAATACTGGGGTTTATAGATAGGGGCCACATGCCCAGCAAAAGACTCTTCGGGGGCATTCATTTTAGCAAAGCATGCACTCTTCCAGTACAGAGCCCACTTCAACTACCAGAGATGGAAGGAAAGGTTGGGCATTGACTTCTTAGCCCCGATTCCAGCACTGCTTCCCTGACCCTCAGATGATTGGGTTGGCCATTGGTGGTGCACACCTTTAATCCCAGTACTTGGAAGGCAAAGGCAGGTGGATCTCTGAATCCTAGACCAGCCTGGTCAGTTCCAGGACAGCCAGGGCTACGTAGAGACTCTGTCTCAAACAATCAAAAAGACCTATGCTGTATTTGGAAATACACTGAAAATGAAGGCCCCTAATGATGTGTGCGTGGGTGTGTGGGTGTGTGTGTGTGTGTGTGTGTGTGTGTGTGTGTGTGGGTGGGTGGGTGGGTGTGTGTGTGTGATGAGTGGCTCACACATGTAACTGCCCCACGGCTGCTGTTTGGAGAACTCAGGGGTGCATTTTAAGGGATTTGCTGTTATTGACTGGCCTAGAATCAAAATATAGCAGGACCAGACCTTACTTTTGGTTAAAAAACAAAAAATCCTATCTGTTAAGAGTTCATTAATGAGATTCCTTCTCGCCCTCCACTAGGGTCCCTCCATGTTGTAGCCACTGCCCTGTAGAATTGTACGAGCTGACCAGGTTACTTAGGAGTTCTCTTATGCCTGATGCAGTTAGAAAGACCCCTCTATGGAGTTCTCTGACCCACAGATGGTCACCATGGCCCCCACCATAACCGGACAGTTCCAGAATATTGCCTGTTTTCCTCACAAAGGGCTAGCCTCGAATGTCACGTGCCCTCTTCAACCTGAGTAGAGAGAATACAATCATTTCCCAGGTCTCTTGGGCTCCATCTGAAGACTGCTGCCCACAATGCTGAGGAGACTCGCATGCCACCGCCACCACCTCACGGAGGGCGACTGCGCCGCTCTCGGAACCCTCACAGCTACAGCTGCCTTGCCTCGCCTCGACTCCCAAAGGACTCTGTTCCAGCACCTAGACCCTGAAGGACTCTTCACAGCACCCACAACTGTTTGCCTACTCATCTATCTGACTATCCAGGGCCTTGAAACCCCCTACCCTGTGTCCAGGGGGACTGCTCACTGACTTCCCGCTTCCTGGCAAGCTGCCCCTCCCTCTACTGGACACTTGTGTGCGATGTGGCCCTGGTGCCCATGGTGGCCTGGGCTCGCCTTCTCTATGGCTCACTACTAGCTTTTCCACACCTGTGCAGGTGACGCCACAGGTTTGTCTCAGACATCTTCTGTTTCTTTCTCTGCCACCCTTACGGAAACTCACACTTTAAAAGACAGCAAATTAGAACGTCGTAGACCCCCCCCAACCTGGACTCTGCTAACAATGTTCGGAAGAAATAAATGCTCTGAAAACAATCAGCCACCAAAATAGTTCACACGCATGGTCCCTGCGCCCCCAGATTGGGTGTTGTTTGTTTTGGGTTTTTTTGGGGCTTTTTCATGTTACATCCATATCTGTATTTATATCTTATTTGTTTCACCTTCCAAGTGTATCATGGCAAATGTACAGATTTTTTTTTGTTGTTGTTAATAATGTGCTAGGATTTGCTAAAAAAGAAAATTAAAAAAAAAAAACAAAAAAAACAAGTTTGCCGTGGAATATATGAGAATTCAGTTGAAATTGTGTGTGTGGTACTGTGTGAACCTTCAGGTGACCTGCAATTTCTTGTTGGATTGTCATCATCCTGCTGTGTTTACAAAGACAAGGAGAACAAGCCTCTTTGAGACATTAAAGGGTCAAACCTGAGAGGGCCAGGTAGCTCAGCCAGTAAGGGCACTTGCTTTGCGGTCCTGACGAGCTGAGTTTGATCCCTGAACCCACGTAAATGTAGGAGAGAGAGAGCTAACTCCCTCAAGCTGTCCCCTTGCCTGTGCGTGAGGAGCACGGTGTGAATCTCCTCCCCACCATACACATACAATGGTAATAATAGATTTAAAAAGGAAAAAAGGCCAGGCATGCCTTTAATCCCAGCACTCTGAGAGGTTTTCTCTCTGTGTGAATTGCAGGCCACACTGCGCCACAAAGTGAGTTCCAGGAGAGCCACAAACTGTCCACAAAACAAAACACCAAGGTCTGGCTGGATGGTGCACACCTTTGATCCCAGCGCTCAGGAGGCAGGGTCTACAGCTTGGTCTACATAGCAGGTTCTATGCTAGCCACAGTACATAGGCAGACCCTATCCAAAAAAAAAAAAGCCAGGTGGTGGTGGTGCACGCCTTTAATCCCAGAATTTGGAAGGTAGAGCCAGGTGAATCTGTGAGTTCAAGGCTAGCCTGGTCTATAAAGTGAGTTCCAGGACAGCCAGAGCTACACACACAGAAACCCTGTCTTGAAAAACCAAAATAAATAAATTAATTAAATAATAATGGTGCATGCCTTTAATCTAGCACTTGGGAGGCAGAGGCCAGCCTTGTCTACATAATGAGTGCCAGGACAGCCAGGGCTACATAGAGAGACCCAACTGTCTGGGAAACACCCCCTCCATCCAGTGTCTCCCATGAGCCCCTGCTGTGCGATGAGACAGAAAAGGGGTACATGGGATAGGAGTCGCTAGCCGTTCTCCAGAGCAGCCGCAGGAGCAAGTGCTTGTCTGGACCCCATTTCCTCAGCCAAGCAACGTCACTCTTCTAGAAGAGTTTGAAGCAGGGAGGAAACTGACCCTGGCTCCAAGACCAGACCAGACCTGATGAGGGCCAGTGCTATCCTATACTATATCAGCTCTGCAGCTCTTGGACCTAGAGTAGGGCCTGGCCCTGGCTGCTGGGCACCAGCCTTAGGAGAGAGGACACAATGTGGTGGCTCCACATCCTCCCTGAAGCCTTTTAAAATGTATTTCTTGATTTCTAAGATCGTTAAGAAGGTAACGTGCCATCTTGGTGTGGGTGCGCACGCGCACGCGTGTGCACACACACACACAAGAAGTCATTTCTTCCACCGTGTGCATCCCAGGTATTGAACTCAGGTTCTCAAGCTTGGGGGCAAGCACTTTTACCTGCTGAACCGACTCACCTCCATCTTGGCTCTTGAAGAGTGCATTTCGGCCGCATTAAGTTCACTCGGTGCTCAGCCGTCCACTGTGGTGGTGAAGAGTTCGCCTCCGGAACTCATCTAGTGAAACCACCTACTACCACGGACTCCAGTCCCCACTCTGCACTCCCTGAGGGGTTTCTGCGTGTGCACAGGTGTGCAGGTGTATATGTGGTGTGCGTGCAGGCCAGAGGACAACCTCAGGTGGTGGTCTTCACGTGCTGTCCACTTGGTTTTTCTTTTTGAGACAGGGTCTCTCACTGATTGGATTTTTACCAAGTAGGCTAGGCTGGCTGGCCGGAGAGTCCCGGGCATCTCTATTTCCTGTCTCCATTTCTCCTGCATTAGGATTACAAGTCCACAGCAATGTTTGACTTTTTAATGTGCGTCCTGGGAACAAACTCAGGTACTTTATTGCCTGGTGACCCCTGTCTCTGAGTGTAAGTTCTACATTACATAACTCTCAGAAACAGTCAAACACAGCATTTCACCTTTTTATGACTGTCCTAATTTTTTTGACGGGTCATAATGTCCTCACAATTCCCCCATGGTAGGGCAAGTGTCACAATTCCCTTCTTTTTTAAGGCTGAATAACACCTGGATGGACCCCGGTCCCGGAGTCTCACAAAGGATGTTGAGGGCTTAGTTTTGAGAGACTGGGGTAGAATTGTGAGTTCAAGTCCAGCCTTGGCTATGTAGTAAGCACCCGTCGCGGAGATCAAGACAGGAACCATTTGGCAGAAGTGCTGTGGGAACTTAGAGGTGATGTCAAGTCAAGCAGCTCTTGGCAGCTGGTCACCTGCTCTGCTCCTTCCATGGACTGGAGGACACAGGCTGGTGATGTCACCCACACCCCTCCCTGCATTCTCGAGTTCCGTTACTCATTAGCAAGTATGGAAAAACCCTGACAGAGGAAGGATGGACTCCGTGTTCTCTGGTGCTCTAAGCCCAGCACCATCGCGACTCCTTGTCCAGGAGGCAGCCAAGCAGAGAGTGATCAAGGAGGATGGCAGACCCTGAGCGGGGACAGATCCCCTACCTAGCTATTCTCGGCTCTGGGGGTTAAACTTCTAGCTTTCCACTTCGCTTTGAAGGAAGTCACGGAAGGGGTCTGAACCCCCTGAAACTGCTAAGGGTCTCAAGATGAGAATCTCTGGCTTGAAGTTCCTTCATGCTTATGACATCTTCACATTAGCAGTAAGGGCGACTGAGCACTCAACATCCTTTGTGAGGTATTTGATGCTTTTTAAAAATACTGTAATTAGGGCTGATGAGATGACTCAGCCAATGGAGGGGTTTGCCACAAAGCCTGGGACCTACAGCGTGGAAGGCGAGATCTGACTCTTGAAAGTTATCATCTGACCTTCACAGAGAGAGGTGACAGGAGAGAAAGACAGACAAACAGACAAAGACACACCCACACACACACAGAGACATACAGACAGACAGACAGACAGACAGACACACACACACACACACACACACACACACTTTTTTAAATGTAGGCAAGGGGCTGGAGAAATGACTGTCAGCAGTTAAGAATACTTGCTCCTCTTTCAGAAGACCTGAATTCAATTCCCAGCAGCCACTGGTAGCTCACAGCCATCAATAACTCTAGTTCCAGGGGATCACATGCCCACTTCTGATTTTCAGGGCACCAAGCATGTATGTGGTGCACATACATATATGCATACAAACGATTATGCACTTAAAATATAATTCTAAAGGGGAAGAAAAACACTTCACAAACTAAAAATGGAGGTAAGGTCTCTTTCACTTCTGCCATTGAACAGCACGAGCAGGTTTCCAGCCAGTCTTGTCTCTGGCTCCTATCTGGCCACAGGTGTGCTAGGATAACAGACACGAGGCCACCACATTGGCTGTCTACTGGGATCCAGGAGTTGAACTCAGGCTGTCTGGCTTTTGCAGCAAGTATGTTTTACAGCTGAGCCCTCTCACCGGCCCATCCGATGTTTCTGAAGAATTCTCTCTCATATGTGGCTTATTACAGATCTGCAGATAATAGAGCTGCTGTCCTGTTCCAGTTCCAGATGGGAAAACTGAGGCACAAGGAAAACCCCAGCTGGGGAGTAACAGATGGAGCCAGGGCCAGCCCTAGGCTTCTCCCTACCAGCTCAGCCCCTCCCTTCACACCCCAGTGGGCCATTTGCTTTCCCTACAGTTACAGAGACATCTGGGTCCTTGCCTACATCAGAACCCTGGGGAGCTCCAGCCCCTTAGAGCACTGGTGAGCCTGAATGGATCCCTACCTAGTAAGTGACCAAGTGATGCTGAGTCTGTTGGCCTGTGTCTCAACCTTCACGAACATTCTAGAGTCTGGAATCTAGACTGTGGCAGAAAATAACACTTGGCCACAGGGAACTTAGCCTGGGGGCCACCTTGCCTGATGGTGTGGGTAACTATAGCAACAATCAACAACACCATAACTAGGACCATTGGAAGTGAAATAGGCTAGGCTGGGGAGATAGCTCAGCTCGTAAAGCACTTGTCAAGTTCAATGCCCAGAACCCGTGTAAAAAGTTGGGTATGGTGGCGCGCCCTTGTAACTCCAGTACTTGGGAGGACGCCTGGGGAGCCCTCCACAAATGTGTCAGCTCCAGACCAATGAGAGACCCTGCCTCAAAAATAAGGTGGGTAGCAATCTTGAAGTTATCTTCTGGCCTCCACATAGGTGTGTGTATGCATGCACACACACACACACACTCATATACCAACACACACATGCATATACACACACACACAGTATTTAAGTGAAATAAGTACCTTGTTAGAGAGAGCACAGGCAGAAGTGTCCAGCCATGCTGAGCACAAAGCCCTCTGTTCAGGGATGGACTTCCTCCCTGACCTCTCTGGTTCCTCCTGTATTTATTAACTCACACTTTGGAGGTTCCAGGCAAGAGTGAGCAAAGGTCATGTGAATGGGCATCTAATCCTGGATTACGTATTGAAATGCATCCACTCCATGTCCTTCTCTGATGTGGGTCCTGCTGCCAGGCTATGGTCCCAGAAGCTGGCTCCTCCTCAGACCGCTTCCTGTATGTATGTCCTGGAAGCAGGCCAAAGATGCCCCTGCCTCCCTCCATGTCCTACGAAGGCCTGAGTTCCAGAGGGACCAGTCAGGGGTGTGGGGTGGAGTGAGAAGGCATCGGTTCAGGCTCTGAGCCCCTTCAGCATCCTCCCCTAGAAGAGCCCAGGGAGCGCCTGAGGCGCGTCTGTTGGTCTTCCACTTCCTGGTCTATACCTGAACACCTCAGGCTGCAGTAACAGTGATAAGAACTTACTATCTGCAAATGGTCTCTGAGGCAGGAGCCCTGATTATTCCTGTTTCCTAGATGGGAAACAGGCACAGCAAGAACAAGTAGCTTGCTTGGGGTCACACAGCTACTAAGAAGCAGATCTGGGATTCAAATGCAGGAAGTCAGGCCAGTGAGCAAGGGTTCTTGCTGCCCAACATGACCTCATGACCTGAGTTCTATCTATCCCTGGAACCCATGGTGGAAGGAGAGAATCAGCTCCTGCTGATTGTCCTCTGGCCTCCGCGTGCTCACACCCACGCTCACACCCACACCCACACCCACTTGCTCAAGTCTCCTCTCACTTTCTCTGACCCACCAGTCCATTTCCTACCCCTGACTCTTGTTGGTAAATTCTTGGGCCCTGGCTGGTCTCAGACCAGCTCAGTTGGTCAGACCACAAGCTCACAGTTAACCTCCGGCAGAACCTCTAGGAAGCACTAGCAGGTAGGGCCTGGCAGGGAAAGGGGAGCACACACTAGTTTGGGAGAGGATGGTGTAGAGAGGGAGAGAGCAGTTGATTTCATGATTGTTTTGAGCCTGGGTATCTCTTGTATCTCAGGTAGTCTAGAACTCTAAACCTAGTGGAAGATGACCTTGAACCTCTGATCCTCTTGCTTCTACTTCCAGAGTACTATGATTACAGGTGTGTTCTGCCACATCCTGTTTATTTGGTGTTGGGCTAGAACCTAGGGCCTTATGCCTGCTAGGCAAGCACTCTACCAACCGAATCATAATCCTAGCTGCAATTTCACTGATGTCGATGGTTGGCTTCCTAATTTGGGTTCTTGGGTATTTGTTGTTGTTTTTTGTTTTTTGACAGGGTTTCTATGTGTAACAGTTCTAGCTGTCCTGGAACTTGCTTTGTATACCAGACTAGCCTCCAACTCACTCTGCCTCCCACGTGCTGGGAGGTCAGGGTGCTGTATCCATTATGTAAGAAGCACTAGTTCATTGAGACAACAATAACAACAGAGGTGATGTATGCATGTGTTTATTTACTCATCTAGTAAATTGCAGTGTTGGGGATGTAACCCAGGACCTTGTGCGCCTGGGCGAGTCTTCTACCACTGAGCAGCCGCACCTGCAGTCAAAGCAAATGTGAAGGGGGGCAGGGCTGAAGAGATGAGGACTGATTCCCAGAACCTGCATGAGGCAGCTCCAGGGGACCCGACACCCTCTTCTGTCTCTGTAGACACCTGTAGACACCCGCACTCACTCACACATGCTCATGCCCACACACATAGTTAAAATAAAATACAGCCTTTTGAAATGTTAAAATAGAAGTTATTGGAAGCTTCATGGAGTAAGATTATTCTGGATTTATTCATTAATTTATTTACTTTAGCGTGTGTGTGTGTGTGTGTGTGTGTGTGTGTGTGTGTGTATGTGTGTGTGTGTGTGTTTGGGTGTACACACTATGGTGTGTTTGTAGAGGCTGGAGGACAATTTGCTTAAGTTTGTTCTTTTCTTCCTCCATGAGGGTCCCCACATCAAACTCAGGTCATTGGGGTTGGTGGCACCTTTACCTGCTGAGGCATCTTGCCAGCCCTGATGATTCCATTTTAAGACACTTGCATTCCACTATGAAATGCAAGTCTAACTTCTGAGGGAACCCAGAGGGACAGTGGGGACCACCCTAACAAACTTTGTCACTGGTTAAGTTATAAATACAAGCTTTCTATAAGGTGGCTAGTCAATGTCACACCCTGAATTTATAACACAAGGCTAGCTGTGGTGCCTCCCACCTATAATCTTAGCATTAGGGAGGTCGAGGCAGGAGGATCCCCAGTTCAAGGACAGCCTGAGATACACAACAAGACTCTGAATCAAAAAGAAGTAAAGAGGGCCGGAGAGATGTCTCGGTGGTAAAAAGCACTTGCTGCCCTTGCATAGGACAAGTTTGGTTCTCAGCCCCCACATTTGGGGGCTCAGAGCCTCCAGCTCCAGGGGAGCTGACAGTCTTCTGGTCTTTGTCGGCTCCTATATAAACATGTGCACATAGACACATAATAATAATAATAATAATAATAATAATAATAATAATAATTACAGAATGATGATGATATTAATGATAAATCTTTTTTAAAAAATTATAAAGTAAAACTCTAGTCAATGGCCATGTCTTTCGGATTTTCCCTCCAAAAAAGCAAAAGAGCAGCTATGAGGGTCATGCTGAGCGATTTCCTGCCCTAGCTTCTGCAGAGGCAGCACTGGCATCTGCAGAGTAGGGTGAGCTTCAGGACCCAGGGCAGAAGCCGAGAGCAGCTCCACCCCTGAAGACAGCTCCACCCCTGAAGACAGTGTGGCATGAAAGCTTAGTGCCATATCCTGATTCCAAATTTGTATTTCAGGCCGTGGTTTTGTTTTTAAAGCTCCTCTCCCTGAACACATGTCTCAAGGGTGTAATGAACAAGAATAGGGTGAAGCTCTCCCTGTGGGGAGTAATCCACACAATGCCCGTTGGGGGCGTCGCTTTGGAGGCCACACTGGGTCAGCTCACCTCCGGTGGTATTTTTCCATAACCTCCACCACCAGCGACATGGAGGTCAGAATTGCCTTACACACTTACCTTGCTCTGAGACCGCCCGAGAAATGTAGTTTGGGGTTTTTTTTGTTTGTTTGTTTCTTTTGTTTTTTTTTAATCTAGGTGAATGTTGCTTACACCCCAAGAAGATCAGGATTTTCAACTGGGGATGGAACTCTGTGGTAGAGACCTGGTTGGGTAGAGGCCAGGCCTTGGGCTCCATCTTCAGCATTACCCACATGACAGGAATTCCCTCCTGGGAAGACATGGCATCTATGCCCACCTCAGAAGGTTATAAAGACAAACCAAAGTACAACCCCAGCACAAGTCACCCTGGAAGCGGATGCATTTGCTGGGCATACTTATCAGCGTGGGTGGGTCACCAGCACGAGTGTGGGGCCCCCAGTACAGCTCGACTGGAAGATTTGCGCCCAGCATGGATGATGGCTTCCCCACAGCTGCACAGGAGGACTCAGTTCAGTCACCCTTCCCCAGCCCGCACACCCTAACACCGCCCCCCAAGACTAATTAGGGCACACTGCATACAAATGGTTAGGAAGAGTAACAAGGGTCTCAGGTGAGAGGCCTGTGACTGTCCCTACCTCACCCCCTTCCATGAGGGAATGTAAACAAGCACCCAAACCCGATTAGGATGGACTCTTTGGGCCAGCCAGGGCTGACTGGAGAAGGTGGCGGATTTTTCGGAGAGACCCTTGTTGTATAACAACACCCCAAAGGAAAAATCAAACAATGCAGAGAAAGGATAAAAAAAAGAAACCAAGAAGAGAAAGGTCTTCTGTGGGAACCTCTAACGTCCCCAAAGGACTTTATCTCCCAAAGAATTTCCAGAAAGGGAAAGAGGGTCTTCATGGAGGCCAGGATGCTTCCCTCTGCAAAGGAGAATGGGAAATGTAGCTATTGGTTTTGGGTTTGGTTGGTTGGTTTTTGCTTCTTCTTGTTGTTTTCATTGATTTTTAAATTCAGATCGAGGGCCAAGGATATAGCTCGGTTGGTAGTGATTGCCCGGTATGTACAAAGCCCTGGATTCAGTCCCCAGTGCCACCATACATCAGCCATGGTGGTGCACACCTGTAATCCCAGCTGTAATCGAGAGGTAGAGATGGGGGATCCGGAGTCCAGGGTTGTTGTCAGCTACATGATGGGTTTGAGGCTAGTCTGAACTACATGGAACCCTGTAAAACAGACTCTAAGGAAGAGGGCAACCCCCCCCCGACACACACACACACACACACACACACACACACACACACACACAAAATTGTGTGGAGTCAGTATATCTCATCGATTCTCAGACGGGAGTTTTGTTCCCACATTTCCTATCTCCACAGTTTGGATGCCGCTGACAGTTGGTGAAACCAGTTGATGAAACTTGGTTGGTGGGCTGTTTTGCGATATGCCTGGTGTTGTCTGCAAGCTCGTACAACTTCCTTGGGGGACTGAGGGAGTCCATACTGAGTCATGAGGAGGAAGGCTAGTATCAGTGATGTCAAAGAAACTATCAGCAGTAACGCAGCCAACAGTAAAGCTCTGTCTGCGAGTGATGGCCATACAGTGCTCTTTTGGAGGGTGGGCGGTTGGGATGCCCAGTAGGGACGTGAACTGGAGACCCTCCTGCCTCAGCTTACTGAATGATTTACATGGGTTGATGTCCTATTCCATGATTTAGAAGGAAAGGGTTTTGTTTTTAGAATATCTTTTATTAGTTGACAGTTTCACGCCTGTAGGTGATGTATATGGACCCTCAACTCCCCTTCCACTCCGAGGCCCCCCTTCAGATCCTCTTCTCTTTTGCTGGTAACCCGCTGAGTCCAGTTAGTGCTCCCTGCTGGAATGCTGATTGGTCTTACTGTCTGGATCCAGTGCAGGGGAATAATCGCTGCAGGGAGTTAATGGGAGCAATAGCCACATCTCCGGCAGAGGCCAGCATTTCACAGCTTTCCTCCCATCCTCTGGCTCTTACGTCCTTTCTGCCTCCTCTTCCATAATGTTCTCTTCTCTGAGGCTGGGAGGGGGTGTTGATACAGATGTCCCATTTAGGGCTGAGCACTTAACAGTCATGTGTCCAATTATGAGTCTCTGTATTAAGTGCTGTTTACTGTGCCTCATGGTTTTTGGGTTTTGTTGTTGTTTTGCTTTTGGAGGGAGGTCTCATTTAGCCCACGGTGCCCTCTAACTGAATTCATTATGTAGCCAAAGCTAGGCCTGGACTTCTGATACTTCCATCTCTCAAGTGCTGGGATCACAGGAGTGTGCCATCATGTCTGCGTCGCTTTCTCCTTTTCCTTTTTCTCGTTCTTTTTTTCTTTGCTGAGATACAGGGTCTCACTCTGTAGCCCAGGCTAGGCCGGACCCACAGTGAGCCCCATGCCTCAGCTTCCTAAATGCTGGGATTATAAGAGTGAGCCACCACACTTGGCTCCCCCAGTGCTCTCGATGGCCCAAGGCCCAGCCCAGTTTGCAAAACCAGCAACATGCACAAAGTGCATTGGACAGGGATTGGGAAGAGCTGGGCACTGATCTGATTCTGGACCCTCTGGAAGAGCTGCAAACACCCTTAACCACTGAGCTATCTCTGCAGCCCATAAATGGTATCTTTTAATATGAAGAAGATGCTGGACCAGGCATGTCTCTCAGGGGATGGAGTACTTGCTTAGCTGGCACTACACCCTGGTTCCATCTCCAGCACTGTATAAACTGAATGTGTTGGTGCACACCTGTAACCTCAGCACTCAGGATTTGGAGGCCTGAGGATCAGAAGTTCAAAGTCATCCTTAGCTACACAACAGAGTTCAAGGACAGTTTAAGTTCAGCCTGAGCTAAGTGAGAATCCTCAGTGGGGCGTGGGGAGAGAAGATGCACATTTAATAAGAATGTCTTTATAGCTCTCCTTCTCTCCCACTCACTTTCTATTTTCATGACAAGCTGTTTTTGTATCCAGGCTAGCTCTGAACTTGCCATCCTCCTGCCTCTGTCTCCTGAGATCATGACTACAGTGTTTCCATGTTGGTTCAAACATAGTGGTATAGCTCACCACTGAGGGCATCTTGGAGTCACGGGGATATGCTGTGCAAGCATGGACAGGTAGAGAGAATCCTGTTACCGACTTTCCTCACTGTTGAGACAAACTATCTGGCAAAAGCCACCAGAGGAACAAACGAAGACAGAAGAGGAGAGGAACGACGGAGGGAGGGAGGGAGGGAGGGAGGGAGGGAGGGAGGGAGGGAGGGAGGAAGGAAGGAAGGAAGGAAGGAAGGAAGGAAGGAAGGGAGGAAGGGAGGAAGGAAGGGTGGGTTTCTGTTGGCTCGCGGTTTGAGATGACACAGTCCACCATGATGGAGAAGTCATGATGTCAGAAGCTTGAGATATCTGGTCACATTGTGTCCACCGGGAAGTCAGAGAAGGACAAATCCTGGTGCTCAGCTCACTTTCACCAAGGCTCCAGTCCATGGAGTAGTGCCACCCACAGCTAGGTTATATCTACCCATCTCAGTTAAACCAATCTAGAAAACTCCCTCTGTCTTACATAGGTGATTCTGGATGCTGTCGAGTTCACGAGTAATGTTAACCATCATATCAAGTGCTCACGATAATACTTTTGAACAACACACTGAAGAATTGGACCCCTGACCCTGCAGATATATGATGCTGGGAGCCAGAACCCTGCATGGGTGTAGGTGTTTTGTTCTGGGATCCAAAGTCACAGTGGACAGGGCAGAGGCTATCCAATGGGCCAAGATTAGTTTCCAAAACTCCCAAGGAACACAAGAGAAGTGTGTTTCCCTGGGAGCCCCAGGGTCTTGCATCCTCAGCTGATCTGTGACTCAAAACATCCATTAAGAGTATTTGCTGGGGGCTGGAGATGTGGTTCAGCGGTTAGGAGCACTGGCTGCTCTCCCAGAGAAATCTGGGTTCAATTCTCAGCACCCACATGGCAGCTCACATCTGTCTCTAACTCCAGTTCCAGGGTTAGAACATACCAACACACATAAAATAAAGTTAAATAGTTTATTTAAAAAAAAAAAAAAAAAAAAGAGCATTTGCTGATCTTGTAGTGGACTTGAGTTCAATTCCCAGCACCCACACAAATTAGCTCACAACCACATAACTCTAGCTCCAGGGGAGACGTTACCCTGCGTAGATAGACTTTCTTTTCCACTGCCAGTCCCAAATAATGACACGGAGACTTCTTATTAATTATGAAAGCTTGGCCTTTAGCTTAGGCTTGTCTCAACTAGCTCTTATAACTTAAATTAACCCATTTATGTTAATCCGTATTCTGTCATGTGGTGTTACCTCATCTCTCCATGCTGCTCATGCTGCTTCCTCTGAGTATGGCTAGCAACTGCCTTCCTCTTCCCAGAGTTCTCTCTCTGCCCGGAAGTCCCGCCTATACCTCCTGCCTAGCTACTGGCCATCCAGCTTTTTATTACACCAGTCACAGCAATACATTTTCACACAGTGTACAAATATCCCACAACAGCCCTCTTCTGGCCTCTGTGGGCACCTGCACTCACATGTCATACCCCCACACAGGCACACAAACAGACAGGTGGCGCACGCCTTTAATCCCAGCACTCGGGAGGCAGAGGCAGGCGGATCTCTGTGAGTTCGAGGCCAGCCTGGTCTCCAAAGCGAGTTCCAGGAAAGGCGCAAAGCTAAACAGAGAAACCCTATCTCGAAAAACCAAAATAAATAAATAAATAAATAAATAAATAAATAAATAAATAAATAAATAAAACTGTCACTGGGAAGCGACTTGGCTTGGTCTTTGGCTGGGGACTCTCCATGGCCAAATATCTTCCAGCTTCTTTCTAGTTTTTCTAGTTCTCAGCTGGGAGTCGCAGACAGGGCCTCACTTCTCCATGCAGACTTCACTAGCTCAGTTCCTGGCTGCACTGCCCCCAAGCCTTACAGGTTTGGCCAAGCTGCTGAGCCTCAGAGCTTGGGGTTTCTCAGCAGTGACGTGGGACAGTGATGCCCTCAGGTATGTGAAGACCTGCAAGGGAAGCTCATGCCTTCTGTCCCTCCTCCTGTGACCCAGAGAGGGGGTTACTGCTGTCTCCTCAGACTTCCCTGCCACTGCTCCCGGTCCCTGAGGGAGAGGTGCTCCCGGTCCCTGAGGGAGAGGTGCTCCCGGTCCCTGAGGGAGAGGTGCTCCCGGTCCCTCTCAGGGGCTGGCACTTGCAACTAGGGACATTTGCAAAAGGAGGTGTGAAGCTGAGAAGAGGCTTCTTTGGCCCCAGAGGGAAGGCACTGTGCCGGAAGTACAAGTGGCCAGCTCCACCCAGGACTAGTCTCTGGGTCTGCTCAAGAGGGCACAGCAGCCCTGTGAGCATGAGGAGTTCCGGCCCTGAGGATACAGCTCAGGTGGTAGAGTACCAATCCTATATGCTTGAGGCCTGGAGTTAATCCCCACTCTAAACCTGAGTGGTGGCAGTTGTCTGTGATCCCAGTGGGAGGTAGAGGCAGGAGCATCAGAAGTTCGAGATGACCATTGGCTGTATAAGAATTCAAGGAAAGCCTAGGCTACATGAGACCCTTTTTCCAAAAATAATGATCTCTTATATAGTTGGTATATGTATGAGTTATTAACAGGTTATAGTATAGTTTTGTGGGTTTGTTTGTTTATTTGTTTTGTCTTGTTTTTGTCAGGCTGGGGATGGACTCAGGGCCTTATGCATTCTAAGCTCACACTATTTAATTGAGCTATATCTTAGCCTGTTTCCTCATATACATGTGTCTTTGTAGTTAGTGTGTACTTCACACTCCCAGCATGCAAGTGGTCGGTGGCCCTTTGTGGCCCATGGGTACCACGGTGAGTGTTTTTGACTATTGACTTCTAAAACTTGCTGAAGGGATACCTTTCCCTGTCATTTAAATTTTTGTTCTTTTTGAGGTAGTATCTCATGTATCCCAGGATGGCCTCGAACTCTCTGAGGGTGACCTTGAATTTCTGATCCTCTTGCCTTCACCTCCAGAGTGCTGGGATGATAGCCAGGCATCACTGTGACTGGTTTTATGGAGTTGTGAGGATTGAATCCAAGGCTTTGTGCATGCTGGGCAAGTACCCTACCAACTGTGCTCCGTTACACTTACAAGTAAGTGTAAAACAGTAAGTCCCCTTTTTTGTGCACAAATAAGTTCCTTACACTTATTTGTGGTTTCTTTTTTATTACAATTTATTATTTATTGTGTGCGTGTGTACACAAGTGTCTATGTGTGCTGTGCTGGTGTACTCACGGCATGACATACAACGTGGCAGCCAGAGGTACGCTGCATGAGTCAGTTTTCTCCTTCTCATCCTGGACTGCAGGTCCAGGGATGGAACTCCGATGGTCCGGCTTGGCAGCAAGCACCTTCATCTTCTGAGCCATCTCGCCCGCCCTTGCTTTTGGGTTTCTGTGCCGTGCGACAGAAAACAATTGTAGCCAGCTCCTGAGGAGCCCCAGAGGTGATAACCGCTGAAGTAACTGGACAAGGCATCAGAGGCGCCTGGCAGCCAAGAGGAGCTTCTGGCCAAGTTCGCTCTACGTCACAGTCACATGTGCCTTCACCCCCAGGGACTTGACAGCTCCGAGAGGCTTCAGCATCTTTGTCGTAAGTGGTGACTCCAAGTTCAGAGAGCATGGCAGGTGCCGGCATGCCCAGCTGACGTGTTCTCTCCAGAACAGGGTACTTGGCACCCTGCTGCCCTCTGGTCCCCAGAGTCCCCAAGGCTGGGAGGCCTGTGGCTTGACTGGACTCTCTGCCCACTGCTTCCCCGACTCCCTCACAGCTGCTGGCCCGTGAGTACCTGACACCTCCATACAATGCTTACGCTTTCTTCCTCCCGTCAAATCCCAGCCCCTCCCCAGGCCACATGAACTCCTATTCATCCATTCAAATCATATTCTTAGAGGGCAGGCTTCAGAGTGAGGGTGATGTCCATGAAAAACCGGGAGCTCCTTGTGGAACTGTTAAATGGGTGATTCCTGGGACTCTGCAGGAATGGGGAGCTTATTTTTGTTCTTGAAGGACCCTGGGGTTGAGTCTCCGGGCAGACCCACATGCTGATCATAACAAGCTTTTTCCTGTACCAGGTGAAGAAAGGCACTCAGGGCATGAGGACAGACAGGGACTGTGGTTATCATAGAGCAGGGCCATGTCCCAGGTGTCAGCAGGGATCTGGTTGCACGACTAGACCCACATCCCTGTGGTGTCCACTTCCTGAGCCTCAAACTCTTTGTAAGATGGGAGAATGTGTCAAGAAGATCCTGTCCACTGGGCTGGTGAGATGGCCCAGTGGTTAGGGTGCCTGCCTCCAAGCCTGACAACCTGGGCTAGATCCCTGGACCCCACATGCTGGAGGGAGAGAATTGACTCTATGCAAGTTGTCTTCTGACAGTCACTCGAGGGCTGTGTCATGCACCCTCCTGCAAATAAATTAATTTTTTTTAAAAAATGTGTTTTGAGACAGGGTTTCTCTGTGTAGCCTTGGCTGTCCTGGAACTCACTTTGGAGACCAGGCTGGCCTTGCACTCACAGAGATCCGCCTGCCCCTGCCTCTCAAATGCTGGGATTAAAGGCGTGCACCACCACTGCCTGGTCAAATAAATTAATTTTTAAAAAGCAATAAAAAGTCAGTATTCCAGGTCATATGCAAATCACAGACATTTACGAAACAGAGCCGGGAAAAGTGGTTCATCTGCATGTCTCTTCTCTCTACAGCAGACTAATTGTGTCCCAGAAGACTGAAGAGTCAAAAGCTCAGAAACTCATCATTATCCTCCCAGCAGGAATCAAAAGGCTGCCTCTGTCCTCCTGAGAGAAGTTTTGTGGTCGCCTGACACACCCTTGAACAACAGGATCTACATTTCCTTTCCCCTTGAGCACAGAAAGTAAGACTCGCTCTTCCCAGGTTTAGGTTCTCAGGGCCAGGGTTCATTCAGCAAGCCATCTTAGTCTGCTGTTTGGAGGGTTCCAGCAGTCTTGGTGTTGGCTGGAGCACTGAGTGGCTGGGATGCCTGAAGGCAGGTGAGTGCCCCTCTCCGATGGAACGTTTGCTGTTGTTTCAGACCTGGGGCTGAGGGAGAAGCTTCCGGGTACCCTGGGGATCTGGCTGGGCCTAATCCAGCATTACTTCCATGAAAAGCCTTCAGGAGCCCATTTGGAAGGGAAGGGGAAAGAACCAATAGAGACGCAGGGTACTACCAACCAGGGGGAAATTAGCCCCACGTGGTCCCAGCCCTTGGCACGTGCTTGTCTTTGTGGATTCCCTTTCTCCGGTTATTAGCACGTGATGCCTGCTCACCTGGAGGTCTTCATTCATTGCTGCCACCGTCCACTGCTGTTATGCTATTAGCTTCACCGCCACCCACCCACACCCTGGAAACCTCCCGAGTCCTGCCGTCTCCACCCGCACCCCCCGCCCCAACGTTCACATAATAGTTTTTACTTCTGTCCTGGAACTCGCTCTGTAAACCAGGCTGGCCTGGAACTCACAGAGATCTGCCTGCCTCTGCCTCCCGAGTGCTGGGATTAGGCTGGCTAGTTTTTACGTCTTCGGTGACACTGGCCAGTGTCGGCTGGCTGCTCACCCCCTGGCCTTGCTAGAACGACAGGAGCCTCCGGAAGGGCTGCCTCATTGGCATTTCCTCGGGTGCTCTCCGCCTGAACACATGCACCTGTCACAGTCCCTACTGGGGAACTTAGTGGTCAGGATGTTCATTACAGGATTCTTTAGTATCAATATCTGGGAGAGTGAGAAGGATAGACAAAGGTGACCGCTTCTTCCAGTTTCTCCATGGGACCTCTGGGGCTAAAATGGCCTCTGCATTGTCACACATCCAAAGAAATGGGTGTGGTGATAGCCTCAGGAATGTTGACCCCCACCCCACCCCCCGGAGACACGTGACTTCCAGGAGCATCCAGTGCAGCAGAGGTGGTCCCTGGAGAGGCCGACAGGGAGGGACTGACACAGTGGTGCCTCACAGAGCAGCGACCTGCAGCTGGAGAGAGAGCAGGGCCAGCAAGGAAGGCAGGACTTGTGTATCTGCAGTCTCAGGCTGTGAAGGGCTGGGGTCGCCAAAGTCGCACTCAGTTACTTCCCATAAGCAGAATGTAGCCTGACTGAGGCCCCGGGGCATGGTCTGTGGGTCCAGCTCCAGGGGTTGTACCACTTCCTACCTGCCCGTGCCTACTGTTCACACTCAGCCAGACTCACCTTTCCAAAAGCAGATTATAAACAACATCAAAACCTTAAAGGGCCAGAAAGATGGTAAATGTGCTTGCTGCCTATCCTGAGGACCATAGTGAAAGACGGCACATTGCTAAGGGTGTTTGCTGCCTGTCCTGAAGACCTTAGTTCGATCCTCAGACCCACATAGTAGAAAAAGAAATGACTCCTGCAAGTTGTCCTCTGAACTTCACGCATGCCAAGGTACAATGCCGCGCACCCCAACCCCCCTCAACAGAGGTGTAGGGTAGGGACGGAGAGAGAGAATTGTAAACTAAAAAACAACCCTAAGGGAAGGAAGCGGGGGAGGCAGTGGGAAGAGACCCCAGTCTCCTGTGTTTCTGTTGCCCTGGACACTTCACCCCATTTCCTAAGCTCTTCTGTAGGTCACAGGAGCCCGGCTTGTCAAAGCACAGGGCTCTCACAAGCCTTGTGTCTCTGTAACTACTTTCTCTTCAGATGTTTGCTAGGCACATCTGGACTCCAACTAAGGACAAACTCTGGGCTCTGAGTAACACGCCCAGGTGTCTATTTTATTTTACGGAAAGGTCTCCTGCATTTCCGTAACTTGACTGTGTAGCAGAAAATGACCTTGAACTTGTGATCTTTCTGCCTCCACCAGTGCTGGGATAACTGGTCTGTTCTACCGCACCTGGGCTTAGAACCAAGGCTTTGTGTATGTTAGGAGAGCAGTGAACTGCATAAACGCCCAGTCACAGAATTAAAGACAAGAAAAAGCTACAGAGGAGAAAAAAAGCCATAGCATCAGTGTTCAGTGCAAGGAAATACAAAAGCAACCTTAAGGCGACCCAGAGTGCCAAGGTACTCCTGCCACTGACAACTGCCCCGTGGCTCTGGGGATCTGCCCTGGGCTCAGCGTCGGGGCTGAGAGGCGAGCAGGCCGCAGCAGCGAGGGTGGCCGCGTCCCCAGGGTCAGCGGCCAGGAGCTAGCTCCCGGAAAGGCACAGGACAGCTCAGCCAGGTGCGGCCAGCGCCGCCCTCCCGCCGCGCTAGCCGTGGGGGGCGGACCTGCAGTAACCACGCCCCAGGATGCCACGCCCACCCGAGGCCCATAAAAGGCGCCGCCCGCCGGCTGCTCGGGTTCGAGTGCTGCTTTAGGGTGGACTGCTGACGGCCAGCGACGCGGCGTCCAGCTCGGTGCCACGCCCCAGCCGGTGCTGCGGGAGCTCCAGCCATGCTGTTCTGGCACACGCAGCCCGAACACTACAACCAGCACAACTCTGGCAGCTACCTGCGGTAAGACCGGGCAGCACCTGCCTGCGATCCGGGTCAGGGCGCCGACGGATCAGTGCGGCCTCCAGGGTGGGGACCCTCCGGGAGACCCCCGGGGGGGGGCTGATCGGGGAGGCGGCGCGCTGATGTCCGCGGGGCGGTTCTCCGAGGTCTCCCTGTCGCTCGCAGCGTCCCCGGCCGGGTCCCGCAGCTTTCCCTCTCCCTTCTCCAGTTGGAGAAATAAACTTGCCACATCCATCAGGAGCTCGTGTGTCCCGGGAAGCCAGGCCCCCAGCTCTTTGCTCTTCGCGGCCGGTAGGCCCACAGGTGGGTGGCGGGAGCCGGTCTGCGCTGCACCCTTGCCGGCCGAGGCTCCAGGGGGCTGGCTGTCCTGCCCGGGTGAGCTTGGTGTGGCCCCCAAGGCCCCGGCTTCACTGAAATCTCTTCTGCGGGCATTTCTTGGCGTACTTCAAGCGAAGAGGGTCCCGCGGGTTTTGCAAAGTTCTCTGAACTCCCTGTTTTAGGAAGTAGACCCCCCTACCCCCACCCCTTTTCCTTCGGTGACTATGGGATTCTTTTTCCACTGTGGTGCAGCTGACTGGAGGGCTAATAGGCAGGCATTTCATTTTCTGAACTCGCCAGAACCAGCTTCAACCTGTCTTTATTTCCATCCTAGTCACAGTTTATTATATGTGCCTTACTTAACCCAAAGGGTGTTGGACGTGGGCTCAGGAAAACGTGAACTGGCAAGCAGAAGTCAATCCCAGCTACAGAACCTTAAGTGCTTCCTTGGACCCCCAAATCTCCCCGCTTGGATTTTCTGTTGTTTATTTGTACTTTCCAGCTTCTGATTCATTTATGTCCAGAAATCCTCTGGGAAGGCACCCCTTCTTAGCAAGCCAAGGACTGACCAGGTCTCACTGGTGTATCTTCAGTGGTTGTTTGTTTGTTTGTTGAACTCAGGTCACAGAAAGTGGCGATCAGCCTAGGGTCTAGACTGCAGATCCCGGTGTGGTGAGGGTTATGCAAAGCCCACTGTTAAAATGCTCCAGAGTAAAGACATGTTAACTGTATAACACCTCAGGGTTGCTTGTAGTTTCTTTGGAATTGAAGTGAGTGGCCATTAGGTATCTCATCCTATTTTAAAAAGGAATTTGAAGGTGACCTTGAGCTGAAGGAAGCGTATTTGAAAGCTAGATGCATAAGACATCATCCTAGTAGGGACGGTTTTGTGAGACTCGGAGAGGTGTGGTTTCTGCATCTGTGCCTGCGGTGGAAGTTTGTGAGCCAGCCCAGATACTTTTAGGCTTTGCATGGGAGAAGGAAGGGACATTGGGGCTGAGAGCCACTACAAAGCCACGCTGGCTCCTTTGAGGAAGCAGTGGGTGAAGACAACCCATACTCCCCTCCTGGAAGCTGTTTTATTATTATTATTATGATGATGATGATGATGATGATGTATTTTTTACTTTCAAATAGACCCAGTGAGGATATTTTCTTTGTTTTGCTTTCCTTTTTAAAAAATGTTTTAAATTTAATTTTATTTTCCACAGTGCTGGAATGAACCCTGGGACTTCCACTTCTTCCATTTTGACAACTTCCGGCCCTCCTTTTTATCATGATTATTTTTGTTCTGCTAGAAGTTCTGCAAGCCCTCTGACTTCACCGAATAGTGAATGGCCTTCCAGTCCCTCCCTCTCCTTTCCGTTTGATGTTCTGGTGACTTTTATTCCTTGGCAAATAAGGACACCAGGCCAGAGAAACAAGTTAGTGTTGAGTGACGGGTCTTAACAACCCCCCTCGTTTTTTAATTTAAAAGTAACAGTGCATGGATTATTAACTTAACATGGTCTGGGCAAACATGAAATTATGCAATTCTTAGGTGAGCAGGATGGCTCGCTCCTTCCCGAGCTCCTTGATAACTGCCCAGCCTGGAGAAGGGGAAGAAAGCTTTGCTTCTTGTGAAGGTACAGCTGGGCAGCAGACGGGAATAAGAGAAGAGCCCGTGTGGGGAAGGCTTCCAGGTGTGCCCAAAGGCAGGCTTTCTGAGAATCTGTTAGACGCTGTCGGGGTGTGTGCTGGGTTGTATTTTGTGGACACTCATTTATGATGGTGTACAGGGAACACATCGTACTGGCGATTATGCTGTGAAGTGGGGTCAGCTGATCTGATTCATGGCCCAGACCCGGGGAGGGAGGAGGCTCATCAAGATAGGGCGGGACACCTTTTGGTAGCTGTTTCTGTGGCAACATAGTTTAGAATCTTTAAGCCTTGCCTGCCTGCAGGTCATTCTGATCCTCAGGGATTTCAGTGTTCCATGCAAGGACATTATCTGAAGTCCTGGCAACTCAACAGACTGAGGTGGGACAGTTCATTGAGTCTGGGAGTTCAAGGCTAGCCTGGGCAACATACTGATACACTCCTGAAAAAGTCTAGAGACCAATTCCTCTGCCACAGGGTGATTGGAGGCTGATGTGTACATGTATGTGATGGTGTGTGTACATGTATGTGCATGTGTGTAGGGGCCATAGGGCTGCCTTCAGTATTGTTTTGTTTTTGTCTTTTGAGACAGGGTCTCACTATGTAGCTCTAGCTGTCCTGTAACTCTCTGTAGATCAGGTTGGCCTCGAACTCACAAAGATCTACCTGCCTCTCCCTCCCAAGTGATGCGATTAAAGGTGTGGGCCACTATGGCTGTCCAGTCTTTAGTAGTGATCCTCGGGTACCATTCATTCTGTTTTTTGAGGCTGGGTCACCTACTGGTCGGAAATTTGACAAGTAGGCTAAGCTGGCTGGCCAGTGAGCCTCGAGGGTCACCCTGTCCCATCTCCCCAGCACTGGGATCTCTGCTGTGTGCCACTACACTCAGCTTTTGTAGGCCGTGGGCTCTGGGATTGACTTCGGTCCTCCTGCTTGCAAATGTTTTAATGACTGAGCTGTCTCCCCAGCCCAGGACTGATGTTTTTGGTGTAGGGAACATGATGTAGAGGTGAAGGAAACAGCTCTCTGAGTATTCTAAGATTTGCCGCTTGGGTAAGAAAACTGAAATCAAGGTTTTCTATCTTCATGGTATTTTGGAGAGATCATTATGAGCTTTTAAACAGGAGCTCTGGGCTGGCAGCATGGCTCGGCAGGTAAAGGTGCTTGCTACCAAGCCTAATGACCTGAGTTCAATCCCAGGAGTCCACACGGTGGAGAGAGAGAGCCAGCTCCCAAAAGATCTTGGTGTTAGCACACACGCTTATATGCAGTTGTTCACATGTACGTGTGCCTGTGCACACTCACACATACAGATAACTAACTAAATAAATACATGTCGGAAATTCAAAAAACAAAACCCCAAGTGGGGTGGTGGCGGCGGTGGTGGCGCACGCCTTTAATCCCAGCACTCGGGAGGCAGAGCCAGGAGGATCTCTGTGAGTTCAAAGCTCAGCCTGGTCTGCAGAGCGAGTTCCAGGACAGCCAGGGCTACACGGAGAAACTTTGCCTTGAACCCCCTCCTCCTCAACAGAAAATCCCAAATAAACAAGCCAGTTGTCCTCTTTTTGGAAGAGATGGAGGTGTGTGTCCCTCTGGGTGAGAAGGCCACTGGCTCTTCAGTTAGGAAGTACTGCCGAGCGGAGGAGCTGATTGCGGAATAGAAATCGGGGCTGGTGAGGTGGCTCTTGGTAAAGGTGCTGAGTTTGACTCCCTGAGTTTGACATCCCTGAGACCCACATGATAGGAAAGACCTGAGTTTTGCAAGTTGTCTGTGACCTCCACACATGTCGTGATATGTGTATGACTCACCCCTCCTTACACTAAATAAATAAATAATATAAAAACGGGAACAAAAATTGTTCAGATGACTATTCTCAAAGATGCCTTGAGCAAGTGCTTACAGATAGGAAGCAGGTGCCCATGTTGGGGCTATAGTTCCGTGGTACAGCGTTGTTTAGTGTGCACACCACAGTTTGAGGTTCGGTCCCTGAGAAGTACATCCCTCCCCCAGAAAAAAAAGGAGAAAAAAAGAAAAGAAATAGCTTTCAAAGAAAAAAAGAAAGAAATAGCTGGTGGTTTCTGTTGCTTAGGTTTCGGGAAATAGAAGACAGTTTTACAATTTGCCTTCTCCAGGAGTTGGATGAATAGATCTCCTGAGGACCATTGGATGGGGCTAGGCTCATGAAATAGTGATTGCATCTGAGATTTGGGCCATGTGGTAAGGAGGTAGGTCAGCGTGTCACACTGGACTCTGAAGTCATCTTTGGTACCATGGCCTGCGTCCATCTCGCCCGACATTGCTCTGTGTCTGGGCTTCGCTTCTGATCTCACCACTTGCTGTGTTTTACAGGGATGTGCTGGCTCTGCCCATCTTCAAGCAGGAGGAACCACAGCTATCCCCTGAAAATGGGGCCCGCCTGCCGCCCCTACAGTACGTGCTGTGTGCCGCCACCTCTCCAGCTGTGAAGTTACATGAAGAGACCTTAACATACCTCAACCAAGGTAGAGGCCTCCATAGGGGTGCAACCTGGGTGGGTGGACAAGTGGGGTAGTTAGCAGACGGTGTCCAAGACCCTGTTGGCCTTCTTTAGCTGTGACAGGCACAGGTTTCGATCCTGTTGCTAAGCTGTGCTGTGTGGCTTCCCACACAGGACCACCAGGACTTCACTGGGTAAATGGAAATATTGCAAACTGAGCTGGGAGTAGTGATGTGAGCCTGGAGTCCTACTCCATGGGTAGAGGCAGCCTGAACAACAGAATGACACTCCTGGGAAGGAAGGAAGGAAGGAAGGTCAAGTGCGGGTCATCTTGTAATAATCCTTCCTTACACAGCCTCCAAAAGTCAGGGATTGCTATTACTGTGGGGTGCTTTTGTTACACTTTGGTACCTGGTCTGCTGTCCTTTATGGAGTAACAGCTGGCCTTTATCCTCCTCAGCTCAGGGTCTGGCTTCCACCCACTGGAGAGCAGCTGCCCCTGGCTACCTAGGCCACCGTGGCTCTATCACGCTGACCTGCTATTTCTTATTCTCAGAGCCTCAGTGATTTCTGGGTTTTGGTTTGGTTTGGTTTGGTTTGGTTTGAGACAGGGTTTCTCTGTGTAGTTTTGCTGCCTGTCCTGGAACTCACTGTGTAGCCCAGGCTGGCCTCGAACTCACAGAGATCCGCCTGGCTCTGCCTCCCGAGTGCTGGGATTAATGGTGTGCGCCACCAGCACCCAGCCCTCAGTGATTTCTTGTGGAAAATAAGAAAGTCTGATTTGGGGGGCTGTTTAAAAGGTGAAGGTAAGTGACCTGCCTGGCGTGATGGCAGTGTGCAACCCTTCCAGTTTTTGTTTCTTTGTTGTTTTTCCTAGTTGGAGTCTCGCTATGTAGTTCAGGTTAGTCTGGAACTCAAGATCCTCCTGCCTCAACCTCCTAAGAAGTGCTGAGACTGTGTCTTGTGGCTTGTGCTCTGTGTCTAGCTTTCAATACTCCTTTAAGATTTTTTCATTATGTTCATATATGTATGTATGTGTGTGATTACATTATGTATCTGTGTATGTGTGTGTGCTTACGTTTATGTATAGCTGTGTGTGCATGTGCGCATGCACACTCGAGGTCTGAGGAGTTTGTTCTCTTTAACCATGTGGAACTCAGGTCATGGACTTGGCAGCAGTCAGCCATCTCACCACCTCATGTTCCCATTTTTGAGAGTTTTGTTTGTCGGACACATGAACCAGTTACGTAGCTTACAGTTAGGAAGTACTGCCGAGCGGAGGAGTTGATCACAGAATAGAAATCGGGGATGGTGAGGTGGCTCTTGGTAAAGGTGCTGAGTTTGACTCCCCGAGGACCCACATGATAGGAAAGACCTGAGTTTTGCAAGTTGTCTGTGACCTCCACACATGTCGTGATATGTGTATGACTCACCCCCCTTACACTAAATAAATAAATAATATAAAAAATGGGAACAAAAATTGTTCAGATGATTATTCTCAAAGATGCTTTGAGCAAGTGCTTACAGATAGGAAGCAGGAGCCCATGCTGGGGCTATAGTTCCGTGGTACAGCGTTGTTTAGTGTGCACACCACAGTTCGAGGTTCGGTCCCTGAGAAGTACATCCCTTCCCCAGAAAAAAAAAAGAAAAGAAAGAAATACCTGTTGGTTTCTGTTGCTTAGGTTTCGGGAGATAGAAGACAGTTTTACACTTTCCCTTCTCCAGGCGATGGATGAACAGATCTCCAGAGGGCCATTAGATGAACGGATCTCCTGAGGGTCATTGGATGAATAGATGTCCTGAGGGCCATTGGATGAATAGATGTCCAGAGGGCCATTGGATGGGGCTAGGATCATGAAGTATAGTGGTTGCAGCTGAGATTTGGGCCTGGTGGAGAGTTTCTCTGGTGTCTGTCCTGAGGACGGGACTGTGGTTAGCACTGTCTCTTGAACTGCCTCAGAATGAACCTAGTTGCCATTGCCCAGTTCACTGGTTCCTCCCCTGCTGTGAGTCGGAATCTGGGAGGGGCAGTTGAGCCCTGGTAAAAAGCTGCCTCCATTCTGCAGAATTTGTCTCTTGGATTTGACCTTGCCCGGGTCCATAGCTCACGATGAATGGAAGTGCCTGGGCTACCCCTGCATGGAATCTGCCCCCGTCATTGCTGGTCTGCCCCCGAGGAAGGCAGGCTTCACCCCTGTAGGCCGGACGCTCTCCACGCCTTCTGTGGTGGCTGTTGGCCATTGATGGCAGGTGACAAGCCAGTTGGAAGCAGTCCCTTGTGTGTGTGCACAGTGGCTTCTGTCATTGTCCTTTCTTACTCGGTGAAGGTTAACTGCTGCCAACTTTCTCTTTGGGCAGTTTCTTTCCTCATCAGCCCCACTCCCACCCCCTCCCCGCCACCCCTTCTTGCTTAAGTTTGAGAGTGAAGGAATGAGGCCACTGAGCTGATGTGGGTCTTGTTTGGGGCCGTGTCCCATGTGAGCTGGTGGGTGAGCAGTGAACAGGGACATTGTGTGTTTGTCCCCTGCCCCCATTATAAGGCCTCTCTTCGGTCGTGTTCATCCTGCCCCACCCTGTCATTTAGCGAAAAGTAGAAAGTGTTTGATGGCATACTAGGTCTTATTAACAAGTTTACAAGAGAACATCCTCTTCCCCATCACAGATGTTAAAGGCCCCACCCCGTGGTTCCATCCGCCTGCTGGTGTTAGTTAACGGGGTGTAATTCCTTTGGATGCTAACAGATTCAGTTATTAATTCACAACAACGGAAGCTGAGCCCAGGGCCCCTGCACAGCAGGCCGGTGCCTCCTGCGCTGAGCCACACTCCCTCCATCCCTGCCTACTTTACGTTATGTGCTCTTTGATGTTTTGAGACAGAGTGTCTCTGTTTCCCAGGTTCGTGGAGCTTCCTGTGCATCCCAGATTGACCTCTGTCTAACTCCATTTGACTCAGTTTTGCCAATGTATTGTCTTGACTGACTAGTAATGTACTGGATGTTCATCACAGGAAGTGTAGACTGTTTACAGGATCCAGCTGTTTAGAAGGGCTGGGACACGGCTCACTTGCCAGAGGGCTTGCCTAGCATGTAGGAAGCCCTGGGTTCGATCCCCAGTACCTCCTAAACCAAGTGCGGTGGCACACACTCACAATCCCAGGTCTCTGAGAGGCAGGAGTTATCAGAAGTTCAAGGTCATCCTCAGCTACATAGAGGGAGGATAGCCAGGCATGCTTGAGACCCTGTCTTTACAAAGAAAGAAAGGAAAGGAGAAAGGAAGCTCTCAGAATTATAATTTTAAAAATGAGTTATATGGGTTTGGTGTGGTAATGTATGAATTTAATCCCAGCACTCAGGAAGCAGAGACAGGGGGATTTCTGTGAGTTTGAGGCCAGCCTGGTCTACATGGTGAGTTCCAGGCCAGCCAAAGTTTCATAGAAACCCTGTCTTTAAAAAAGTTACTGTTTACTTTCTATGCTTTCATCCTCTCTGTAGTAACTACTATGTGACAATATCCATACAGTATGTGTAATATATTCATTGTTGCTAATTTGCATGATTCTGCCAAATTAAAAAAGTATCCAGCTGAAACTCAAGAAAGTAACTGAAAAACAGAGCAAAAGGCAGAAAACTCAAAAATCAAATTTAAGTCTCCTCTAATATCGTGTGCAAAAGGCAGAAAACTCAAAAATCAAATTTAAGTCTCCTCTAATATCGTGTGTGTGTGTATGTGTGTGTGTGTGCGTGCGCGTGCGTGCGTGTGTGTGTGTGTGTGTGTGTGTGTGTGTGTGTGTGTGTGTTTATTTAATTCCATTTATTTAGTGTGGGGGAGCACTTCTTGCTACGGCACATTTGCAGAGGTCCGAGGACAACTTTGGGAAGTCGGTTTTCTCTACCCCCTGGGTCCTGGTCTTGGGAGTGGTCAGGCTTGGCAGCTAGTGCCCTTACCAGCTGAACTATCTTGCCAGCCTGGCCATTAATCTTCTATGTATTTTATACATGCGTCTTTTAAAACTGGAATAATATAGTGTTGTACCATAAACTCTGTTACTCTGGCCAGTTTTTTGTTTGTTTGTTTTGTTTTGTTTTTTAAAGATAGGGTTTCTCTGTGTAGTTTTGGTGTCCTGGATCTCGCTCTGTAGACCAGGCTGGCCTCAAACTCACAGAGATCCACCTGCCTCTCTCTGCCCCCGAGTGCTGGGATTAAAGAAAGGTGTGTGCCACCACCGTCTGGCTCTGGCCAGTTTTATATTGTGAACAGTCATTTTTGTTGTTGTTGGAAATTAAACGCTGAAGGACAATGAGATGACTGAACAGGTAAGGACACTGGCCACCAAGACTGGCAACCTGAGTTCAGTCCCCAGGACCCACATGGTGGAAGGAGAGAGCTGATTTTGGAAAGTTGTCCTCTGACCTCTACATATGTGCCATGGCATGGACATGTGCATACACACATACAAATAAATGTAATAATTTTTAAAAAATTAAACTGGGGATATAGTTCCGTGGTAGAGCACTTGTCCAGAAATTAAACGTTGGTAAACATCTTTGCATATACGGCTTGGTTATCCTTTAGTTATATACCTAACAAACAGAATTATGGCATTAAAATGTTACACATCTTGGCACAATGTCTCATTACCAGTTTTCACATGAGATTTTATTTTTTTAATAAAAATCTTGGTGTAGTGTCTTAGTCACTGTTCTGTTGCTGTGAAGAGACACCATGAACAAGACAGCTCTTAATTATAAAAGAAAGAATTTCACTGGAGGCTTGCTTACAGTAATTTTATTATGTCCGTGGTAAATTTCTCTTGAAGTGTTGGTCCCATCCACTCGGAGAGACACCATTTAGGAACCATTTAGGGTCATATGTTTTTCTCCGACAGCCATTTGGCTGTATTTTGTGATAATTACACTTGTGTATAGCATGTAAGATCTGAGGGTGCTGAGCATGCTAAGCATGCACTCTACCACAGGGCCAACACTCCCAGACCAATGATTAAACTTTATTATTACATCTGTCTATTTATTTGTTTGTTTGTGTGAGTGTCTGCAAACCATGCATACATGTGGAGCTTACACTCCCAGACCAATGATTAAACTTTATTATTACATCTATCTATTTATTTGTTTGTGTGTGTGTGTGTGTGAGTGTCTGCAAACCAGGCACACATGTGGAGATCAGCGGAGAACTTGTAGGAGTTCTGTCCTTCAACTACATGGGTCCTGGGGATCAGTGCGTGTCGGTCAGGCTTGGCCATCTTGCTTGCCCATTGCTTGCTTGCTTATTGATTGATTGATTGATTTGCATTTTAAGCATTATGTTAAGTATCATATGGTATGTGAGCAATAATTACTCAGAAAATTTGTGTATCTTTTCTTCCTTTTGCTCTTAATTAACAATTAGCAATACTATATGAGGTGTCTTTTCAGCATACCTCCCGTCCAAGTCCTTCACCAGGACTAACCTTGATTAGCTTGAGATCAGATAAGATTGGGTGCCTTCTGGGTTAATCTGTTTTACATCTGTAATCTCAGCTCCTGAGCATGTCATTCAAGACCTTTTTAGTCCATTGACAGGTTTTCTCTTCAATTATTTATATTGTGTTGGCCCTACGGTATTTATTGCTTTCTTTTTCTTGGTGGTACTGAGGATAGAAGGCAGGGCTTTGTGTGTGCTAGGTAAGTGCTTTATCTTTGAACTGTATCCCCAGTTCCTTACAGTTTTATCTGTGTGAAGCCCGTCCATGTCCATCTCTTGTAGAGATGATGTGTTTAAAGTTCTCTGAGGACGGAGAGCTCCATATGTCTATCAAAGTCTTCTGCACCGCTGGCCTCCGTTCCCTGGGCAGTATCCGAGGAGTGCCCTGACTGGCAGTAGGACTCCGGTAGTCATGTCCTACCACACAGGGTGTCCTGGTCACCAAACCTGGTGGCCAGTTTTCGAGGTGGGAAAATGGTTGGAAAACAAGTATATCTTTGGAGAAAAAGACTCGTAAGGGAGGGAAGAGCTGCAGAAGAGAAGGCCTGCAAGTTCGCTGTTGGGGTCAAAGGTCCTTGTGGACACAGCTTTCCTGACCGTGGAGCCTGAGGGGAGGGAGGAGGAGGTGCAGAGGCTGTGGAGCAGAAGAACCCCAGGCGCTTCTCGCTTGGAGATAAGAGGCTTCGGTCTGAGCGCTTGCTGAGGAGAGAGCCTTGGTATTTGCCACCCGGACTACTAACTCTTCCTGGTTTTCTTTATCACATTTATTTATTTATTTGTGTGCTTCTGAGATAAGACAAGATGAGGTGCACTAACTGTGTGTGCACGTGTGCACGCATATGGAGCACACCCAGAGGTCAGAGGACAGCCTGCCCGGGTTGGTTCTCTTGTGCCATGAGGGGTCCCAGGATTGAGTTCAGATCATCAGACTTGGTGGCACGCGCAGCCTCGACACAGCCTCCAACCTTCAATCTAGTGATGAATTGTCACGGAGCCTTGATGTCATTCACTCGGGAACTAAAGTCAATGGAGGTCGAAGGTTTTGAAGAGAGGAAGACCGAAGGATGGCAAGAATGAATGGAGGGGCCGGCATGGCTGTGTCTTCCAGCCAGTCAGGGACCCCTCTCCTTCCCCCCTCTCCTTCCCATGACTTACTGTCAACTGGGCAAAGAAAATCCCTTAGGTAGGTGCTCCTGGGAAGAGTGAGCTGGAGATCGCAGAGCTTAAAGTCGGGCACCAGGCTCCAACAAACCCATTTCTGCCGTTATTGTTTATAGAGAGGAAACGCGGGCTGGTTGGCTCAGCTGGCAAAGGTGTTTGCTGCTAAGCATGGCAGCCTGGCTTTGATCCCAGGACTCCTGAGAGTGAAGCCAGTGGTGGAAAGAGAGACCCCTGCCTGTTGTCCTCTGACTGCCATAGAGTACTCTGCGTGCGTGGGTGCGTGCGTGCGTGCGTGCGTGCGTGCGTGCGTGCGTGTGTGTGTGTGTGTGTGTGTGTGTGTGTGTGTGTGTGTAAAATTAGCAGTACAGTGTACCTTGTTGTGCTACTGTGCCTGACACTTGAGAATTAGAGAACTTTTTTTTTGAGACAGTCTTATATACCCCATGCTGGCCTCAAACTCATAGCTGAGGATGATCACACACGTCTGATCCTCCTGCCTCCACCTCCTAAGAGCTGGGATTACCTGAGCAGGCTTATGCAGGACTGGGGATCTAGCCACACCACAGCCTTGGGCAGAGCAAGTAAGCACCCTGTGGACCAAGCCATGTCCCCAGTACCTAAAACCATTTCTTTTTCATTTCTTTCCTTTCTTTTTTGGTTTATCGAGGCAGGGTTTCTCTGTGTAACAGTCCTGACTGTCCTGGAACTCACAGAGATCCACCTGCCTCTGACTCCCGAGTGCTGGGATTAAAGGCGTGCGCCACCCTCCCCACCCCCTAGCCCCCACCCTCTCCACCCCCTAGACCCCCACCCCTACCCCCGGCCTAACCCATTTCTAAATACCGCTATTGAGTGGCAGAGCCCGCTAGGTGAGCAGGAAGCCTGTTCACCAGAGAAGTACTTTCTAATCCATCTCCCCCATCTACGGCTGAGGATCAGGCTCAGAGCCTGAGTCTTGGTCCTGCTCTGATATTCTCTTCTAGGTTTACTCTAAAATAAATTGTTCTCATTTTTTTTTTTTCTTTCAGGTGATAGCCTGATAGGTATCTTTAAATTCCCTACTCTCCTCACCTACCTGGTCAGGCAGGTGATGGAGCTATAGTGGGTCATGAAGAACTTTCTGGAAAAGGAATAGTCATTTGTCAAGCCAGGTTTTATTTTGGGTAGTTTAGGCCTCCCAGGATCTGTGGGGAAAATCTCTCCAGGGAAAGAAGAAAGAAACACCCTCCCTTCAGGGAGGGAGTTTAGACGTTGGGTTAGGGCTGCATAGGACTACACAGGTCCTGCCTCCTGCTTGTGAAATGGAGTTCAGCTTGTCCCCAGCCCCTGGGAAGTCCTTTAATCCCCGGGCTCCTGGCTGTCCTCTCCAGGACAACCTCCCTTGCGACTGTTGCCTAGAGAATTAAGTGTCCCACAAATGTCTGGTTACATTTTTCCTTCTTCCAGGTCTCTCAGTGACTGGATTTAAAGAATGAAGTGGGATTAACCCCTCTGCCTGCTCTCCTCCATAGCTGAGTTTTCTTTTTCAGATTAATATTTAGCCCAAAGTTCGGGAATATAAACACAGAAGACAAAGTGTCCCTGAAGCACATTACTTAAAAACAAAACAAAATGCTTTCCCTCTCCTTTTTTTTAATTTTAGAAGGAGTAAACACTCTGTGACACGAGCGGCCGAGCAGAGAGACATGCCCGTTCTAGAAAATGTCCTGCAGTTTCTGTTTTCTAGATTTTTTTCTTGGACTCGCTAGCATGGGCATATGTGTATGTGTTTGTTTTCGTTTTTAAGACAGAGTTTTAGTATGTAGCCCTGGCTGGCCTGAAACTTACTATGTAGACCAGGCTGGCCTCAAACTCTTAGAAATCCATCTGCCTCAGGCTTCAGAGTGCTGAGATTAAAATCATGGGTCACCATGTCTGGATGACTGAATCACATATAAGTTTTTATGATATGAACCTTTTTTCTTTTTAACCCCCACCCCCAGACAGGATTTCTCTGTATAATTTTGGTTTCTCACCTGGATCTTGCTCTGTAGGCCAGGCTGGCCTCGAACTCACAGAGATCCGACTGGCTCTGCCTCGCAAGTGCTGTGACTAAAGTTGTGTGCCACCACCGCCCAGTTTTTTCTGTTTTTTTTTTTTTTTTTTTTTAAGACAAGGTTTCTCTGAATAAATAGTCCTGGTTGTCCTGGAACTTACTCTATAGACCAGACTGGCCTCAGAATCCTCCTGCCTCAGCCTCCTAAGTGCTGGGATTAAAGGCGTGTACCAGCACCGCCTGGCTTGAACTTTTTCCTTTCAAAGATAAACAAGGTAACTGCCCCACCAAACATTCCTATTCCTATCCTAAGGCTACTTGTTGCACTGGAGGTGTGGTTCGGGGAGCATCTGCCTTCTATGCCCAATTGGAAAAAATTTGATAATCAAATCTGTTCACTTACTATGTGTATAGTGTATTTAAATCTCTGTTTAACCAGTTTATTTACTTTCTAGGTTTTTTTTTTTTTGTTTTTGTTTTTTTTTTGGTTTTTCAAGACAGGGTTTCAGGGTTTCTCTGTGTGGTCCTAAGGGTGGAAACTGGGTCACCAGGGCTTGTTGGGAGGCCCCTCACCAGCCTCTGCTTTTGGAGACAGGGTCTCATGTGGTCCATTCTGGCCTTGAACCTGCTAGCGGCCGAACCTGTCGTTTACTCCGGGGCCCCCTGCCTCCATCTCCACGGACTGGGGGCACAAGAGAGCACCACCATGCCCAGCTCTCTTCATTGGTGTAGATCTGTCCAGTTAGCATCTTCAAACTCACTGTGGAGCCAGGGGTGATTTTGAACTCCTCCTCTTTCTGCCTCTCTCTCCGAAGTGCTGGGATTACACCAGGCACAGTTGTTATGGGGCTAGGGATCACAGCTGGTGCAGTATGTATGCTAAGCAGGCACCCAGTCCCTCCACATGCCTTCACCTTTAAACAATTCATTTATGTGTATGCGTAAGTGGGTGGGTGCACACCTGGGTACAGGTGCCCACAGGGGCTATAAGAGGGAGTCAGAGGCCCTGGAGATGGAGTTATGGGTGTTTATGAGCCACCTCATGTATAGAGATGATGGGAAGTGAACTCTGGCCTTCTGGAAGAGCAGCAAGTGCTCTTAACCACTGAGTTATCTCTCCAGCCCAGCCCCTCTGCATATCTTAGCATGGCAAAGACCTTTGAGTAACCTGAGGGCCACTTCTTCCAACCCTCATCTAACTGATGAAAAAACTGAGGCCTGCAGGGGATAACACTTTTCAACCTACATAGCGGGGTCCTAACCATCTCTGAGTACAGTCCTGGTTCCCCTCTGCGGCTCAAGGGTGGCAGTCACATGGATTCTAGAATGTGTGGTTTCTTCCTCTGTGTTTGAGTCTCAGGATAGAAGGCTAGGGATCTGTTTTCACTATGCAGGCTGGAATAGAGTAGAGAAACTCTGGGTACACACAGGGGTCTGTTCTCTCCCTTGAAGAGGACTCTGCCTTGCTGGCTGAAGACCACTCTGCCCCTCAGAGAACCTGGGGTGTTCTTGACCTTCCATTCTCCAGCTCGTTACTGAGGATTCTGTGGATCCAGAATAGGAGGGAGAGATCAGGTGTTCTAGGATTCCAGAGTGCAAAAATTAGAACTCCCCACCCCAAGCACAGGACATTTATTATCCTTCCTTGCTCTCAAAATGTCTATGTACTAGCATCCCTACAGAAATGCAGAGTCCTCTGGGTGTCTGCCACCAGGACAACTGATCAGAACCTGCAAATTGCTGGTGATTATAATAAATGTATTCAGATTATAGATGCATGAGCTAGCCTTGGTACCTCAGCCATCCATTTCATAGGTGGGTAAACTGAGGCTTAGAGAGGTTGTATGAGTTGCCTCAGAACATGCAGTGGTACCCTTCCTCCAGATCTCTTTCCCCTTTTCTAGGGTCTCTTGTAGTCCGGGCTAAGGACTGGCCTTGAACTATTGACCCTCCCAAGTGCTGGAATTACAGGTATACAGGCCACATTCACTTTTATGAGCTTCTGGGGATTATAGGCATGTGCCACCACACCTGGCTTTTTTTTTTTTTAAAGATTTATTTTTATTTTACACATAAGTGTTCTTCCCATGTCTTAGTCACTTTTCTATTGCTGTGAAGAGACACTATGACCAAGACAACTCTTATAAAAGAAAGCATTTCATTGGAGGCTTACTTATAGTTTTAGAGGGTTAGACCATTATTATCATGGCAAGAAGCAGGCAGGCATGATGCTGTAGCCGTAGCTGAGAGCTTTACAACCTGATCCACGGAAGGGGGGCAGGGAGCGAGCCTGGAGAGGGCTTTTGAAACTTCAAAGCCCACCTCTAGTGACACACCTCCTCTGAAATCCTTCCCCAAAAGTTCTACTAACTGGGGACCTCATTCAAACATGAGCCTGCGGGGGCCGTTCTCATTCAGACCACCATACCCTAAATGTTTGTATGTGCACCACGTGTGTGCCTGGTGCTGGTGGAGGGCAGAAGAGGACATCGAATCCATTGGAACTAGAGTTAGAAATGGCTGTGAACTGCCTCGTAGGTAAAACCAAATGCAGTTCTGTAAGAATAGCAAGTGCTCTTAAGCATTGAGCCATTTTTCTAGCCCTTGGCCTGTCTTTTAAGAGCATTCTTAGAAAGCAGCTTTATTGGGATGTAATTTCTACAACATGCAAACCACCCATTTAAAGTGTACAATTCAGCCGGGTGTGGTGGCAAATCTCAGCTTGTCACTGAGTCCCAGCATGTCACTTTTCCATACGGCAGAGGTAGCAGGATTTCCAGTCCAAGGCCAGCCTGGACTATACAGCAAGATTTACCTAAAAAAAGGCAGTTTAATGCTTTTTAGTGTATTCAGCTAAATACACCAACATCCTTTTGATTAATCAGAATGTTTTTGTCCTTGGCATCCATGAGCAGTAGTCTTCACCACCACAACCCTTCTAGAGCACAAATAGCTTACTGAATACATCAGTAAATGGGCATCAAGTCCAGTAATCCACATCGTAGTGTTATTAAACGATGGTAAAGCACAGCCACAGAAGCATGAGGACTTGGTTCAATCCCTCAGAACCCGCGCGGGGAGCGGGGTGCGGGGGCTGGATGTGATGGTGCACCCTTAACTCCAACACTGGAAGCAGAGGTGAGACGGTCCCTAGGGCTTGCAAGCAAATGAGCTCCAGGTTCTGTGAGAGACCCTGACCAAAAAGAAAGAAAAAGGAAGATTGGTGGAAGAAACCCTGGACATTGAGTGCTGGCCTCCCCATGGACACACATGGACACGGACATTTAATTTGCATATTAATGGTGTCCTGGATTGTTGGCCATCTGAGATGACTTCTTTACAGCTCAGCCATGATGACCACACATCAAAATCTTTACTCCTTAAAATCACAGAACCATTTTCTAATGTGCAAGCAATGTGTCCATATTTTATTTAATTGTTCTTTAATTGGCAGACAGTTGTTATAGCTCTGTGTGTGTGTGTGTGTGTGTGTGTGTGTGTGTGTGTGTGTGTGTGTTTCTGGGGTCTTGTTCATAGTGAAACACTGTTCTGGCTCTGAGCTAAGTTCACCAGCCCTTGTGTTCGTGAACACGTGTGTATGTGTGTGTATGTATGCTTGTGTTTGTGTGTTTGTGAACATGTGTGTATGTGTGTGTATGTATGCTTGGGGGGGGGGCGGGCAGAGGACAGCCTTAGGAGTCATTGTTCCTTGAGTGTTAAATACCTTAATAATATTTTAAAAACCACATTTATTTATTTACTTACATTAACTTATTTATTGTGTGTGTACATGCCATGGTGTTTGTTTATGTGGCGGTCAGAGGACCCTAGGCAAGAACTGAGTCTCCCCCTCTATCTTGTGGATTGCGGAGATCCCCACCTCTGCCTCCTGAGTGCTGGGATTAAAGGTGTGTGACATCACAGCTCAGTTTAATCTTTAAAGTAGTATGACTGTGGTGTTGTGTGTATAGAAGGCATAATGATCATGTGAGGGGATTAACATTCCCATCTCTGAATATCAATCACTGGTGTGTGTGTGTGGCCTTTGAACTCCCTCTTATTCATTTGTTATTTCTTGAGATAGGATCTCCCTGTGTAGCTCAGGCTGGCCTCAACCCTTTGTGGATCCTCAGCTTCCCAATTGTTGGATTATGAGACTCCAATAAGGCGCTCTGAACTGTAGTTACCTCGTCATACTGTAGAACACTCTAACGTGTTTTAGCGCCCAGTGCCCAACTCTCCAGCCTCCCTCCTCCCTCTGGAAGATTTTTTTGTGGGAAATCATAGTGCTAGGGACGGAACACAGCTCTGAACTTTTTGTTTGTTTTTGTTTTACGAGGCAGGGTGAGTGGCCCTGGCTGTCCTAGAACTTACTCTGTAGACCAGGCTGGCCTTGAACTCACACAGATCCATCTGTCTCTGCCTTCTGAGTGCTGGGATTAAAGGCGTGCACCACCACCGCCCGACAGGCTTTGAAAACATTAAGTGCATCCTCTACCACTGGTCTCCCAGCCTCCTGAGGTTTTCTGTGTGTGTTTGTGTGTTGCGTATATGTGCACGCGGAAGCCAGAGGATAACTGTGGATGCCCTTCCTCCAAATATCTTCCACTCGCTTTTCGACTTGGGGTCTGTTTCGACTTAGGGTCTAGTACTGACCCCGGAACCACACAGTCAGCTAGCCTGGCTAGCCAGCAAGCATCAAAAATTCTGTCTTATTTTGTGATTTTAGTCTCTTTCTATATCCCTGGCACCTGGAACTCTCACATAGATCTGTCTGCGTCAGGCTCCTTACTGCTGAGTTTAAAGGTGTGCATTAACCAGATCCAGCCTGCATGGCTTTTTTTTTTTTTTTTTTTTTTTTTAACCAAAACAAAACATTGGTTCCAGGAGTCAAACTCAGGCCCTTGTACTTGCATAGCAAGTACTTTATTCACTGAGCCACCTCCTGAGCCCCTCAGTTTTGCACAATGACATTTATTTAGAGTTTGCACATCTGGACCGAGAGTTGTGGAAGCGACCGGCGCCTCGGCAGGGCTAGTGAATTAAGTGAATTAAGACAGTCGGTATGTGTCGGGTTCCTGTTCAGTGAGTGGAGTTATACATCCCCCTGTGCAGCTGATAAATACCTGAGCTAACAAGTACTCCGGCTACGCTGGCAGCGTGACCCCTTTCTGCTTGTTGTGGAGTAAATAGTTACTGCTGTAGTTGTCTGATAATGCTTTCCTATTTATTTCCTTCTTCCTACACTTGTATTAGAAATGCTTCTGTAAGGAGTTCTCTCAGGCTGGAGAGATAAGATAGCTCAGCCGGTAAGAAGCTTGTCAAGCAAGCAAGGGAACCCAAGTTCAATCCCCAACACCCCAGGGAGAAAAAAAAGTCCAGGTGTGGTAGTGCAGACTTTCAGTCCCTGTGTTTGGGCGATAAAGACAAGGGAATCCTTAGAGCTCACTGGCCCGCCGGCCCCCCAAATCGGTGAGCTCCAGGTTTAATGAGAGAGCCTGTCTCAAAAAAATACCATGGAGGACGATAAAGGACAGCACCTGGCCTCCACACACAAAAGGAAAAACTAAAAACCTAAAAAAGAATTTCCTGTGTTGGTAAGAAGGCTCAGCAGGTAAAAGTGCTTGCCTCCAAGCTGATGACCTGAGTTCGGTTCCTGGGATCCATCCACACGGTGAAAGCAAAGAGCTCACTCCCCGTGGTTGTCCCCGACGCCGTGTATACATTCTTTTGCCCCATAAATACATGTATTTAATAAAGAATCTTAAAAGAGAATTTGCTTTGCTGTTCTTTTCTTTTCCTGTTCTTCCTGCCCTGGTCTAACCTCCTGGCACGCTGACAGGTTAACATATGAGTACTTTGGTGCATAGTTCAGTGCTCAGGCTGTCCTGCCGATGCTGTAGGGACTCCCTCTGCCTGGCTCTGTCTCTTGTGCCTTGAGCAGTTCCTCACTTTTTGCACTGTAAGGTGCTTCATGTTCTTCCGGTGTTTGCCCTGCCCCAGCCCCGGCAGCAGCCCCTTCTCTGAGAAGTGTCCAGGTCACGGTTCTCTTGGGAGGGTGGACATACCCACACATATCTATCTTACATATTCTGACTGGGGGCCTACTGTGTGTCAGGCACGGTCCCTCATCCACGACACTCAGCAGGAAGGAGGTTAAAGCCTTCCAAGGACACAGAGGTCATGGACCTTCTGGGTCAGGACTTGGGTCCTTGGACAGAAAGGCCTTTGTCCTGCAGTGTGCTGGCTCCTTGACTGAGTGCCCTCGACCACAGTCTCGGGTGCTTGCATAGTACCATACGCATTGGGGCGACAAGACAGATTACCCACGCTGGGCTGCATGGCCACCTCACTGTGCTTTTCCTCCTCTGTCATTCTTACAGGACTCTTGGCACAGTGCCCTCCTTTCTCTGGGGTGATAATGGCCTCTTATATATTTTACGTGGCATTCATTACCCGAACCGGCAACTGTTGGAAAGTAAACAACCTGTAAATCTTGGCTGGCCCTGGCAATTGCCTTCTGTTCTTGGGAACATGGTGATCTGGGCAGAAGGCCCTGCTCTGGGTTCTGCCCACTGGGTAGAACTACTCTGGTTTGTATGCTGTTCTTGCAAAGGCACCTGGTGGGTTCTGCCCATTGGAGGCCAGCTGGGATAGGCTGCCCTGCGCAGCACCGTGGATGCAGGAGCTGGGTTCTGGGGGACAGTTGGCTGCCTGATGGAGTCCGAGTCCTGAGGATGGGTCCCTGCTGGGTCACTTGGGTTAGAGGGTGGTGCTGCTGCAGGAGAGTTATTTGTGCAGTTTCGAGTGGCTAGCACAGGGGTGGGGCAGGGAGGGAAAAGCGCTTCCCTTGCTGTTGTGGTCATGGGGAGTGCTCATCAGAAGTGCTGCAGACAATATTTTTGCAGGTATCAAAGAAAGAGACACAGGGAGGCTGAAAACTTGCCTTTGGAAGCTGGGGAAATGGCCGAATGGCTAGAACACTGGGCCAGCATGAGGACCAGAGTTCAGATCCCCATTGCACACGTAAAATGATGGGTGTGACCGCACCTGTACCAGTAACCCCAGTGCTATAAGGGGTGGAGACAGGAGGATAGCCGGGGTTTTCTGGCTGCTAGCCCAGCTCCAGATGAGACACTGTGTCAAGGGAATAGGACAGAGTGATAGAGCAGGACAACCAATGTCCTTTGTGGCCTCTGTGTGGTGCTCAGGAACCTGTACACATAATGCATGTGCAGCACATACACACTTAACTCTCTTGCACACACACACACAAAACTTCACAACTTGCCTGTGAGACTAGGGGTATATCTCAGTGGTAGATTGCTTGCCTAACACAGATGAGGACTCTGTTTGGTTCTATCACAGAAAAAAAAAAAAAAAAAAAAAAAATCAAAACCCAAACCAGAGATTCCTTGGTCACCCAGACCAAACCTGGGAGGGTCTGGACTCAACTCCAGGGCATCTGCCCTGATCCTGTCTCCCTTTTCCCTTCGTGCTCCGGTCTAGGCTGCAGGCTGCTGCATCTTTGCCACTGACCCACAATACCCCACGGTCACAGGTGTGCTGGCATCCCCTGGAGCTCCTGTCGCCCTGCACCATGGGCCCTTCACTTTTCTAGACAGGATCCCAGGCTGACTTAGTGCAATGGAGTCTAAAGTGAACCCCGGTCCCCTTGCCTCTCTTGACTTCTGGGATTACGGGTGTGCACCTTTACACCCCATTAGTTCACTGCTGAGTAGCAAACCCAGGGCCTCGCGCACACTGGATGAGTGTGAGTGAGTGCTTGACCGACTGAGCTGCATCTCCTGCTCTGGCACGGTGGAGTCTCGCTGCCTGGGCCACAGCCTCCTCCGTCTGCTTGATGTGCCTCCTTGCACATGTTCTGTGCCTCTTATGGTTCCCCTTCCTCAAATGCCCACCTGTCTGATGAGCCTTGGGCACCAACTAGACTCTGAAAGAAGAAATAGCAACCACTGTTGCCCAGAGAATCGACTGTGGCCTGGAACAGCTCGAGGCAACTTGCCAGTCTTCTTGGTTTGTGTTTCTTCAGATTCTTCATAATATGCTCCCATCTTGTATGTTCTTAACGGTTTTCTTAAGGCATTTGAATGGAATTTTATTGTTTTATTTTTGGTGTGTGTATATTTGTATGTGTCGGGGTGTATGTATACACTGGTGACAGATGTTGGTTAGAAGACAGCTTGTGTGAGTCTGTCTGTATTTATCTGCCTCTGCATCTATAATAGGTAGATAAGTGTGTATGTTTGCATATGTGTATATGGTATGCATGTGTATGCATGTTTGGATGTGTGGGAGTACATGTGAACATATATGCCTGCTGTGGAGGTCCAAGGCTGCTGACGTCAAGTGTCTTGCTTGAATCATTTCAGAGTTCATTGCACACAACATAACCTTTATTCTCATTTACCGTATGTTTCTTGAAAACAAAGATTTTTTTTTTTTTTTACTTACTATGTGTGTGTATACATGTGCAGGTTGGCCAACAATCCATGGAGGTTGGTTCTGTCTTTCTACCATGCGGGTCCCAAACTTGAGCTCAGGTGTTCAGGGTTAGTGGCAGGCATCTTTACCAGCTGACCCATCCTGATGCCTGCAAGGACATCATTTTATATTCCCGAACTGAGCAAGGTTAGCAATAGCAGCACCTGGACAGTGTTGATAAGGCCCTGGCATGGTGGTGCCCACCTTTAATTAAGTACAGCACTCAGGAGGCGGAGACAGTGGATCTTTGTGAGCTAGAGGCCAGCCAGGGCTGCATAGTGTGACCCTGCCCTGCCGATGCCCGCTTTTTTTTTTTTAATGTGCTGGAAATCAAACCCAGGGTCTTGAGCATGGTAGGTGAGTGCTCCTTCACAGGACCAAACTCTGGGTCTTGAGCATGCTAGGTGAGTGCTCCTTCACAGGACCAAACTCCAGCCCTGGACAGCATCGTTTGTAACAGGTTTCTGGCCTGACTGAAGCTCCCTCGAGGATGAGGATGCATTCAGTCTCTCCCATCAGCTGGTTAGCCGGCACCTGCCTGCCTTGGTTCTGAAGGATGCAGGCCAGGTGACTGTATACTGTTACTCCATTTAAGTTCACCTCCTCTGTGCCCAGATGATGCCAGCTTGGACCCTAAGTGAGTGTGTGTGCCTTGTTCTCTGCTTGTGTATTACAGTTTCCCGGGAACACAGTGGTGTGTGTCCAGGGTTTAGCTGTCAGTAATGCTGCTTGATGCAGTCTTGTGCTAGTTTTTTTCCTTTGTGGTTTTTTTTGCTTGTGTGTATGTGTGTGTCTATGTGTTTGCATGTGTGTGTGTATATGGGCATGTGTTTGCACACGTGTGTGTATTGTGTTTGTGTGTGTGTGCATGTGTGTGTGTGTGTGTATTTATAGTTGTTGAGCGCAGACTGACGTCAGTACTTTCTTTCACCATGCTCCACCTTGCATATTGAAGTAGGGTCTCTTGCTGAACCCTGAGTTTGAGGCTTGGTTTTTACACTAACCAGCTTGCTCCAGGGTCTCCACCTCTCACATGCTGAGATATGGACGGGCTTCTGTGCTCACCTGGCTTTTATTTTTTTATTTTTATTTAATTTAATTTATTTATTTATTTTGGTTTTATTTATTTCCTTTTTTTTTTTGAGACAGTGTTTCTCTGTGTAGTTTTGGTGCTGTCCTGGAACTCGCTCTGTAGACCAGGCTGGCCTTGAACTCACAGAGATCCCCCTGCCTCTGCCTCCTGAGTGCTGGGATTGAAGGCATGCACCACCACCGCCCGGCCTCACCTGGCTTTTATATGAGCAAGCCCTTTACCTGCTGATCTAGCTCACTAGCCCTGTGCAAATGTTTTTAAGCACCAACCAGTGTGCGCCCTGTAAACTAGTGTCCTGGTGGTGGGGTATCTGAGGCCATTAGTTACATGTCTTGTTGCTGTGACAAAATGCCCCGTAAAAGCAGCTCACAGAAAGGAAGGGTTGTTTGGGCTCGCAGTCCATCCTGGCAGGGAAGACATGGTGGGTGGTGGGAGTGTGAAGCAGCTGAGCATGCTGCCAGGAGACAGGACAGATGATGCGGGGCTCAGCTCACCCTGTCCCTTGTATTGACCCCTGCCCATGGGGCTCAGCTCACCCTGTCCCTTGTATTGACCCCTGCCCATGGAATGGTACTGTCCACATTAGGATAGGTTTTCCCGCCTCAGTTAGCCTAACCTAGAAAGTTCCTCACAGATGTGCCCAAAGATTTGTCTCTTGGGTGATTCTAGATCCTGTCAAGTTAACAATCAGTCTTCACCATCACATGAGGGTTGTCAAAATGTCAGCTAGACTGTATGACCAATCTTCCTCCAGCATGGTAGAAGATCCAGATAATGACCTGTTCCTCCTGTCTGTGTCTTGTGGGACATTAGCAGTCCGCTGTGTTTGATAACCCGATGGAACCAGACTCTGTTATTTTTACTTCGCATCTTTTAATCATTCACGGGGTAAGGAAGATTCCATGCTTGTCTTGGTTCCCCAGCTCCAGCTCTTATTTGCATTAGGGGGTTATGGTGGAATTGACTATGAACAAGAAACTTGGAAAACAGTGGGACCGTTGCCCCCGGCCCTGTGACTTCACCATGATGCAGGGGACTGCAGGGGACTGACTGCAGGCAATGGCGAAGAAGTGCAGAAGAGGAAGAAAGTCCACAGGAAGGATGTGGGAGTCTATGGAAATCCACATTGCGGGCGGGCCAGCAGGGTGTCTCAGCAGAGACAGGCTCTTGTCATCGTGCCTGATGACCTGAGTTCAATCCCAGAGCCTACCCCTGCAGGTTACCCTCTGACCGCCACCAGGACGCCTGTAAATCTTTTTGTTGAAACTCAGCTGTGCCTTTCCTGGCCTGCACATCCCTCCCAAGCCTCTTTCTTAGTCTAACGGCAGGGGCCTAGCCTCTATGACTGGCTGGTCCTGATCATAGTTGGTACCTGAGGAACTTTGATGCTGCCAGGGACGTGATAGCAGTGGTTCTCAACCCTCCTAATGCTGTGACAGTTCCTCATGCTGTGGTGACCCCAACCATAAAATTACTTTTCATAACTGCCATTTTGCTACTGCTGTGACTTGTAATGTAATTATCTGTGTCTTCTGATGTTCTTAGGCGCCCCCTGTGACAGGGTCATTTGACCCGCAAGGGGCTGCGACCCGCAGGTGGAGAAGAATTGCTGACTTAAGGAAAGAAGAAAATAAGATTTCTGTCTGTCTGTCTGTCTGTCTGTCTGTCTGTCTCTCTCTCTCTCTCTGTGTGTGTGTGTGTTTCACTACCTCTTCCGCCCCCTGTCCTCATGGGTCAAGTGAGGAAGGGTAAGGGGCTAGCAGGCAAAGCCAACAGAATCTGGAAATTTCCTTGCCCATTCTGGTGGCCCAGGCCCCTTTGCGCATGTTCCAAGCCATCCCTCTGAGGTAGAGGTGAAGTCGAACTGAACTTAAACGACTCCAGGGAGTCCCCACCCCTCTGAGAGCGACAGTACTGTTCAGAGCTCTAAGACTGAAGAAGGAAGGGGGGGGGCTCAGCCCCCACTGTCTGTGGGTGTGAGCCCTGCCTCGGTTCCTGCCCCTCCCAGGTCACCTTGGCTCCCTGGGTTGGGCTGGGAGCCACCTGCCAAGGGCTAGTTTACATCACAAAGTGACCTGGGGCTCTTTCCCTGCTCTCCTTGGCCGGCCTTTAACAACTGTGAGGAGAAGACTGGGCTGGGTCTTCCCAGGGAATTTCCTTGAAGCTGTTTGCTGGTGTCACCTGCCTGTCTGTTTTTTCTTTTCTTTCTACTTCCTCCTGCCAGGCTAGGACCCTCAGACCTCCCAGCACCAGATTCCCTGATGGGCACACTGTCACCTGACCAACACTCTGCACCAGTTAAATGTCAGTATTACCCCCATTTCAGAATGCAGAGACCAGGATGGGGCGGTAGCCTCCTAAGAGATCCCACAAGAACAATTGTTTTCCCATTATTATTATTATTTTTATGGTTTATGATTGTGGGTGGTGTTTTTTTTGTTTGTTGGTTGGTTGAGTTTTTTGTTTTGTTTTGTCTTTTTGAGACAGGTTTTTCCTGTGTAGCCCTGGCTGTCCTGGAGCTCACTCTGTAGACCAGGCTGGCCTCAAGCTCAGAGATTCACCTGCCTCTGCCTCCCAGAGTGCTGGGACTAAAGGTGTGCGCCACCACCACCTGGCGATTATGATTTCTTCTGTGAAGATGTAATATGTACTTTAAAATACATATTGATTCGAGTTTAAAGTGATAGGTGGCTGAGGGTGTAATTTGGTTGGTTGAGTGTTCACCTAACATGAACAAAGCCTGGCATTTGACCCCAGTGTCCCATAACCCCATAAATTGAGGATAATGGTATGTCTATAATCTGTAATGTCAATACTCTGGAGGCGGAGGCAGGAAGATCAGAAGTTCAAGGTCATTCTCAGTTATCTGGGAACCCTATGTCAGAAAGAAGCAAAACAACATAAGAACTCCTGTTTCATAACTTTGAAATTAAAATTTCCATTTCCTGTAAGGACTTTTTTTTCTCCTCCATTCTTAAATAATTGCTTACATGTTAGAAAAGATCTTAACTTGGCAGAAGGATGTTGTAAGATGCTTGGGGTAGCCTTAAGCACATGCCTTCTAGACAGGATCAAACACAACTGCCTGGCCCTGTCACACACTAGGTGTTTGAGCTTCTCCTGGGAACCTCTGGGCCTGTACTTCTATCCAGTGGGACTCCTGATCCAGAGTGCTGCCATTGGCTAGTTGAGAGGCCTTGGCAAATCAAGATCCCCATCGTCTCTGCCGCCAGCATGCCCCCATGAGTGAGTGAAGCTGGTGCTTATCGCTGTCCAGCGGAAACCCTCATCCCTGCTGCACTTTCGCTTGGAGTTTCGGTCATATGCATTCCTTCCCTTGACCATGGACACCCTGCCTCTTCTTCAGAGTCCTCTCCCGTGCTACCTCCATGCTCCAGCCTCGCTTCTCGTACCATCCATAATCAGGATGAGTGGACCTGGCCATCCCATCTCCTTGTCCCTGAAGGAATTATTCAAATGCTGCTTCATCCTGTCCCTTTCCCTGCGCTGTTTGATGTATCTGGAAAATGAAAAACCTTTCAGGGCAGGAGTGTGTTAAACCCTTTGCAAAGCCCCGTAGCTGTAACAGAAGAGCATTGTGAAGAATTTGACATGGGGGCTGGGGAAGTAGCTCAGTGGGTAAGATGTTTGCTGTGCATGGGGATTTGCGTGAGACCCCTAGAACCCACATGAAAAGCTGGACATCATGGGGCTGGAAAGATGACTGGGGTTATGAGCACCTGGTGCTCCTTCTGAGGACCCAGCACCCACACCAGGAAGCTCCCAACTGCCTGTAACTCCAGTTCCAGCGAATCTAACACCCTCTATTGACCTCTACAGGTATGCACACATAAACAAAGAAGAATTTAAAATTAAATCTTAAAAAAGAAAGAAAAAAGAGCTTGTGCTGGTATTTCCAGTATTGAGAAGGTGAAGACAGGTGGGCCCCAGGGGATTGCTGGCTTACCAGCCTAGCTAGATTGGTGAACCCCAAGTTCAGTGAAATACTCTCATCTCAAAAGATATGGTAAAGAACCAGGCATCGTGGCTCATTCATTTAATCCCAGAATTTGAGAAGCAGAGGCAGGCAGATCCCTGTGAGTTCAAGCTCAGCCTGCTCTATATAGAAGTCTCAAGCCAGTCAGAGCTACATAGAGACACCCTGTCTCAAACAAAACAGTACCATCCAATCAGCCAGTCAAACAAAAACCAGATCAGTCAAAAAGATAAGGCAGGGAGTGGTTGACAACAGGGAAGACACAATCTAGCCTCTGTGTATGTGCACACATTTATTTGCACATAAGAACACTATACATATACATACCAGCATATGAAATCACATTGAGACTTTGGCACAGCACCTACTGTGTGCCAAGTAGTGCAGCTGTGAGCCAAACAAAGCAACAATTAGGCTGCGTGGTGGTGATGGTGGTGGTACACATTTTAATCCCAGCACTCTGGAGGCAGAGGCAGGAGAGTCTCCAAGTTCAAGGACAGCTTAGGCTATAGAGTGAGTTCCAGGATGGCCAGGGCTACACACAGAGAAACCCTATCTGGAAAAACCAACCCTACCCTCAAAACAACAACAAAAACCCCAACAATTACACAAAGACTCCAGACATGATCCTGGCCTTCAGAGAGCCAGTTCCCTTCCCCCGATGCTGGTACAGAATAGTACTGGCCAAGCCACCCACGGTGAATTTGGTCTATGTGACTGTGCTCATCAGATAGCATGGGACCCTGACCCCCTGTGAGGGGTGGAGAAAACAGTCTGGTCCTAGTGTGTTAGCCTTGACAGGGCAGCTGGATGACTTGGGAGGGACAGGGTGGCTGGAGGAAGGACCAGGAAGATTGCGTGGGAAGAGCATTGATTCCCATTTGATGGAGAAGCTCACCATGGCATCCTGGTCCACAATCCACACAATGGGCCTGACCTGGCAGTGCTACCTCTTGGTACAGACTTGGAAACGGTTCTCTATCTGGCAGGAGTTGCCTCTGCTTGGCCTGAGTAGAGGTCATGCCGCAGAGCCTGGGGCCAGTGCTAATTGCCCCCCTGGGCTCCTGTAAACTCCTGTAATGACCACTTGGGCCTTGGGCCTCTGCCAACACCATCTACATTCTTCAGCAAAGGCAAGGACCCTGGAAAAACCAGTTAGGGTGTGGAAGGCCCTTAGTGTGTCCAGGCCTAGGGAGTGCTGGACTCTTGGTTCAGGGGCCTAGAAGCAGAGCTTAAAAGCCTTAGTTGCTAAGAACATACTTGAGCTGATAAAAATGCTTGGTGCGAAGTTTGATTCCCAGCGCTCGCATCGAAACGTTGGGCATGGTGGCACTCTCTTGTACGCCACGCTCTAGGGAGGCAAAGACAGGTAGATCCCTGGGGCATTCTGGCCAGCAAATCTGGTCAACTTGGCAAGCCACAGGCTAGTGAGAGACTCTCAAAACACAAGTTGGCTGATGCCTGAAGAAGGACAGCTGTTGTCCTCGGCCTTCACACTTAGGTGCTTACAGTGCACTTCTGCATACACCCCTACTGAAGAGCATCCACACACACAGACACACCCACCCACAGACACACAGTGGTGACTAGAGAAGGGTGCTTTACTGTGCATGGCCGGCATCGGGTCTAGGCCCAGAGGCTGTGGTCAGGAATCTCTGCGGTCCACATGTGGCTGGGGCCCTTCCACTTACTCCCAAGGCTCCAGGGTTTGCAGAGTGTTCCCTGTATAATTGTTACTCAGCAAATATTTGCAGCAAATGGTCTGACTTCCGGCTCTATGCCCGTTCTGGAATCCTTGCTCTGGCTTGTTTCTTTAGCAGCCGGTTCTTACAGCTCAGGAGGCTGGAGGAGAAGAATCACGGGGCCGGGCTGTTTCTCGGGCACCTATGGGAGGTGCCACTGTTGGCCATTAACCTTCTGGTGTCTCCAGGCAGTTCTTGGCTTGTGGCCACCTCACTTTTCTCCACCTCTGACATTCTCCTTTCCCTCTCTGCCACTTCTGCGTGTCTCACTGTGCATGCCATTGGATTTGGGGCCAGGGCTTTTCTCCCATTGTCCCCTTACTTTAGAATCCTTAAGTTTAATTGTCTGCTGAGACTGTCTGTCCTAATTTAAGGACACATTCCCAGTTTCTGTGACTGGATGAAGGAGGGTGTAGGTATTTCTCTAACTAGTTGCCTTTTTTGTTTAAAAATGGTGTGTGTGTGTGTGTGTGTGTGTGTGTGTGTGTGTGTGTGTGTGAGTGTGAAGACTTTCCTTCTACCATGTCACCAGCCCCGTGTTTTTTGACAAAGACTCTCACCACATGGCCTATGCTGGCCTTCAACTGTCAATCCTCCTGCCTCAGCTTCCCCTACAGGGATTCTAGGCTGCGTCACCATTCCCGTCAGTTTTAAAGCTGCTTGTAAAGCCACCCAGGAGTCGCTGGGCTTGCTGCTGCCCTGGCTTTGTTGGGATTCGGTTCACATTTACGTGATGTAGCTTTAGAGCCGTGCCTCCTCTTGGTCTCCGACTTCAGGCTGGGAAGGGCTTTCCCTAGGAAGCAGCTCCTAGCAGCTGGTCATTAAAATAAAGCCTTGAGAAATGGATTGCTTATTTATTCTGAGACAGGGTCTCACTGTGGAGCCCTGGCTGGCTCATAACTCCTAGTGAGCTACCTGCCTTTGCCTTCCAAGTGTCAGCATGCCTATCTGAGGATTTGATTTTTAAGTTTTTAAAATTATTTTATGTGTATGGGTGTTCTGGCTACATGTCTGTCTGTACACGGCATGTGTGGCTGGTGCCCTCAGAGGCCCGTTCCCCATAGATGGTTATGAGCCACCATGTAAGAGCTGAGAATTGAAAGGTGGTCCTTTGGAGGAGCAGCCAGTGCTCTGAGCCATCTCTCTGGCTCTGAGAAACTTTTTTTTTTTTTTTTTTTAAATCAATTAAAATTTTTTACCTGAATGTGTAAAGTGCTTGTTGTGCAAGCTGGTGGACCTGAGTTCTGAGCCCTGGAACCTGTGACTCAACTAGACGTGGCCAGGAGGCAGAAACAGGAGGGTCAGGAGGTCACGGTCCTCCTTAGCCTCACAGCAAGTCTGAGGCCAGCTCAGGTGAGATGAGATCCTGTCTCAAAATAAAATTACAGAAAGAAATGGAAAAATGTGCTGCCCCTCCCTCAGGTCAGTCCTATGAAATCCGGCTGCTGGAGAATCGGAAGCTAGGGGACTTCCAAGATCTGAACACGAAATATGTGAAGGTGAGTGAGCCTAAACACGCCAGAGGATGAGCACTGTGGGGTCTGAGTACCTGGGGCTGGGATGGTAGGAAGGCATCAGAGGGAGGGGCAGCCTCCTTCTCATCCCTGAGCTACAGTACTGCCCCTGTTTAGGGAGGGCACTGTCCCCATGAAATGGGGAGGCAGCGGACCAGGGTAGAGTGGCGCACGTTGGTGAACGTGATTTTGACCTCAGTTGAACCTTTCTTACCTGCACAGAACAGCACATAGTTAGACATGTATGTGAAGCTGTTCAGAATACTGGAAGCCCTGGAAGGCGGCATCCTTCTCACCATTCTCCATGTTCTTGGGGTTCTGAGGAAAGGAAGCCCCCAGAAAAGGGGCTGGTGAGGGGCAGAGGGCTTTCCCTGGTCAGGGGCAGGGCTGCACACTCCCTGGGGTCTCCCAGTCCCCACACACAGCTGTCTTCAACATCTGCCCTTCACAGAGTATCATCCGTGTAGTTTTCCATGACCGCAGGCTGCAGTACACAGAGCACCAGCAGTTGGAGGGCTGGCGGTGGAGCAGGCCTGGGGACCGGATCCTGGACATCGGTGAGCCCCCCAGCCAGTCCCAACCCCCAACACTTGGGCCAGGTCGGGGGCTTCTCTGTGGGTGCCACTTGGATTTATGCTCACAGGGAAGCCCAGCATGGTGGCACATACATGCAGTCCCAACACTGGAGATGCGCAGGCAGAGACGCTGAGGTGGAGGCCATGCTGGTCTACATACAGTGAGTCCGAAAGAAAGAGGACGATGAGATGGCTCGGCTGGTACAGTGCAAGCAGGAGGACCTGAGTTCAATCCCCAGAACCTGTGTTAAAATAAAAAAGGAGGACCCGAGTTCCATCCCCAGAACCTGTGTTAAAATAAAAAAGGAGGACCTGAGTTCCATCCCCAGAACCTGTGTTAAAATAAAAGAGGAGGACCTGAGTTCCATCCCTGGAACCTGTGCTAAAATAAAAAAGCCATGTGTGGTAGCAAAGCTCTTGTAATCCCAGCTATGTATGGGGAGGAGAAACAGGCAGATCCCCAGTGCTCGCTGTCCAGCTAGCTGAGATGAGTTGATGAACTTCAGATATAAGGAGAGACCCTGTTCTGAAAACCACGATGAAGAGTAACACTTAAGGTTTTCCTCTCATCTCCCTGCGTGTGCGCGCACACACACACACTCCTGGCACGAATACCCCCATATATATATATATATATATATTTGGAAGTTTTCCCCGGCTGGCCGGGGGTTGGGACAAAACTCTCCCACTCGTGTCCCCCAAGTAAACACACAGAGACTTCCAACTACACATATGGAAGGAAGGAAGGAAGGAAGGAAGGAAGGAAGGAAGGAAGGAAGGAAGGAAGGGTGGGTGGGTGGGTGGGTGGGTGGGTGATGAGAGTTTCAGTGGTGACTCAGCCACCGGGTGCTACCCTCAGGGAGTTCTCTATAGAAGAGTGCAGAGTCTTAAAGGGTGACCAACCTGGCTGGTTTGAAACTCTACGGAGACCATGCTGGATTCAAACTCACAGGAATCCACATGCCTCCTCCTCCTGAGTGCATCATGTGCCACCATGCCCGGCTCCTTCAAGGATTTTGATAAGTGGCTAGGGAAGGGTGGGCGTATCACAGAGCTGGAGGGCTCAGGTACTGGCCACCCCGCTTTGCCCACAGCCCTCAACTGATGATAGGGTATGTATACCCGGGCAACAGCCAGTGCTTCCACATGGAATCAGGGGAAATTTTCATAAGTTTTATAACGCGTTTAATCCCAGCACTTGGGAGGCAGAGGCAGGCAGATCTTTGTGAGTTCCAGGCCAGCCTGGTCTGCAGAGCGAGATCCAGGAAAGGCTACACAGAGAAACCCTGTCTCGAAAAACCAAAAATAAATAAATAAATAAATAAATAAATAAATAAATAAACAAAAGAAAGGATAAAGACATCAAGCAATCCACAGCAATTCCTCTAGCCTGTCTACCAGTGGAGATGGGCAAAGATGAATTTCAGATTAGCTGTGGTTTCAAACCACAGGAGTTTGGGCCCTACCTGGGATCCTTCCCTCAGTGTGTGGGAGAGGCTGACGGTCGCACTTTTGTGTGTGTGTGCAGATATTCCACTCTCTGTTGGTATCTTGGACCCCAGGGCCAGCCCAACCCAACTGAATGCCGTGGAGTTTCTGTGGGATCCAGCAAAAAGAGCATCCGCGTTCATTCAGGTGAGCGAACATGAGAGCTTTGGGGAGTACCCATCAGCGAGCCAAGATGGCTGACTCTTGAACAGAAAGTACTAAGAGAGGACAAAGGATGGGTGGAGTCAGGGTCAGAGGTCAGGGGAGCTGGAGCAAGGACTTGGAATGTTGCAGAATCATGTTTGGGTTCTTGCTTCCAGAATGCTGTGAGGTTAAAAAAGATTTGGTATTCGCAAGGCTAGGGATTTGGCGCTGTTTATAAAGTACTTTTCACAAACCCTGAGGACCTGAGTTCAGTCCCTCCACACAAGAAAGACTGGAATGGTGATGCACTGTGTTTGGGGGGGCGGGAGGTGGAGGGTGGGGCGTGAAAGCAGGTAGACCAGTCAGGCTAGCTCAATTAGTGAGTCCCCGGCCATCGGCCATCGAGAGACCCTGACTTAAAAAATCCATCAAGATAGTGCACATCTGAGGGATCACACGTGAGGCTGATCTCTAACCTCTATGTGGATGCATGTGCGCGTATACACACACACACACACACACACACACACACACACACACACACCCCACTCCATTAATCGAATCAGTATTTTGGAGTGGCCTGAGTTTGATTCTGTGTACTAAATAGTGAAAGGATTGAACTGACTCCCCAAAGTGGTCCTCTGCATGGGTCCTCTGGCATGCACCCACCCACATTTACACACACACAGTGAATAAAAAGGGAACAAGTTGGTTTTTTTTTTTTTTAATTTTGTTTTTTCTTTTGAGACAGTGTCTCTATGAAGCCCTGGCTATTCTGGAATACTGTCAGTGGTTTTCAACCTATGGGTGGCAACCCTTTAGTAAACCTCTATCTCCAAAGATACTTACATTAAGATTCGTAGCAGTAGCAAAATTATAGTTATGAAATAGCAAAGAAAATAATTTTATGGTTGGAGGTCACTATATCCTGAGGAACTGTATTTAATAGGAAAGTTGAGAACCACTGTTCTAAATAGACCAGGGTGGCCTTGAACTCACAGAGATCCGCCTACCTCTGCCTCCCAAGTGCTGGGATGGAAGGTGTGCGCCGCCATCCTTAGCAATAACAAAAGTTTTTAAAGTCACTGTTGGCTGGTGTGAATAACTGGAGAGGAACATTCTCCCATTCTAGTCGTTGTTGAGTGGGTTCATTATTTGCATCCTATGTGGCTTCCACTTTGTGTTAGCCACTGTCTGGGGTTCAGGTGGCCAAGGGCATGGCCATGGTCTGCTGTGGCTCTCGACTAGCCTGGCTCTTGCTGACGGACTGTATGGTTTTTTCATATGAGCTTTGCTCCCTATTGTTTGTTTTTGAGACAGGGTCTTTCTGTGGAGACTCGAGCTGGCCTTGAACACAATCTGCCTCAGTTTCCCGAGTGCTAGGATTATAAGTGTGTGCCACCACACTTCCCCTCCCCATTTTGAGTCTTAGTAGTTGTCCATATGTGTGTTTAATAAAGTACGTAAGAAATACGCCGGGTCCATAGGAAGAGCTCAAGGAAAACCAGCGACAGTCGGTAAAATGCTTGCTGTGTACCATGAGGGTTTGAGTCTGATCCTCAGAGTGTAAGAGCTGGACATGGTGACCCCAGGGCTGAAGTGGGGAGAAGACAGGATGCCTGGGGCTTGTCCCCCAGCTAGCCTAGCCAAATCTGTGAGCGCTAGGTTCAGTGAGAGACCCTGGCTTAAAAATTAAATGGAGCCTGTCATGGTGGGTCTTTATCATCCCAAGCCTTTAACCCCTGCACTCAGGAGGCAGAGGCAAATGGATCTACAC